>NC_132847.1:75743190-76043190 GCF_048164855.1 Canis lupus baileyi
ACATGTCCCTTCACAGGCCAGATGCCCAGGGAGCCTGCTGCAGCCACCTCTAGGAGAAGGGTTGTTCCGCATTCGGAAGCTGTTCTGTAGTGTGTTTACTCTGCAGTTCTGGGGGCTGGTGACAGGATCCTCCTCCTGCACACGAGGGACCAGATCTAGAGGAGTTGCCTAGATTTTGCACGTGTGCATGACTCCCAGCCTACTTCCCCTAGACCCTGTCCCCACGAGTGGTGCTGTGGGGCTGGGCTAGGGCCTGGACTAGCGGCTCCAAGCAGGCATGGCTTCCCAGCGTTTCTCAGGAAAGGTCTGTCTTGAATCCACAATCCCCAGATAAATCACTTGAGGAAATGAGAAAAATAAATTCTCTGTGAATACTAAAGCTTAGGAGGGTACAGATGTTAACTGGCTTGAGGGAATCCATCTTTATGAGATAAAACAAGAGCGAGAAACCCCACCACGCGGAGTTGAGGGTGAAGGAACCGGCCGGAGCGTGCAGGAGGGAAAGGATTGCCGTAGACTCAGCCTTGCTTGCAGCCGCTGCCGTGCCCCAGGTGTGCGTCTAGCATTGTCTGCTACAAACTGAGCTATTTTTGCAGATAAGTTTATACACACAGTTTACTTTATACAAGTCCTGTGAGCTTTGTTTGAAGAGATAAGCTTTGGAAACAAAATAAATTTTAATTTAGCAATTTTGACACACGGTTCTGTGGATCCTTAACCTTGCTAAGATATTTGAACGATACGTTCCTTGAATACTATCCAATAACGTTGCATGATTTTTCCAGGGTTTAAATATTCCCTATAAGCTACAGTTCTTTGAAAATACTCCTGAGCTTAATATTCCTCTTTGTTACAATTTTTCCAGCTAACTATGATAATGGGGAAAATACGAAAAATGTTTCAAGTATTTTAAGAAAAACTTAATGATTTAGGGAATTTCTGAGAATTCTAATTTCTTGCTCCTGAACTTGAAAGGTAAACATGTTGTAAATCTGTAATCACTAATCTAGACCCCAAAGGACCAGGCACTCTTCAGCCTGGGAAGGGCCACTGATCTCAGGTCTGTACAGCTGTTCACTTTGGAACCTGGACTAGAACCCAGGTCTCTTGACACCTCAGACCATGTACTTTTCATGCCATTACAGTGATTTCAGCGCAAAGAATAACCCCACTCCCTTACCCCACCCTGGCTCCAGTTGTGGTTTTGTTCTACGGGCAGTTAAAAGGCCAAAGCAGAAAGCATGGGCGAAGAAAGTGGGAGCCACCGCTAGTGAGGAATTCTGAGTGCAGACGTTAAAACTCAGGGGGACCAACAGGCCACCCTTTACCTGAGAGGCAGAATCTACGTGAACCCATGACCCGCCCCTCCCCATAGCGGGCTTTTTCCTGTCCCTTCATGTCGATATTTCTGTTCAAACTGTCCCAAATTTAGACAAGTTTAAGGTAATAACCCATCACGTTCATATGTGAAAGGGTTTCCTCTCACCTGGGAGCTGACTTCAGGGACTATTGCTGGCAGGGGAAGGGTGCGGGGAAACAAGGGAACCTGCCCGAGGTGCTCGAAGTTAGGACTAGCAGACACCGGCCTGGAGTTAACTGCAGCTTCCAGGGCTGGTGCCCGTGTGCCTTAAGCAGTTACGGTGGCTGCACGGGAGTGTTTTAGTGAGGCCCGTTCCTAAGGTCGTTTCCCATCTTTTACTTCTCCATGGCCCTCAGCTGATGCTTTTTGCCCTCATGGGTCAGGTATTCACAGAAAAGAAGTCCCACGTCCTGCCGGTGGTAAGGGTGAGAGCACTGGGGAGGAGGGAGGCAGTCATTGGAGTGGCGGGTGGCCAGGTGGGGTCCTGTCATCCCTTCTCAGTTTCCAGGAAACCAAGACCAGAGCTGATGGTTGATTCACTAGGGGGAAGATAGTTAATTTATCAAAAGAAGCTTTTAAATTATAAACCAGGCACATTAATTATAACTTTAATATAACAAATGTTATTAAAAGCAGCAATTCAAAACCATAAATCTTTTCAAAGGTGCACAGGGTTATAAGGTCAGTTGGCAGTAATGCAGCTATTAACTGGTATGAATGAAATGCTGGGATGTGGAGTCAGGGTGGCCCTGCTAGGCCTTAGGCTGACATCCCAAGTGAGGAAGGCCCCGGCCCCCCCTTCGAGCCCAGAGCCTCCCTGGGGCTTCAGGAGAGAAGGTGCAGTGGCCGCGCTGGCCGTGCTCATCCTGTGCTTCCTCGGAAGCCTGGAAAGCAGGCCTGGGGGGTGGCTGTGCCCTCCAAAGCCAGGCAGGAAGCCACAGATTGGATCCCGAGGTCCCACACCCCTGCGGGGCTGGGGGCTGGCTTCTCAGCTCCCCTTCCATCCGGCCCCAGTTGGGGGCTTCAGTGGCGGCAGCTGTGGGGCTGAGAAGGGAGGGGGTGGGCCCCGCCCCAGCTGTTCCCTGCCTGGGTCACGCCTGGAAAGCGGAGGGAAGGGGCGGGCCACGTGCAGGAGGTGAGGTCCCGCGTGGAAGGCACTGGAGGACTGAGGTCCGAGGCCGGGGGCATCTGAACAATCTCGGACTCCCGGGTGCTCGCAGGTGGGGAGTGGCTGAGCCCAGCAAAGGAAAAACCAGCTCCCCGGGCCCGCCACCCCTGGTTCGTCCACCTTCGCCCTGCTGCTGGCAGCCTGCGGAGCTCGGCCGAGGAGGCCACAGCAGCGGCTGGCGGGGCTGGCCCCCGGCTGGTCCCCCTTGCCCTGGTGAAGGCACTTCTTTCTACTTTCCCATCATGTGAGTCAGCTTCTAAAGCTCTGGAAGCAGCAAAAATGAGGGGTCCCCTCCTCTTCTCATTTTTGGTTTTCCTCCAGATGGGGATGAGTTGTAACAGTTCTAAGAATTCTATTTATATTCCCACTGACAGAGGCTTCCCTTGGAGAGCGCTGAGTAACACAAGCCCGTTAAAAATCCCAACCTGTCCCAAAAAGTGATTGTCAATCTCAGGGCACAGCAGGGGATAAGGAAGGGGCCACGAGTCCTCTGGGCTCCACTCTGTGCGGGGCCTCCACCGTTCACGGCTGAAAGAAGGGGCAGAGGCTGGACTTTCACATTTAGTTGCAGCACTGAAGAGGCCAAGGGAGAGCCGAGGGCAGGAACCAGGCTGGCACAGAGGGAGCGGGAGCGGGAGCTTGTGTGGGGTGTGTGTGTGTGTGTGTACACGCATGCCGCGTGGTGTGTGTGGGTCTGTGTGTACACTGTGTACGTGCATGCTGCAGGGTGTGTGCGTGTGTACACGTATGCTGCACGGCGCATGTGCGTGGTGTGTGCGTGGGGGGGTGTGGTCCCGGAGGGAGAGAGCACACGTGTGATGGTGGCGTCTGTGGGTGCGTGCTGGGCCGGGGGGCCGGGAGGCCGGCGGGGGTTGCGGGGCCCGGCCGCCCTGCCTCCCGCTTCCCTCCCTGGCCCGCGGGTCTCCAAGGCACCCCCAGTGCCACGGCGGATGCGAGGCCGGGGAGAGGGGCACCCGCGGGCCCGGCCTCACGGCCTCTGACGGGGCTGCGGCGTGGGCGCCTTTGAGGCAGAGACCCAGCCTGACGCCTGAGGCCCTGGCCCCGGGTCCCCGCCGCGTGGGCTGTCGCAGGGGCGTCGCGCGCCCTCACCGCCAGGCTGGGCCAGGCAGGAAGGCCATGCTTAGAGGTCCTTGCTCTCCCAGGGTGACCCCCGGGTCAGGTGCGGGGACACCGGGGACATCAGGGGAGGCCAGCCCTGCGGGGGAGGTGGTGAACACACCCACGCGCGGGAGAGAGGCGCGGGGACGGCGGGACTCGGAGGAGGACGGCCTTGGGGCGGGGGTCGTGGAGCCGGGGTCACGGGTCAACAGTCTGGGGGCTGGGGGCCCGAGGAGCCGCCGCCCGGGGCTGCTCAGTAGGGGGTGGTGCCCTCCCACTCCACCAGGTACTGGACCTTGCCCTCGGGCGTGACCCTCCGCGCCAGCACCTGGTACTTCTCCCCGCAGGCCAGGCGCCCGGCCGCGCCGAAGTAGTTGGTGATGGAGGACTTGAGGTGGGACAGGGACGAGTCGTCCTCGCTGATGCTCTCGAACGTGTGGCTGTCGATGCCCTCGTCTGGCCGCTCGGGGCCCGACGCCGCCTCTGCGCTGCTGTCGGAGGGGCAGCGTCCGCCCGGCTCGGCCGCCCGCCGCTTGGCCCGCAGCGGCACGTACGCCTTGGCCGCCAGCTTCCTCTTGCGGCTGCCCACCGTCCGCCTGCAGGGGCGAGGCAGGGGGCCCTGAGCCCGGCCCGGAGCAGTGATCAGGGTCCCCAGCGTCCTGAGGGGCCCCGCCTGCACCGCCCCGAGCGGCCGGGAGCCGGATGGCCAGAGCCCGGGCTGCGGACAGGGAGGTGCGTGTGCCACGCACACACGGGGACGGAAAGGGGTGGTGCAGGCACGACACACACGAAGGAGCGCTTGGGAGCAGGACCCGAGCCCCACAGAGCTCGCAAGCCCAGGACGCGGGAGGACGGATGCGGGCAGACGCCAGGACGCAGGGCCGCCGAGGACCGGATGGTCCCCAGGGCCCCTGCCCGCCCCGGCGCGCCCCGCGGTGCCTGCCCCCTCCAGGCCTCCAGAGCGATGGCTCCTTCCCTTGGTGACCCAGGACAGCCCGGGGCGGCAGCGGGGAGCGGGTCCCCTGCACAGGCCAGGCTCCGTGGCTCGGGCCCGACGGTTCCACTGCGCACGGGCCGGGCGGCTCCAGGGCCCAGGCGAGGCCCGCGGAGCGGTGGGGGGACCCGGACCACAGGCCTTCCTGCCCCCGGCTCACCTGGAGTCGTAGGACAGGCTGGTGGAAGCCGAGCCCGAGGTGCTGGCGGCGTCCGTGGAGTCCACGTCTGAGAAGAAGGTCTGGCCTGAGCTGGCACTGACGGGGGGCAGAGGGTGAGGCTCCGCCGCGGGGCCTCCCCTCCGGGCGCCGCTGCTCCTGGGCCGGCCCACCCGGTGCCCAGCCGGCCGCCCGAGCAGGAGCCCCGGGACGCCCCGACGAGCGGGCCCCCCACACCTGCTGCCAAACAGACCCGAAGGGCCTGCCTCCGCCGCACCTGCTGCAGCCTCATCACAGCCGGGCACGCACAGGCCGGGGGGCTCGGGGTGCCCGACGGCGCTGCTAAGGCCGCGGTCAGTGACCGCCACGGAGGCGCTGGAGCCGGGTCTGAGGGACCCAAGCCCTTCCCTCCTCCGGGAAGCGCTGCAGGACCTTCAGGCGTTTGGGAACGAAGCAGCGGAGGGTGCAAGGCCCTCCCTGACGTGTACCAAGCGCGGGGTGAGGTGGGAACACCGGGGGGCGTCGGGAAGGCTCCCCGGAGGAAGGAGCACGTGGCACAAAGGGGGAAGCAGGAGGGGCTGCAGGGGGGTCGGGAGGGCCGGGCAAGGCCGGGGACGCTGCGACCCCTTGAGCTGGAGCGAGGCTGCCCTCCGAGCGCCAGGGGCCCTGCGGCTTCTGCCCCCCGGCAGCCCTCGACGGGCCCTCCTGTTACCTTTTTAAGCTCTGAATTTCATCCAGCGAGAAGTCAAAGATGCTGGCCAGGTGGTGGTTGGTGCTCCAGGCGGAGGTAAAGTCGCTCTGCGGACACAGCAGGGGCAGTGAGCTCAGGCCGCTCGGCGCCCGCCACCGCTGAGGGCCACGCGGTCCCAGGCCTGGGGCTCCGGGCACCCTCCTCTCTGGCTCTGCAGCGCCGCCGCCCGGGAGCGGGCCCGCCGGGGCCTGTCACCTGAGCTGCTGACGGTGCCCGGGGACAGCCCGCAGACCGGGGCGCGGGCGGGGCACGGGGGCGGCTGGGCCGGTGCTAGCGCCCCCCACGGCCGCGGCATGCTCCCGCCCTCGAGGAGGCCCTGGCCTCCGGCCGCAGGGTCCCCACCGCCGCCCCGCCCCTCGGCCTCCGGGACAGCTTGGGGACCTAAGGCAGCGGTCGTGCCGGCATCTGCTCTTTAAGGGATGTGTGGGAGGCCCCCGGGCCTGGGGGGCCGTGCCCTGCTCGGGAGCCCCCAACGGTCCGACCCTGCGCGTGGATGTGGAGAGCAAGAAAACAAGAAACTAACACTGGGAATAGCATCTTCCAGCAAAAACTTTGATCTTTTTCTTCTATAAACTCGCCTTTTCTGCTGCTGGAACTCGTGAGGCAACAGACTGTGGAGACAGAAAGGGGGGGCGGGTCAGAGCCTGAAGGCCAGAGGGAGGGGGCGGGGGGCACAGCGGTGTGGGGGGCACAGGCGCTGGGGCGGGCGTGGGGGGCCGCGGACGGGGCAGGACGCAGGACGCTCCGACCCGACGCCCAGGGTGAGGGGCTGCGCTGAGCCAGCGGGGCGGGGGCCCCCGGCGCTCACTGCCCAGTCCTGGCCCAGCGACTGCGCCCCACGGCCTGGCTTCCCCCCAAGCCACACAACAGGGCGGGCGCGGGACAGAGGCCGGCTCAGTGGCCGAGGCCGCATGGGCCCCCAGCCCCCAGTCCCCGGCCTCCCGGCCTCTAGCCCCCAGCCCCCAGCCTCCAGCCCCCGGCCTCCGTGGCCTCCAGCTCCCAGCCCCCGGCCTCCGCGGCGTGGCACAGCCGTCCTGGGGCTGCGGCTGGGGGGCGGGGACCCCGAGCTGGGCGCCCAGGCACTGACCCGGGCTTGCTCCTTCCTCTCTTGCGCAGCTCCGAGGCGGCACCGCCGTCCGTGGGCACCAGGCCCTTGTCAGGCAGCAGCTTCCCGGGCGGGTTGGGGGGCACGCGGATGCGCAGACGGAAGATGCACTTCTTCTTCTTGATCTCCTTGCCGCACAGGAACCTGCGGGGGGCGGGAGAGAAAGCTCTGGGCCTGTGGGTCCTCCTCCCGGGAGGCGAGTGCAGCCTCCCTGCGCCCAGAGCTGAGGTCCGGGTCGCTGCGGACACGACACGGGTTCCTCAAGGCCATGGGGCCCGGGCTGGGCAGGGATGCGGCTGGGGGCTCCTCCCTGCCCCCCTTGGTTCTAGCAGCTCCTGCCCCTCTTCTCGGCTCAACCAGCCCCAGGGCACCTCCTACAGGAAGGCCTCCTCCAGTTCGCAGGGAACTGCTGGGGCCCACACACCGCTTCCACACCATTCTGCTTTCCGGTCTCCTCAGGAGACTGCAAACACCTGCAGGCATGTCCCTCCACCTTCCAGGTGAGCTGCCAGGTGAGGGGTGGTTCCGACAGTCCTCCCCCAGCACCCGTCCACAGGGAAGCCACCACGAGGGCAGGAGCCCCACTGCTCAAGAGCAGGACTGTGTCCGGGCCCCACCCCACGAGGGGGGACCACGTCCTGCTCCTCGCTGCGTGCTCAGGACCTACACAGGGCTGACGGGGCAGCAGTTCAAGCAACACCGTCGGGGGGACAAAGGACTGAACGGGATGGAAGAGCGCTCCAGTCCACAGAGAGCTGAGCAGACCCCCTGAGCTGGAGAGCAGCGGGTTCAGGACGGCCGACGCCCAGAACAAATCAAGCAGAGGATCAGGGCAGGGTCTGGCCACGGGAGGCCCTGAATGCCGTGCTCAGGAGCCTGGGCAGTGGCAGCCAGGTCTGTGGCTGTCGTGTGCTGAGGACTCAGGAGTCCGGGGGGGAAGACACGGGCTGGGGACGGGATGGCTACGGGGATGGGATGAATGGACCTTCCAGTGCCCGGCCCTGAACCACAGACGGCCGGAGAGGAGCGGCCCTCAGAGAGCAGGGGTGCACCCCCTAGGAAGCGGAGCCCAGGACTGACGCATGAAGCTGCTGCAGCGGTTGGGGGCACATCACAAAAGAGGTGGGGTGCTCCCTGAATCTGAAAGGACGGGTGGGACTTATGGAGCCAGAGACAGGGGTGGGAGACCCAGGCTGGAGCGCAGCTTGAGCAAAGGCCCCGAGGCAGGGAGGTGCTTTGTACCCAGTTCCACCTGTGGTGCCCCACGCACTCCCTCCCTTCCCTGCACGCACCGACTTTTGTAACTGTTCAGCGCATTGAGGAGATGTGGTCCTCGGTCCGTCACGGGGGTGCTGGTGAGCTGAGGGGGAGCAGCCAGCAGGACAGTGAGACCCAGGCCCACGAGCCCCGTCCCCTCCCTCCCTGCAATCTCCGGGTGAGGACCCAGGCTTCTGGGATCCTAGGTCTTTCCTCCTCTATGAGCTCAGGTCTCCACTTGGAAATGGGGGAGTTAACTCCCGTCCTAAATGGATTAAGAGGTTCGATGGGGCGCCGGGGTGGCTCCGTCAGTGGAGTGTCTGCCTTCAGCTCAGGACATGATCAGGGGCCTGGGATGGGCCCCGAGTCGGGGGCTTGGGGGGGGGGTCTCTGCTCAGCGGGGAGTTTGCTTCTCTTGTCTCTACTCCTCCACCCCCACTGGTTCTCTCTCTTGTGCCATCATTTGCTCTCTAATAAAATCTTAAAAAAAAAAGGTTGAAGAAGGCCCATGCCCTTGACCCGGCAATGCCACCGCATGGGCTCTATCACGGGGTCAGAACGCACAACACAGGCAAAGCTTTAAGTGCAGCGTCGTTCCCAGTGAAAGGCAGGGAACCTGCCCAAAGGAAGGAAAGCAGTAAGTCAACCGTGGTGGAAACCAGTGGGGCCTTAAACATGCGGATGAAAGCTCTTTCAGAGTACGGAAAAGTATTTATGATATAAAGTGAAAAAAAGTGATTTAAAATTTTACATACTGTATAACAGAAGCCAGGAAAAACAGAAAAAAACGATGGAATACATCACTGGCAGCTGTTTCTGCGCGGCGTGACGGGGAGTGTGGATGATTTTGTTCTTAGTAGGCTCCCCCCACCCCCAGCATGGGGCCCAGCGCAGGGCCCGACTCAAGACCCGAGATTGAGACCTGAGCTGAGATCAAGTCAGACACTCAACTGAGCCCCAAGGCGCCCCTGGATGATTTTTTCAAAAGTGTACTTTGTTGCACTTAACAATTTTCCTACCAGGAACGGTATGTTCTTTTTATAAATCAGAAAAAAATGTTAGTAAAAATACCTGCTCTACCTGTCTTTTAAGGCTTTACAATACGTATGCCTTTTTCTTTTAAAGATTTTCTCTTAAAGATTTAAAGCCGACTCCCCGCCGAGCACAGAGCCCGACACACGGGGCTCCGTCCCAGGACCCCGAGATCACCACCAGAGCCGAAAACCAAAGTCGGCTGCCCAGGCGCCCCGACAATATAAATGTCTTATAAATAATCAACGCTACAATGGAAGACGTTACATGAAAAGCGTCATAGGTCTTTTCTGTTTTTTTCATCATAGGTCTTTATGCAAAGCATTAAAGTCTTTTTCTGTTTTTTTTTTTTTGTAAATTCTTGTCTCATCAAAGAAAGACTTGGAGCAGTCAGTAGAGCCGACACCTCGCCCCAGGTTGGCGGAAAGGACTCAGGTGGTCGTTGGGGGACGGGGCGCGGCTCCCCGACGGGAGAGGCAGGTCGGGTCCTGGCTCAGCCTCCGCCAGGGGCTCTCCACCTCCACCACCCTCAGTCTCCCAGGCCCGAGAGCCTTCTGCTGTCAGAGGGGCACCAGCAGGGCGCAGGCCCCTTGGCTCCCCCCGCCCCAAAGGCCTTCCTCAGCTCAGACCCACCCCCAGCCCCTGCTGCCGGTCAGCGAGGCCCCGGCCTGCCCGCTGCCAGAGCCGGGTCAGGAAGCCGCTTGCAGGGCGCGGCTCGGAGCCTGGACTGGGGGGGTGGGCAGCTGAGAGACTCTGGGTCGTCCTCCCAGCCCCCAGGCCTCCGACGGGCGCCCGACTCTCAGCCCACCGACCTGCGTACCTTGCCGAGCTGCAGGAGCTCCCAGTGGTGGTTGACAAAGGCCAGAATCTCCTCAAAGTCGAAGTACTTCTTCTTGCTCTGCACCCCCAGGTTGTAGAGGGCCAGGTGCACCACATCCACCCTGGGCAGGGGGGCAGGTAGGTGGGGCTGGGTGAGGAGGCAGCCCCGGGGCTGAAGGGCAGGGGCGAGGCCGGCCCGCTGGCTGCACACGCAGTGGTTCCCGGAGGGAGGTGGGAGCGGAGCGGCTGGGGGGGGGACGGGGCGGGCGGGCCAAGCCCCAGCCTCTCACCATCGGAGGGGCAGCCGCTCGATGTACTCGGGGCCCTGGTTGCACACGGAGCAGAAAAACAGGTAGAACCTGGAAGGGGCGGGTGGAGAGGGGGCTGTGCTGGGAGGGCTGATGCCCACCCGCGCTCCCCCCTGCCTTCCCCTGGGCCGTCCTCGTCCCCAGTCCCCAGGGCGGCGGCAGGACAGAGGCCCCATACCCCACCTTCCCTCCACCTAAGCCACTCCCCATGTCCCGATCCTGGAGCACGGGGAGCTGGGGGCGAGCGGCAGAGGCTGCGGGGCTGCAGGGGCCGGGCTGCGCTGGGCACCCTCCTCCCCCCCAGACACCCGCTCACACGCGCCACGCTCGGTCACAAACGTGCCACGCCAACCAGGACACATCCAGTATCTAGTGCGACACTCGTGTGCCTTCGACAGCTCCGCCCCGCCCGGTAGAACCCAGATCAGTCATGCTCCTCCCAAGGGCTTAGGGAAGGTGGGGCGTTGCCGAAGGCCCCCCCACAAGGCCATGGCAGCTGGAGCCGTGGCCTGGCACATTCCTCTACCGAGAAGGGCCTTACCCCGAGGTGCCTCCCTTACACAGGTGCCCATGCTCAAAGACCCCACCTGCGGAGGGCCTGGCAGGCAGTCGGGAAGCACTGCTGCCCCTGCTGTCCGCGCACCCCCCCCATCCGCCCTCCCACCCCTGAGGGTGCTGGGCCAGATGAGCACCTACCGGTCCCCGAACATCATGGGCTCATTGAGGCACTGCGTGCAGGCCTCGTGGAACCACTGTCTGCACCGGTAGCATTGCAGCATCCGCAGGTACCACCTGGAGAGCCAGAGGAGCCAGGGTCAGCCAGGCCCACGCTCCAGGCCGGGCGTCAGCCTCAGCCACTTCTCCCAACACAAACTTGCTCTCCACCAGGGGAAAGGAAGAGAACCCACGGTTACCGAGCACGAGGCCGCGCCAGGGGAGGCCCAGGGAGCAGGCTCATGCTAGTCTGATCTCCCCGTCTGGCAAGAGACGGGCCCATGGTCCTAAGCCTAAACGACTTGTGCAAGGTCACTCAGGAGGCAAGTGGTGGGTGGTGACTCAATCCCGGTCTTCCTCACTTCAAAGCCTACGCTCTTCACGCCACGGGAAGCCCCCATCTCTGTGCCCCCCACGCTGCTTCTCAAACACCACCAAAGTGGACAGGTTTGCCCCGGAGACATCGTGGGAGACCGATGGCCCCGTATGCTCCACGGGCAGCATCACGCCTGGTCTTCCTTACCCAGTGCTGTGCCTACCCTGTCGGGGCCAGTCAACGACTATTCGCTGAATACGAACGAAGGGCAAAGTAGTACTTCCTTAAGGACAACCTAGGCTTTGTTCACAACTTGCCATGTGAGGTCCCTGGACTGTGTGCATCACAATCACCTGGGATCTAGGCTAACCTATGGATTCCTTAGTCCACCCCAGACCTGCTCAATCACTGGGGAGCCCCTGGGAGGTGCATTTCTAACAACCACCCCGGGGCAACTGTGCCCAGCCGGCACCGACAGCCACCGTCCCGCTGCTATACGCACTTCTCCCCGCCATCCCATAGAGCTTCGCACACTCGGGGAAGTTGGGGAGGCCGGGACTGTCAACCCCACTTAGGAGACGAAGGACTTCACGTGATTTGCCCAAATTACCCAGCTAGCCTGGGTAAGCCCAGCCTCCAGACCCCGAGGACTTGTCATGGGGCTAAGATTCAGGACCTCAGGGCATCCTGCAGGCTGCGTCCTGAGGGCAGAGGCCTCAGCTGTCACTTCTGTGGCCCCGGCCACAATGCCTGGGGCGGTCAGCCCAGGGGAGCAGGCTCAGTCGCCCAAGGCTACACGCAGACGCAGCCGGTAAGAGCCACTCGGGCTCGTCCTGCAGTCGGGCGGGAATCGCCTCCACAGCATCCCGGCCACCAGCCACCGGCCCCGCCCCGAACCCCGCCCCGCGGCCTTACTCTCCGGGTCCGCAGTAGCAGTAGCCCCGCCCCCCGCCGAGGCCCCGCTCCTAGCCCCGCCCCCCCCGAGGCCCCGCCCCGCGGCCTTACTCTCCGGGTCCGCAGTAGCCCCGCCCCCCGGCCTTACTCTCCGGCCCGCCGCAGTAGCGGTAGCCCCGCCCTCGCCGAGGCCCCGCCCCTAACCACGCCCCCGCCTGCCGAGGCCCCGCCCCGCGGCCTTACTCTCCGGGCCCGCCGCAGTAGCAGTAGCACTGCTGCTGGTTGGTGCGGTGCGGCGAGTCCCACTCGAGCTCCTCGGGCTGGTAGGACAGCACCATCTTCACGGCCTGCAGCGTCCTGGCGATGGCACCCTTCTTCAGCGCGCCGCCTTTCTGCGGGGAGGTGACGGTCCGGCTCAGCCGCGGGGTCCCGGCGGGGGTGGCGGGGGTCGGGGTGGGAGGGTGCACGGGGCGGGCCCGGGGCGGCCACAGGAGCCAGCGCCCGCCCTGCCGCTGGCGAGGGAAACGCTGACCCCGGGGACCCGTGGATGTTCCAGTGTCGGAAACGGAGGAAGCCTTTTCTCGTGGATCCCGCATCTATCCTCGCTCCCTCCCAGGAGGATCTCTTAGGAATCATATTAGCATTAACACCAACGATTCTGAAGGTAACCATAACACCCAATATGTACGGAGTGTGGGTGCTCACGTGGGTGTTGTCTTTCCACAGCAAAGCACCATTTATTGGGGGGCTCCTACCCCTGGCCCCAAACCCATATCCATTTTATCATTTGCTGAGGAAGCAGGCTCAGGGAGGCTAAGGCACCTGGCCACCCACTTCCCATCTGTGGCAGCAGCGCTGTCTGCCTCCAAGCCCGGGCTCTGGGACCTGCCGTCGGCCTGCGTGCAGGGGGTGCAGGCTTCCCACTGAGGCGGGGAAAGGCAGGGGCTGCAAGGACGGAGGGCTCACCCGCACAGCCAGCGCGAAGATGCAGCGTCGGCAGAACCACGGCGTGAGCAGGGGACGGTCCGCACTGCCCGCCCTGGGGATGTGGCACTGCTGGTGGTAACCTGCGGCAGAGGGGCGCTGCTGAGTGCCCGCGGGGAGGCAGTGGCCCAGCCCGGCAGCCCTAAGGCCACAGGGCTAGCGAGGGCAGCGCCCGTCGGAGGAGCCAGGGGCTGGCTGCAATGCTCAGCAACGAGCCGAACTGGCATCCAGGCAGGCGATGGAGACAGCCTGGGCCCCAGTGGGGTTGGCACGACAGTCTGGCTTGGGCCTCTGTGCCCCACGTCTCCACTCATCCTTGCCAGGGGGTGAGGGGAGCTCCAACCCATGCACGTTACATCACTTTTCAGGAACCCCAGCTCTCCCCAGGGCTCCAGAGGCTGGCCCCTGTCACTCCGGGGTCCAACAGAAATGGGAAGCCAGCTGAGAGCCCCCAGTGGGATGCACCCACTGGGTCAGTGGTGGGGAACCCGTCAGGGGGCTCCTCCGTGCCCTGCTCACCACACTCACCCAGGCCACACTTCCCACAGATGAGGATCTCATTCAGCGGCCCCGATGTCTTCCCCAGACAGATGTTGCACTTGGGCTCCTCCCCTGGAACGCCAGCTGAAAGGGAGAGAGAGACAGGGGCCCTCCAGGGTCAGGTCTGGCTCGCAGGAATCCCAGGATTTGCCTTCCAGGTGCTGAGCCGCCCCTCAGTGCAGGGCCTGGCCCTAGACCCCGTGGGCCGGCTCACTGCATCTCCCCAACACTCTGAGGTGCCTAGTATCAGTAGCCCATTCTAAAGACAAGGAAATCGAGGCTCAGAGCAGTTAATCCCAAAAGTTAAATAGAACTAGAAATGGGATTCGAACCCATGGCTGTTTGACACCTAATCCCTTGTTCTTTCTGACCATATCATGCTGCCTCTTCTGCCTAATTTAGTTTGTTAAGCACTTATTCATGTTACCAGTAACAAACAATGTCATAATGAAACTCCATGTTCCCATCGTTAAGAACTCGTAGCCAATCTTCTGACTGTATTCCCACCCACTTCCCCGTCTTATATTATTTTGAACCAATTCCCAGATCCCTAATCATTTTCTGAAAATGTTTCAGTATGTGACTCTGAAAGATTAGGATGCTCTTCTTTAAAAACAACATAATGACAGTGCTTTTGTTGCACTTAAAAAATTAAAAACAATTTCTTAATATCACCAACAAACTTAGTGTTCACATTTCCAACTGTCTCTTAAATAAAAATGTCGTAACAGTTTTAAGTGTGTTCAACTGCTTTTAATCTACAAGTTCTTTCTCATTTCTTTTTTCTTTTTTGGTTACTGTTGAAGAGTACGTGTGTCTATCTGTGAAAGGCTTGGGCGGATACATTCATACACTGTGATGCATTTCTGTCTTGTTCCCCTAGCCGACTGCGAGTGATCTGCTCATCACCACGTGCCCAGGACCTCGTACGGCGCGTGGCACACAACATGTGTTCGAGGCATGTTTGTCGACTCCATGGTCTCTTGCCTCTTATTCCTCAATATGGTCCTGAGGGTCACGACAAGCCCTCAACTCCCTAAGGAGGTAAGCCAGTAAAGTGGTAAGCGTAATCAAGTGCTCAATGCCTGCGGCTTGCTCATCCTCGTGCTGTCCTCCCAGCGATGCCAGCAGGGGCTCCGTCCTGCCCGGGACGCACAGTTCTCTGGCTGGGGAAACACACTGCAGCACCCACGGGGGGCCTGGCGCACCGGGGGCCCTCTACCCAATGTCTGCGGGGGTCTTCCCCGGCCGCTCCATCGCCTTCAGTGAGAAGGTAACTCAAGAGAAGAGCTCCTCCGTGCTTTGGATCTTGGGAGAAGAAATTGAGGGCGAGGGGCGCTGGGAGAAGCGTCTCCACCTCCGCATCAGCCACGACATCTTGGATGGAGCCTCTGCGAACTGGCTGGGTTCTGTGGCCTCCACTTGGCAGGCGCCTTGAAATCCTTCCTTTCGGTAACACATTCTTCAGGAAGGGCCTCCCAGCAACTCAGGAGCCCTGGGCCAAAGGTCTCATGCAACTGCCCTGCGAGGCCACAGCCGTCATCACCTCCTTTCTTCAGATGAAGAAACCGAGGCTCAGAGAAGTGTCACTTGTTCAAGAACACGCAGCAAGCAAGTGGCGGAGCTGAAGCTTGGCCCGAGGCCTACTGAGCCCAAGCTTAGAGCTCCAAGCGGGAAACACGAGTGTTGTGACTGATGAGTGGGGTCTGTGATGCCCGTGGGAAGGGAGAACGGGGCCGTGGGGGGGACTGTCAGCCCTCCGCGGGCCAGGATGGCGCCCGACCCAGCTCCGGCTCAGCCCCAGAGCTGCTCCAGCTCCGCCCAGACATGATCATCGTCGCCCTGCCTGGTCCATCTCTGCCTTCTCGGCTTCCCGCCACGGCTGGGGCTGCCTCCACTCGTTTCCCCCACACGTGGATCGGGCGCACTGTGCTCACACGCAGAGGAGCCAGTTCTGAGCGCCCCTCCCCGTTCCTGGCCCCGGACTGACCCAGAGCCCTGTGCAGTCGGGCACGAAGTGGCATCCCAGTTCTCCCAGCACCTTCCGGAGGAGTCCGAGCCACCTCCTCCACCTGCCTGCCTCCCTTCGTGACGTGGGAGTGATCACAGGCGTGACAGACGTCCGAGTGCCTTTCTGTGTAAACAGGCTCGTCATCGGATCTCCTCAGGTGGGCCGGGGGGCAGGGGGGCCCATCTGACAAGGGCAGATGCAAGCAGTACCAGAGAGAAGGCGGCGGATGGGAGTGGAGGAGGAGAGCGGGCCAGGGTGGGGCAGGGGAGCCCGGGCCCTTCGGGGTACTCACCATGCTGTATGTCCTTCCAGAGGACCCAGTATTTGGAATTATCTTCAAAAGTCACAAGGCAGCTCTGCTTAGAACTGCTGACCTGGGCGCGGAGAGGGAGGGGCAACGTGAGAAAGTGGCCGGGGACCAGCCCCTGGGACATGGAGGTCCTCTCCCATCCAGTCCTTGTGCTCCAGAAAGCAGAGCCAGGCTGGAAGGGGGAGGACAGTGGTTCCAGAGGCAGAGTGTGCCTGGGGACTTGGTGGGAATGCCAAGGACGGTGCAGGCCAGGTGGTCACCTGCGGTCCCCTCCAGCCTGACTTTGTTTTGTTCTGTGGGCTCGTAGAGCTCTTTTCTAAAGACCTGGCTGCATGATGTCAGCCCTGAGGATGGCACCTGCCCAAGCAGGCTCCGGCTCCTTCCACATTCATCTTTTGAGCATGAGGGGCAGTAAGGGAGGCCCAGGCCAGAGGACGAGCAGAGACGCTGAGCCTGGGAACTGGGGCCGGGGAGGAAAGTTTACCCTCTTGATCTTCCCGAGGTAATACAGTCCATCTGTCCAGCGGCACAGCACGTACTGGCCCTCTGTCAGCTTGGACATCAGGTCTTTGAAGTTGTTCTTGGCTTTTGCCAGGGCCCCCTTGTTGGGGAGGTGGCTGGTGGCACCATAGGAGTCCCGAGTCCCTGGGTCCAGAGTGTGATTCTCCATCAGCTTCCCCTGACACTGGAAGAGAGAGAGAGAGAACAGGGTTTTTACTCCTCACTCCCCGGCCCCAACAGTCCATCCGGGGAAGGAAGGAGCCCATCATGGACACAACCCGTGGTACGGTGTGCTGGGCGCTTGTTATCGCGCTGGATCCTCGTGACAACCCTGCGGGGGGCAGGTTATTACTCCCATTCCACAGGCAGAGGAACTGAGGGCCGGCAGGGGAAGTGGCCAGTGGGGTGGAGGCAGAGGCAAGGCTTCAGTGAGGTGTGCTGGTCTGCACCCCTGCCCCTCTTCCCACCTCCTGCGCAGGCTGCCTTAGGCCTTCTCCGGGAGGGGAGCGGGGGGAAGTCTTTGCTCCCCCCACCCTGCCCCGAGATCTGGGAAGGAAAGCTCCCAGGTGGCTAGTGACCAGGTACAGATGGCCCGCTTCTGTCTTTTGTGATCCCCCTTTCTGCTCTCAGTTATGGGGTGACTTCAAGGAAACCAATTCTGGGACATCTAAATCCACTCAGGGGCAAGTGTGCTCCAAGCAGTAAGTCATCACAAGCTGCCGTGTCCGTCTGCACCTGTCTCTGTCCCCACCCTATGAGACGCTCTCTTCTCCCTGCTGGTGGTACCACTGGTGGTCCCAGAACCCCCGAGCATCTCTAGACTTCTCCCACTAGTCAGGTGCCGCCGTGTGCCAACTTCAAGCCCAGTGGGCCCTGGCATGTGGCCCCTCTTTTCTGCGTCCCCGTCCTGGTCTGATCTGAGGCCTCCCTTTTGCTTGGGCCCTTCATTCACTCACTCGCTGTTGGGGAGCCTTGTGCTCACGCTTGCTGGCTCCTGGGGTGGGGAACGACACCACCACACCCAGGACAGGTCCCTCCCCGCCTCCCCGCCTCCCCGCTTCCCCACCAGACTCTTCCACGGGGCCAAGCATTCCCTGTCTTTCTCCCGGAGGCCGTCTGTGGCTCCCCGTGTCATCTCAGGCACTGGAAGCCGTCCCCAAGGCCCGCCTCCCTCCCTGCGCTCACCTGGCTCCGTGCCCCTGCGCGCTCTGCGGAGCCGACACAGCCGCGCTCTGTTCCCTGCGCCCGCCCCGGGCTCCCCTCCCCGCGGGCACCGGGCGCCGGCGGCGGGCGGAGGGCGGCGGGCGGAGGGCGGCGGGCGGAGGCTGCCGTGTGCCCCGCGGGGGACGGCGCGGGCCCGGGCACGTGCGTGGCCGTCGGGGCCGGGGCAGGCCGGGGCAGGCGCTCCCCCCAGGGCGCCCCTTTCCGCGCGGCGGGCGGGGCCGGGGTCGGGCTGCGGGTCCCCCTGTCCGGGCCCCCCCGTCCGCCCCCTGCCCCCCGGGCTCCGGAGCTGACACTTCCTCCCGGCGCTCGGGGCCCGGCCGCGCCCCCTCCCGCGCCTGCCCCCGCCGGCCCCGCGGCGCTGATTGGCTGATTCAAACCCGCCCGCGAGGGCCGCCTGCCTGCGGGTTCGCCGCCGCGTCCGGCTCGGGCTCGGGCTCGGGCTCGGGCTCCGGCTCCCGCTCCCGCTCCGGCTCCGGCTCGGGCCCGCGGGGCGCGGCGCTGACTCAGCCGGAGCCTCTCGGGGCGGCCCCGCTCTTCCCGGGTGTCGGGGCGGGAGGCCGCGTGGGCGGGACCCGGGACCCCGACCCCCGCCCCCGCCCCGCCGCGGACCCCCGGCCCCCCGCGGCCCCGACGCCCCGGCCCTGGGCCGCCTCCCGGGCGCCCGCGGGGGGTCAGGCGCCGGCCGGCCCCGCCGCTGCCCCCGCCGCTGCCCCCGCCCGCCCGCCCGCCCCGGCCCTGGCCCCGGCCCCCCCGCCCGCGCCCCGCGGCCGCCCCCGCCCGCCGACGGCCCTGCGCCCGGCTTACCGCGAGCCCGCGCCGGCCGGTCCCTCCCGCAGTCTGCCCACCCGGCGCCCCGGCGGAGGAGGCGGCCCGGCCGAGTGTCCGCCCGCGGGGCCGGGGTCGGGGTCTCGCGGGGCGGGGCGGGGCGGGGGCGGGGGAGGGGCCGGGCGCTCAGGAAGGGGCCCCCCGGGCGCGGGGCGCCATCTTTTTCGCGTTTTCCCGCGAATTATTGACGTCCCGCTTATGTAAGTAGCGGCGGCCGCGCGGGCCTCGCCATTGGCGCCCGCGGCCCGCCCGGCCCCGCAGCGCCGCCCCCGCGCCCCGGCCCCGCAGCCCCGCTCCGCCCCGCCCCGCGCCCGCCCCGCCCCCTCCCGCCCCTCCCCCGCCCCGCGCCTCCCCGGCCGCCGGCCCCGCCTCCTCCCGCCTCCTCCCGCCCCTCCCCCCACGCCGCGGACGCACGCGGAGGCCCCGCCCCCCGCCGGCCCCGGTCCCCGCGCGGTGCACCCGGGGGCGCGCAGCGGGCGGCGGGGGGCAGCCTGGGGGCGCGGGGCGGGGCCTGGTCATCCCCCCCCCCCCCCGCGGACCCCGAGGCCTGCGGTCGGCCCGGCCCAGCCTCCCGCGCTGCCGGCGCCCGCCCGCCCCCCGCCTCGCCCCGCGACCCGAGGCCGCGCAGCCCCGCGGGGCGCCCACGGCTGTGCCGCTGGGGGAGCCCGGCCTCGGGCCCTGGGGGCGCATCCCCGTCCGTCCCGGGGGCGCTCGGCGCCGGCCCGCCTCACAGGCTGCTGCGTAGACGCCGCAAAGTCCGGCGGCGGGCGAGGACGGAGCCGGCGCGGGGCAGGGGCAGGGGCAGGGGCAGGGCAGGGGAGGGCAGGGGAGGGAGGCAGCGGCGGCGCGGCCAGGACGGGGCCCCCGCAGCCCGGGAGGCCAGAGCGCGCGGAGGCAGCTCACCCGGACCCGCAGAGCCTCGGCCCGCGGCGCAGGTGCGCGCAGGTGGCACCTGGACACGGAGGTGAGCGCCCGGGGCGGAGGCAGCGGTGCGCGGGGGCCGGGGACGCCCGGCGGGGGCAGGTGTGCGGGGGGGGGGGGGGGGAGGCGGGAGGCGACGAGCCCGTGCGCAGCCCCAGGCCACTGGGCCTCGCGGACCGGGCTGTGCGCGGCGCTGATGGGAGTTTGCTTCGGGAGCCGGCAGCGGTGGGTTCAAAGTGGGGGCGAGCGACACGAAGACAATCCTACGGCTGAAAAAGAAAGAAAAGAAAAAAGAAAAGAAAAGAAAAGAAAAGAAAAGAAAAGAAAAGAAAAGAGGTTAAGGATGTCAGCGGGCAGCGCGCCAAAGAGGAGAGCCAGAGGCCGAAAACAGAAGGGAAGCCAGCCCCGCCGGCCAGCTCAGGCCTGCAAACCGAGGGAGCCGCTTCTCCGCAGACCTTTCCTGGGGAAAACAAAAACCAGCCTCCAGCTGCAGAACAGGTGCAGTGTGATGTGAAAAAAAGTTTTGAACACTCAACACTGTCCTATCGACGCATTTTAGGGACACAGGTACCAAAAACTGTTAGAACGTGTCGGGAAATCCGACACCGACTTTAGGAGAGCGGGTCCCCCTAGGCGGGAGTGTTAGGGATGAGGCCAGAAAGAGTCACACGGGCCGTCCGAGTCTACCTGTGCTGATCTGTTTCCCAGGAAATTCAAAATATCTGAAGCAAAGACAGCAGCGCGCCAAGATTGGGCCGAGCTGGGTGGCCGTCCGTGGTGGCTCTCTGCCATCCTCCTCCGTCTCAGGCCTGAACCCTTTCCTCTATTTTCTGTGTGCTCAAAATTATTTGGGAATTCCATTTATTTGTTCTTGGTGACCTGTACGCCCAGGAGGGGCTCAGACCCGCAACCCCAAGACCATCACATACCCCTCCCTTGGAGCCGAAGTACTGGCGAGTGGGGGAGGCCTGGAGAGGCCCCGCAGAGAGGCCAAGGGCCGCCAAACCTGGGGGAACTGGCGCAGGAGCCTCCCCACCTGCTGCGGGTGTGCACGGGGTCACCCACCCTGCAGTACTTCATCCTTCTCCACACACTGCCCTGTCCTTGTTTTTCCTTCTGATTAAGGATGACTCAGAAAAGCCAGAAAACCACAGGGAGGAGGTGCAAGTCACCGGAGATTTCCACAGTCCTCTAGGTCCGCTTTGCTGAGGCACAGGTCGTTACCACACAAAAAATCCACCTGCTTTCTTTTTTTTTTTAATTTATTATTTATGATAGTCACAGAGAGAGAGAGGCAGAGACACAGGCAGAGGGAGAAGCAGGCTCCATGCACCGGGAGCCCGACGTGGGATTCGATCCCGGGTCTCCAGGATCGCGCCCTGGGCCAAAGGCAGGCGCCAAACCGCTGCACCACCCAGGGATCCCTCCACCTGCTTTCAAAGCGCAGCGCCTTGTGCTTTGGCAGAACAGGATTTCGTTCTGGAAGTACTTTCCGGGTGCTCCCCGAGAAGGAATGCTCTTCACAAATACAGTAGTTATTCCTGTAATATGATTTTTCAGACTCGCGATGGTGAAGTTACTTTTGCCCACGAGGCCAGGTGACCGGCTAGGTGGGTCTGTGTTTCGTTGCCTGAGTCTGGGGGTCAGTGTATAATGTCCCCGGCGCAGAGGAGCCGGGAGTTTTCAGATGACAGTAGAGGGCAGGATCGTCAACAACCACCACAGGGACACTTGACAGGGTGGGACTGTGAGCCGTGGAAGCGCCTGTGGCCTTGTCGAGCGGCCAGGCCACAAACACCCTGACCTGTGGCTTCTGTGGGGAAATGAGAGGAGGCAAGCGTCTGCCCCTCTTGGAGCCCAGAGCGGGAGGAGACGACGGCACGGGACACAGGCGATCCTCGGCCTCCCAGCCTCTCGGCCTCCCCGCAGGTGCGCTGCAGACCCTGGGCCCCTCCTCTGAAATGTGCTCCCCCACCGCCCCCCACATCTCAACACTGAGCACCCTTTAGGGGAGTGGGTGCTGCCCGAGTGGGAGGGGGTGACACAGAGGGAGATGTGCCCTGAAGTGACACGCAGTCTCCGGCCTCAGGAAGGGCCTGGTCCAGAGCTGGCAGGTGGGCCAGACCCGTCAACAGGTGACCTTGACATGCACTGGGAGAGGGGCCCGGACGGCAGCGGTGGCGCCCGGCAAGGTCCCACGGCCTCCGTGTCCTTCCGGGAGCTCCCCCGGCTGGGAGCCTCGAGTGGGTCACTTCCTAATCTGGGCTTTGGATTCACTCACTGGTCAAATGCGACACTTAGGACAAACGCGTGGTTCTGGTGTGTGCACAGGCTCTGTGTGAAGAGGTGACCAGCGAACCCCGCTCCCGTCCGGTGATGATGACCTGGTCCCGTCTCTCGCGTGAATCAGGTCCGCCGCTACCTCGTGTCAGAACTTTGATAGGATCCAAGTAGCGTGATGGTAGGAGTCGGTACCCGAGCAGAAGGACAGACGGACAGAGCCCTGGCCCCGGCCCGAGGGCTGTGGGTGTGCAGTGCATCTGTGTGGGTTTGCGGGGTGCTTCCGGGGCACCGTGAGCTGTCCTGCAAGCTGTCCACACGAGAGATTGCACAGAGCCACGCAGGCCGGCGAGTCCAGCACCTTCCAGGCGTCTTTGCTGGGACGGAGCAAGCCCCGGGTCCCCGCGGTCGCTGGGCACTGAGCCAGGCCCCTCCCGGGCATCAGGGGGAGTCGAGACCTGACCGCTCAGGGAAGCATCTGCGGAGGGCAGCACGGGCAGTAGGTGGTGCGCCTCCCCGGCGGGGAGGGACCGGGACCCCGCTGGGTCCGCGCCCCCAAAGCCCCGGGGCCCCGCAGGCCCCACCCTGCCCCCTTGTCTCACACTGGGGTGTCCGAGGAGGTCCCCGGGGCAGCGGAGTGAGCGCCCCACGCCAGGCACTGCCCGGCCTCCACGCCAGCTGTCGTCACTCCACGTCCCTTGTGAGCCAGCACCACCCCTGGCAGAGCTCGGCTGCCACCCCGGGAGGTCCAGCTCTGGAGCCCTGACCTCTCGCCTGGCATCCCCTGTGCACGCGGCTGGGGGCCCGTGGGGGCCCATGCGGCCTGAGATGACCTCAGGGCAGCGTGGGTGTGGGGAGCGCCGCGAGCTTTCCCCAGGCGCACGTGGTGTGCTCCATCCCCGAAGTCACTGTACCTGCAGAGCGAGGTGGGGACTAGGACTCTCCTGCTTTGCAGGTGGCAAACCTGAGGTCGAGGTGGCCAGCACGCGTTAGACACCTGCCGTGGCGGGGGCGGGGGTGGGGACACCCACAAGTGGAGGAGACCTCCCGGGGCAGGGCTCCCACTCCTCATTACTAGATGGGGACGCTGGTGCTGGGAAGCAGGTAAGGCTTGCTCAAGGGCCTGCGGGAAAGGCGCGGGCAGTCGGCAGAGGAGCCGTCTGGGACCAAGGCCCGGCCTCCTGGCCCAGGGATTGGCGTCCTGCGGGCCTCCGAGTCTGGCCGCCACGGCTTGTTTAACCTTCTGGCTGAGCGTCGCCTGGGGTGTGAGGGTCTCGCCAGCGCCGCGGGGACTTTCTGCCTGGCTGGGGGCATGTCCCGTAGCCCTTAGGCCTGGGGAGCCCGCGTGCCACGGCGCTGGCCACTGAATCCTCGCTCCATCGCTGCTCGGGAAGTCGGGCCTGGCTGCCGTGCTTCGTCCCGCCCCGGCCCTCTGGCCCCAAGCGCGGCGGGGGCTCCAGGCCGCCCCCCGCTGGGAGACGCCGCCCAGACGCGCTGGGCTCCAGCCGTGGGCTCCTCTCCCCGAGGCCGGCGTGGCGGGTGCACGGGGCCGGGTGGGGGGCTCCAGAGCGGCGGCCCTCGGAAGGAGGCGGCCCGGCGACCCCTCGGTGCCGTTGATGTATGCACCGTCGGCTGGGCATCCCCGGAGGCTGCCGGAGGTCAGGGTCAACCCCGGGGCCTGCGTGGCCTCAGCCGCTCAGCCAGGGGCCTGCCAGCAACACCTGGGGTCCCCGGGATGGATCGCCTCCCCAGGCCGGTGCCTCCCGCCCCACCCGCTGCCCGGCCTGTGGACTGTGACTACAGGCCCACGGCCCTGAGAGCTGGTCCCTTACGCCTCCCTGTGAGTGAGCCAAGCGGCGGGGGACCCCCTGGCACGCACGTGTCCTCACTGGTCCTGTGCTGCGGAGCTCTCTTCCCGCCTCGACGGCTCGCTCCCCATCAGGCCCTCGGGCTCCCGCCGAGCCCCGATGATGCGTGCACAGGCCCCTGCGCCCTGCCCTCTGTGCGCGCGGCCGTCCAGCCCGCCCCACGACGGCTCCATGCACCTGCCACCACGTGGGATGGGTTGGGCGGCTGGAAGCTCACGGGACAACTGTCTGGGTAACGTGCAGGACCTCAAGGCCTGCGCCTGGCGTGCCTGTGTCAGTCCTGGGTTCTTCTGACCTTCCCAACTTGGGCTTTCCTGTTGTCCCTCGTCACACGACCACACCCCTACCCTTCAGTCTCTGTTTTCTGGAATGAGCATGGCATGTATAAATAAGCCCATGTGCCGGTAAGAGCTCAAAAAAAAAAAAAAAAAAAAAAAAAGGCTTGTTGAATAAGTGACTACTTGAATGACTCATCTCGCAGGCCCACCCAGAGCCCAGAGCCCTGCACAGAGCAGGTGTTGAGGAAGCGAGGGCGGGATGATGGGGTTTAGAGAGGGGGAGACCACAGGCCTGCCATTTCCTAGCTGCCGGGACCTTCGCCCGACTATTCAACCTCTCTCGGCCTCCATTTCCCCACCTGTAAAATGGGATCAGCGCAGCACTCGCCTCAGCATTGCTGCAGGACGGAATGCGATGATGCGCGTGAAGCGCCTGGTACAACAGGCACCTAGTAAGCGGCAGCTGTGACCGCCCCTAATCAGTGCGCCCTGGTCTGTGATGCGGTTGTTTAAGGGCCTCGTTAATAAGGTGCGGCACCCATGGGCATCCTCTCGCTCTGCTCAGGCCTGACGACGAGGCCACATGCACCCGCTGGGGAATAGGGTAGAAGCGAGTTCCGGGAAGCCCTCTAGTTCCTCAGCTCTGTGCCCAGGTCTCTCTCCCCACGCCCAGGCCCCCCGTTACAGGTGGCCTCCTGACCCCGCCTCGCCCCCAGCACTCTCTTTCCAGCATGCCCTGGTGCCGAAGACCCCGTCCTGCCCCTTCCATCACTCAGCTCCCCAGCCCTAGATCGGAACGCCCCTTTCCTGGAAGTTTCTCCTGATTCTCCCCAAGCTTTCCCTCTCCTTCCCTGGCCCTGACCGGCCAGGCCCTCTCCTGGTGATCCCTTAGGATGATCCCTTCGCACAAAGGTCTTGGGTGGGAAAACGTCAGCTTTTCTCAAGTTACGTTGCAAGTGTAATGAGATTCCAACAAGAAATATTCAAAATATTTAATCACATTTATTGTATCTGGAAGAATAAAAGAAAACATGTTTTAAAATAAGAGTAATTTCTTAAAAGATTTTATTTTGGGATGGAGTCAGTAGTGGAGCGTCTGCCTTCGGCTCAGGCTGTGACCCTGGGGTCCCGGGATCGAGTCCCGCATCGGGCTCCTTGCAGGGAGCCTGCTTCTCTCTCTGCCTGTGTCTCTGCCTCTCTCTGTGTCTCTCATGAATAAATAAATAAAATCTTTTAAAAAAGTCAGATGCTTAACTGACTGAGCCACCAGGCGCCCCTGAATTATATCTTAGTAAAGCTGTTACCAAAACATTCCGGGCTCTGTCCCTTACAAGTTGCATCACCGGGATGAGGGACCCTACCTGCCTCTGCCTCAGTTTCCCTAAATGTACTGGCGACTGTGACAGCAGGGGAGCGCATGAGCTTGTTGTGAGTCAATGAAGGGAATGGCGTAAGGGGTTAGCAGGGTGCTTGATGCACGCGGAGCCCTGCGTGAACAGCATCCACCGGGCTCTTGCACCGTGACAGGTGCACCCGCGTGGCCGCTGTCCTGGGCACGACCCTTGTGACCTCAGGGGTCCTCCAGTGCTGCGAGAAGACGCAGAGAAGGCCCGGCCGGAGCGCGCGGGGGTGGGGCAGGGACGGGGCCAGGTGGCCCTGGGCCCGAGCTCGGGTTCTGAACCTCAAGGCCGTCTGGTTTCCTGCGCTTGTGCCCTCGCGTTTGTGCGGATTCTCCTACTGCCCCGACCCTGTTGGCCGCACAGCCTGAGGCCCCGCTTCACCGCCCACCCTCCTCCTTCCAAACTGCTTGTCTCCTGCTTACAGCTATCAGGTGCCCCCGGAGAAAGGCTGCCGAGCCGGGCGGGCGCCCCCCGGGGTGGGCAGCGTCAGGCCTGGGGAGGAAGGCCCCCGGCGGCCCCCTCCTCGCCCGACAGACCTCTCAGCTTGGGCCTTGTCCTACGAGACGTGCGGCCCAGAGAGCCCTGGCTCGCCCTTGCTTCCCAGGCTCGGGCCCGCTGTCCGACCCCCCAGCCCTGAGCCCCCGAGCACGGGGACGCGGCAGTCGCGGCGGCCCCCACCCGCAGGCCTGAGAGCCAGCCGTGCGAGGCAGCGGGCTCGGGGGGCAGGGGCCCGGGAGCGGGGCTGGCCGGGTGGGGGGCGAGGGGGGCGCCCGGCAACCCTGCGCTCAGCGCCGGCGGCTGCTTGTTTCCCCAGCGCAAGGCCCCGTCCCCACCGAGAGCGGGCGGGGAGCAAAGCCCTGTCCGCCACCCGCAGGCACGTGGCGCCTGTGACACGCCGTGCCAGGGAGGGTGGGCAGGACCGTGACCATTTTACGGACGGGGCCCCGGGGGTGTGAGCCAGCAGCGATGGGCATGACGGTGGGTGGGCAGAGGAGCGTCGCCGCAGCTGGAGCCTGGGCGGCCCCAGGAGCCGAGCACGGGGGGTCGGGGGGGGCCCTGCGGAATCGGCCGCGGCCTCCCGGGTGGGGGGACAGGTGCGGGCCGCAGCCGGAGGCAGGCCGGGGTCTCCCCCAGGGCCGGCAGCGCCGGGAGGTGTCAGCAGCTGCACCCGGCGCGGCCCAGGGCCCTCCCGCTGCGGCGGCCTGGCCGACTCCTCGGCGCCCTCAGGACCGCACAGTCGCTTTCTTGGGTTTTACGCGTGTTTGGAAGGAAGCTGTGCTCAGGGGCTCCCCGTTCCTTCGGGCCGCAGGGCTCGCGGGCGGTGCGGCAGGCCCAGTGAGAGGCGCCCCCCGGCGCCCACCCGCCCGGACCTCCGGGGCCGCCCCGCTCTCGTCCGGCCGTCCGGCCCGCCGCGGTGCCCTGGGGTCCTGGGCAGGGCCCCCGCCTGCGCCCTACGCGTTTGTCTCCACGATGCACTTGAGGAACATGGTGTCATCCTTCACGTAGGCGTGCTTGGGCGACTGCAGCCGGCTGAGGGGGAAGAAGAGCGGGCAGCCGCTGGCCACGTTGGTCTCGCTCTGCGGCCGCTGGAAGGACGCGGAGCTCAGGTCGGGCCGGAAGGCGTCGATGGCGTGCTCGCGGTTGTTCTGGTCGAGCAGCATGAAGGTGACCTGGCGGCGGGGGCGGAGGGGTCAGGCCGTGCCCCGGGGACACCGCGCCGCCCTTGCCCCGCGTGGACGCGGAGTCCAAGACGCAAGGTCCGGAGCACGCTGGGCCGGGCAAGGCCCCCGGGGCGGGAGCGCATGGTCCCGAGCCGCGGTGGGGGCTGCCCTGGGAGTAGGGGTGGGGGCTTTGAGCCCGGGGCACGGGAATCCCGAGCCACCATCACTCTGGGGTCAGGATGGGGCTGCGCGGCACGAGGGGGCCCCACCCACACCCCCGGTGCCCCTTCCCGCTCTGGACCGTGAGGCTGCTCCTGGGACAAGGCACGGGGACAAGGACAGGCGGGCCTTCCACCCAGGGGGTCAGTCGATGCCCTGAGCCTGCACGTGGACCCCAGACACGGGTGGTCCTGCGCCACACGAACCCCTTCCCTGGCTCGTGTCACTAAACTCCGGCTGCCGACCACGGGGGTCCTCTCGCAGCTGTCGCGCTTCGCGAGGCTCAGAAGGTGACGGGAACCGAGACGCTCCAGCCTCGCCTCTCACTGTAGTGAGACCCTGCGGCGGCGCTTTAAGACCTGGGGACTCCTATCCCGACCCCTGTGGCAGCCCCCCCTGCCCCCCTGCTCCCCCCCGGCCTGGTTCTGGAGCACCCCCTTCCTTCCCCACTCGCCGTGCGGGGAACGCCTCAGCCCGGCTCCTCTCCTGTCCTTCTAAATAGGTTTTTCTAAAGATCTTATTTATTTATTCCTGAGACACACAGAGAGAGGCAGAGACCCAGGCAGAGGGAGAAGCAGGCTCCATGCAGGGAGCCCGACACGGGACTTGATCCCGGGACCCCGGGGTCATGCCCTGAGCTGGAGGCAGACTCTCACCGCCGAGCCCCCCAGGCGCCCCTTCTAAATAACACTTTGTAACTTGGAGCAGTTCTGGGTCAAGGCACGCGTGGATGGAAGCTGCAGCGATTCCCCGCGCGGCCTCCCCGCACCTGGAGCCGCCCTGACACGGTGCAGCCGCCCAACGTCTGGGGTCCACTCCGGCCTCCCCTGGGGCCGTGCACTCCCTCTCTGGGCTGGAGGACCCCCGATGATGCCCGCCCAGGGGCGCGGTACAGAGGGGGTCACTGCCCTACACTCCTGAGCGCTGCCCGAACTCACCCTCGAGCCTGATCTTTCACCGGCTCCACAGCCGCACCTGCCCCCGAATGGCCCACGGCTGGGATCACGCAGCCCGTCCGCGCCCCGTCAGGCCGGCCCCTTCACGCAGGATCGCCTTTACGGGTCCTCAGGGCCCGACGGGGCCGCGCCGTGTGAACGCCCTGCCGCCAGCACCCGCCCCCCGCCCCCCGACGGCACCGTGGCCACCTGCACGTTCGGGCAGCTACCCACGATGCTGCCGGGAACACCTGTGTGCCGCCTCTGAAAACCAAAATTTTTGACTCATTGGCCACATCCCAGGGGGTGCAGTGGGGTCGTGCGGGAGCACGTTTCACGGGGTACGAAACCACCAGATGGGCTTCCGAGTTGCGTCCCGCCCAGCCGTGATGGAGGGTCCTGGTGGCTCCCCGTCCCCGCCCGCACCTGCTGCGGCCAGCGTCCCGGGCTGACAGGCGTGCCCTGCCCTGGGCTCCTTCCGGTTGAGAACGCCGCCACTTGAGGCTAGCCCCACGGCACCTCCTCCAGGAAGTACTCCGTATTCACCCCCATGGGGGTCGGGGCTCCAGGCCGTCGGGGGCGCCGGGCCAGCACTTTAGCCCCCCCAGTCCCTGACAGCCCCGGGCGCGAGGGGTGCGCTCAGGCTCTGCCTTTATACGAGGTGAAACTGAAAATGCAGACGGGACCAGGACCCAGGCTCCCCATCCCCCGCCCAGCCCGTACCTTGTTCCGAAAAGGCCAGGGCAGCAGAGCGTCGTACTCCCCTCTCATGATCACGATGAAGAGCGACAGGTGGGTCCTCTTCCCCGTCCCGTCCCCATTCAGGTAGAGCCGCAGGCACAGCTTGTAGCCGTACTTGGCCGTGTAGAAAGCTGAGGGGCGGAGGGCTCGGTCAGCACGGGCAGGCCCACGGGCAGTGGCTCCAAACTGAGGCGCCCCACTCCAAACTAGAGCGGCGAGGAGGACCCGGCTCCGGGAGGTGACCTCGCCCAGCCGTCGCCTAGCTGTTGCTCAGCCGTCACCCAGACAGCCGCCCGGAGGTGACAGGCGCGCCCCCGAGGACTGGATGCTGAAGCTGCAGGCCCTGGCACCACGCTTCTGATTTTGCCCACCGGCGTTTTGCAGAGGGGAAGCCCAGCCCCGTGGCCGGACACACTGGGCGCTCGCGGCAGAGACAGAAGCAGGGCCCGGGCCCACCTCACGACACCGACTTCGTTCCGCTGCCCTAGGCCAGGTGCTCAGCCCCCAGACGCTGGGGAGCCTGGGGCAGCTCCCAGGTCTGGCCGCCACCCCGGGTGGGCGCCCCGGGGGATGAATCATCCCTGATGATCGCCCAGAGGGGCCTGGGCTCTCCGTGGGCAGCAGAAGGGGCCGTTGGAGGGTGCGCACCCGCGGCTGTCACCGCCAAGGCCCTCGGGGCCGGGGAGCAGGCGGGAAGAGGTGCAGGAAGAACAGGAAGGCAGAGACGGGGCGGCTCTGAGGCAGCGGCTGGCTTGGGGAGCGCCCGCGTTAACCCGGCCTGGGGGTCGCGGGTGGGTCCGAGGAGCTGACGACCGGGAAGGCGTGGAGCCGGGCCCCGTGCCAGGTCGCTCACACCTGCCTGCAAAATCCTCCTGATGGGCCACCTGCCTCAGATGCGCACACGCAGGGTGACAGTGAGAGTGTTGTGCAAATCCACTCGCTGTTACGTAGATGGAGCCCCCTGATTAGCAGAAACTTCTCCTGGGGCGCTCAGCGGTCGAGCACCTGCCTTCGCTCAGGTCGTGATCCTGGGGTCCGGGGGTCGAGCCCGTGTCGGGCGCCCTGCTCAGCGGGGCGTCTGCTTCTCCCTCTCCCTCTGCCCCTGCTTGTGCTCACTGCCTCTCAAATAAATAAAGTCTTAAAAAAAAAAAACCCAAGGGGCGCCCGGGTGGCTCAGCGGTGGAGCACCTGCCTTCGGCTCAGGGCGTGACCCCAGGGTCCTGGGATCGAGTCCCACATCGGGGTCCCCTGCAGGGAGCCTGCCTCTCCCTCTGCCTGTGTCTCTGCCTCTCTCTGTGTCTCTCATGAATAAATAAAATCGTTAAAAAAAAAAACCCCAAGAACAAAATAAGAGAAACATCTGCTGAGTGTTCTCCGCGGGCGCGGCGCCGGGTGAGGAAGCACCTGCGAGCTGCTCACCGCCTACGACGCCGTTCGGCTTCCTCTGCGCTGGCCTCGCTCCCCGGCCCTGCGGACGGGGTCCTGCGCTGGCCCTGCGGCAGGTCCCCGCGCCCCTCACGCCGAGCAGCTCTGGCTCGGGCACCCTCTCCGTCGCGGCCGGGAGCCCCATGAGGTCAGTAACAACCTCATGCCACCTGGCGGAAGCGGGCGGCTAGGGACTCGAGGGGGGCCCGCGCCACTCTCCCCGCCCCGGGGCTCCGTGTGGCTGGGGGGCCTGCCGCCTGCGCCCCGGGGTTTAGATGGCCCCGCTGGACCCCGCGCGGCGGTCACCGGCTCGCTGCCATCCCTGCTTGCTTCCTGGAAGCCTGCCCCCGCACCCCTGCACCCCAACACCACCCTGACCCCCACCCCCACCCCCGTGAGTCTGCGCCCGGGGGAGCAGCGGGTACCTGGTGAGAAGAGGCTGACGGTCCTGCCGCAGGCAGACTCGTGGCAGCGCCTGGTGACGTTGGTGATCTTCCACAGGAACGTGCCATCGAAGGAGGCCTCTTCCGTGAGGCGCAGGCTCTGCTCCAGCTTGCCCAGGGCCTGGTCTTTCTGGGCCAGCGTCTGCTGCAGCTCCGCCACCTGCGCCAAGGAAGCCCAGTCACTAGGGAGCCAGGGGCTCGGGGGGGGGGGGGTGGCACGGGGTGGGCTCGGGGGGGTGCACGGCTGGGGGCTACATGGAGGGGATGGGTGACAGGGAGCGTGGGCGGGGATGGGGGGCACGGTGAGGCACGAGGTGGGCACGGGGGGGACATGGAGGGGATGGGGGATGGGGCGTGGGCAGGGACGGGGGCATAGATGGGGGACATGGAGGGGATGGAGGACACGGGGCATGGGCGGGGACGAGGGCATGGGGGGACACGGAGGTACAGCACAGACGGGGGGACATTGGAGAGGATGGGGGAGGGGGTAACGGGGTAATGGGGGGCACAGGGGGCGGGAGGGCACAAGGTGGGCACAGGGGCCACGGAAAGCCTCCCCCAGGCACACATAGTGGCCTTGTGCTGTCCCCCGGCCTCCGTCCCCGCTCCGTCCTCCGTGGCCCCCACCCTACCCCACGGCCCACACAGCCGTCCCCTGGGAGCCTCCCCCCTCCACCCCAGGGGCCGTGGGACACAGCCTGTGCCCTTTCCACAGGGGCTCCCCCGAGGAGGGCTGGCTGGGCTCACTGCTCAGGTACCAGAGCCAGGAAGGTTCTGGATGCACTCAACACACGGCTGCTGCCCTGGGGGGCCCACCGCGACCTGAGGCAATGGTCACATAGACAAACGCTCAAACCGGGGCCCGCTTCTCTGCCAGGTGCCCCCACTGACATTTGAGAAAAACATGGACTTGTTCTCAGGGAAGGCAGGAATGGAAGTGAGCGTCCTGAAAGGAAACCGAGTCCCTAATTCTCGGCTGAGCAAGCCGGAGTCCTGAGAGGGGACGTGACCCATCCAGGCCTGCATAGCAAAGCCGTGGGGAGCTGGAACTAAATCCAGGCCTGAGCCTGCGTGAGACACTGATGGAACGTTGCTGGACAGGAAAAGGGAAAAAAGGAGCACTCTTGGCACGGATACTGGTTATATCACGACAAGTACGAGCTCTGGAGCAAGGGAGGGCACAGCCCTCTGGTCAGAGGGGTCATGTCGGGGACTTAGGGTGGGACCACCGAGGCCGCTGAGCTTCAAGGAGGAAGTCCTCGGGGACTGTTGGTCTCTGAAGGCCTGTGCAGGGCCCAGGGGGCAGGTTCGCGCAGGGGGCCTGCAGTGCAGGGCCGGGAACAAGGCACCGACTACACCGAGGGGCCGATTTTAGTTTAGTATAAGGAAGAACTTTCTCATAGTGAAAAACGCCCAGCGGTGGACAGATGTGCTCGGGAAGGGAGCAGCCTGTCCCCGTAGAGATTCAGGCAAGGGATTGAGGTGCACGGGCTGCTGGGTTGGCCCTGGCCCTGCCTGTGAGTCAGCGCCCTTCCTAGGGGGTCCTGGGCCCCAGGAGAGGGCCTGTTTGTAGGGCAGGGCGGGTGGTGGTGGGGTCGGGGAGGAGTCTGTCTGGTTGGGGAGGACGCTGCAGGGAGGCTGCCTGCGCTCCCGACACCAACCCGGGTGGTGGGGCCTCTGAACCCACTGGGCAGGGCCTTGACCTCGGCTGCGGGGTCCTTAAGCCCACCGGGCAGGGCCTGAGCTGGGCCACGGGGTCCTTAAGCCCACCGGGCTGGGCCTTGACCTGGGCTGCGGGGTCTCTAAGCCCACCAGGCAGGGCCTGAGCTGGGCCGCGGGGTCTCTAAGCCCACCGGGCAGGGTCTTGACCTGGGCCGCGGGGTCTCTAAGCTCACCAGGAAGGGCCTTGACCTGGGCCGCGGGGTCTCTAAGCCCACCGGGCAGGGCCTTGACCTGGGCTGCGGGGTCTCTAAGCCCACCGGGCAGGGCCTGAGTTGGGCCACATTGTCTCTAAGCCCACCGGGCAGGGCCTTGAGCTGGGCCGCGGGGTCTCTAAGCCCACCAGGAAGGGCCTTGACCTGGGCTGCAGAGTCTCTAAGCCCACAGGCAGGGCCTGAGTTGGGCCGCGGGGTCTCTAAGCCCACCGGGCAGGGCCTTGAGCTGGGCTGTGGGGTCTCCGAGCCTACTGGGCAGGGCCTTGAGGTGACCGTGGGGCCTCTGAGCCCACCTGGCAGGGCCTTGAGCCGGGCCGCGGACCCCCGAGCCCACTGCGCAGGGCCTGGGCTCCCAGCTCACCTGCTGTTCCAGGCTCAGGATGTGCTCGCGGTCCAGCTGGCTCTGGTGGATGGAGGCGGCCAGGGCCAGGTGGGAGGCCTCCACCTCCTTGTTGAGGACGGCCACGATGTTCTCGAACACGCGCAGCTTCTCCTGCAGCTCAGCCAGGGGCTTCTCCTTTGTGAGGCGCTGCAGGGTGTGCTCGTCCTGGCTGTCGGAGCGGGGCGCCCGGTAGCAGTCCACCTCCAGGTCCCCAGCCACCTCCACGGCCGCCTGCAGCTGCAGGTCCGACAGGTTCCGCTCCAGGGCCAGGGCCGCGCCCCCGGGGCCACGTGGGGCCATCCACGGCGTCACGCATCCCAGCAGCAGGTTGAGGTGGGTGGTCTGCGAGGCGACCTCGTGCTCCTGCATCAGCCTGTGGCTGCCCTGCGGAGGGGGGGGGCTCAGGGTCCTGCTGCCCCAGGGCTCCCGGGAAAGTCAGGTTCCCCCCACCCAGCAGGAGAGAGGAAGAGGGCGCTGGTGAGGGCCCTGGCATCACACACACCCGGCCCACACGCCTCCTGCCCACTGGAGCATCCGCGGCGCCCCAGCTGTGTGCAGGGGTGAATCAGGACCACGTGGCGGGGGGTGGTGTGGTGAGTGACTTGGGGCTGGGGGAGACATTACTAGAACGTCCCTGAGCACAGAGAGGATTCGCTAGTGGCATCTGTTGAACTGACAGGTCAGTAATGTTAGGGACACCCAGCGGCTCAGCCTGACCCGGAGGGAAAACCTGGGGCGGAGCGAGGACACTGAGGCCATTCAAGCCCACTCCGAGCGGGGACGCCCCAAGCCTACCTTGTAGGGGCAGCCCACTCCAGCAAACGGGCAGCCGACCTCAGCCTCAGCCACCTCAGGCGGGTCCTGGAAGCGACAAGTGTGTCACCACATGTTAAGGGGTCCCAGCGGCCACCCGGCTCTCCTGCAAAGCCCAGGACCCAGCAGGGCGCCAGCGGGTGGCCCTGAGGAGGCACATGCTGTTCTGTCCACCGGGGACTCCTTCAAACCCCGACCCAGGCCTCTGCTGCCGTCCTGCTGGCAGCACTGCCCCCTCCTGTCGGGACTGGTCCACCCAGCTTGACAGTCGTCCCCACTGCTGTGGGTGCCTGTGAAGGTCACAGTAGCATTTCCAGCGTGGGGGGCAGTGACCACTGCGGGGGCGACGCTGGGTACACGCTGGCTGCTTGAGTGATCACCTCCCCTCTCCGGTAGTCCGGGCCTCTCCCCGTCTCCCCCTCCCGCAGCCCCGGGGCCTGTCCCCGTCCCCCCCTTCCTGCAGCCCCAGGGCCTGTCCCCATCTACCCCCTCCCCCTGTCCTGGGCTTCAAGCACAGCCTGTCCCCAACGAGGCACAGGACCCAGACATCCCGCTGAGGCGGGGGTGGGGGTGGCCTTGGCGGAGCCGGGATGGGAGCTGCAGCCTCTCCCAGTAGGTGGGGGGCATGGGGACGGTGGGGTCCCCAAGGCTGGCGCGGCCCTGGGCCCTGGGGGCCCAACCAGGGTGTGCTTTTGCCCAAAGCGGGAGTCGAAGGAGGGGTAAGGAGGCGGGAGCCGGGCACCGAGGGCTGGGAGTGCGTGCACCGAGGGCTGGGAGTGCGTAGACCCCGCGGGTGGAGGGGTGGGGCGCGTGGTCGGGGCGCTGGGGCCCGCTGCTGCGGTCTCTGCGGGGCAGACCCAGAGCCCAGGAGGGCGCTGCCCGGGGGACTGGGGATGAGCAGGGGGGCGGTGGCCGGTCCCACTGACTTGGGGGCGCTCCGGGGGCCTCGGCGGCCAGCCAGGCTGCCCCAGGCCTCCTCAGGGCAGCACACGCTCCTGGGGGAGCCGCGGGGCGTGGGGGACGCTGCCTGTAGGAGCGCCAGGCCCGTTCCAGTCACTTGACATACAAACTGTTGGGTCCTAGGAGACTTACTAACCTCTCCCTGCCTCGGTTTCCTTATCTGCAAAATGGGGATGAGGATGACACTGCCCTGTCCCCGCACAGGTCATCATCTGCTGGGACTCCCACCCCTGAATGTGACTGTGTTTGGAGGCGGGGTCTTCACGGAGGTAATGAGGTCAGAGTGAGGGCAGGATGACACGCCGGGAGGGCAGCGTCTACACGTGGGCCGGGTCGGACAGACCCGCCTCCCTCAGCCCCCAGGGCGGCGAGAACGGGCGCTGTGTGGCTGAGGCCGCGCGGCCTGCGGGCTTCTGCGTGGGGAGTGCAGCCGCGTGGGCCCCGGGCGGCCGTGGGGCCAGTGTGCACGGCGTGGGGAGCACGGCCCGCGGCCTCGGTGCTCGGGGCAGGCTGTTCCTGCTGCCCTCGGGTCTGCTGCCTTCCCCTCCTCCCCGGGCTGGCGCGCACTGCCTCTCATTTAACCCCTGCATCTCGCCCTCTTTTAAAACAAGACTTATGTATCTGCTTGAGACAGAACACGCGGGTGGGGAGGGACAGCGCGGGGAGGATCCTGAAGCGGACCCCTCCCGGAGCGTACAGCCCCACGTGGGGCTCCATCCAGGACCTGAGGTCATGACCCCAGCTGGAATCAGGGGTCGCAGGCTCCACCGAGGAGCCACCCAGGCGCCGCCCGCACCTCTTGGACCCCTAGTGCTGGCCCGGTAAGACCCTTTGGGCCTGGGCTTCCTCGGGCAGGTGGGGGCGTCCTGAAGGTGCGCGTGTACCTGGGCCGCGGCGCCTGGCGTGTGTCCCCACAGGGTCCCCGCAGGACCTCGGGAGGCGGCGGGCCGGACCAGCTTCCTGTCCGTCCGGGGAAGCCCGGGCCGTGGCGGCCGTGAGCTCACGTGGGCCTGAGGCCACGGAGCCCCGGGCTGGGCCTCTGTCCAGTTAGAGCCCTGCCGGCCCTGCTGCCCCCACCCCCGCCCCCCAGCACCGCGGCCGCGGCCCTCTCGCCCCGGAGGAGGCTGCGGCTGAGCCTCGGCTTCTGCCTCAGTGGGGAGCCGAAGGCCGGGGCGGCTCAGGGCAGCGCCGAGGAAGGCAGCGGCCGAGTCCATGGCCTGGGTCCTCCCGCCCAAGGGGAGTCCTCGCCTTAACCGGAGGTGGCCCCCCCGAAAGGGTAGGGACGAGGCGCAGCCGGGGAACGGGCTGGGGCTGCGGAGGGAGGATGGGCGCCTGTCCGGGCCTGGTGCGTGTCTCGAGCCGCAATCGTCCCCGCGCGAGGGCCCCCGCCCCCCCCCCCCGCCCCACCGCCTGCAAGAAATGACGTTCACAGTGGAATTGCCTCTGCAGAGGAAACAGAAAGATCCCGGCCCGCGGGCACCCTGCTCCTCCTGGCTGCGCCCCAGGGGCCCGCGGGCCGCTCCCCCCGCCCTTTGGGGTGGCGCCGCAGGTGCGTCGGGAGCCCCCAGGGCGCTGCGGCCTCTGAGCGGCGAGCGCCACGAGGTGCGGGGCACAGGGACCCGCCACTGCCCGCAGCAGAGGGCCGGCCACACGGCGGCTCTGGGGCTCGGCACCCCGGGGTACAGCCGGGCCCTTCACGCGGGCGGGGGCCGGTGGGGTGCACCGGTCTACGCGGCCCGGCCTCCTCCCGGCTGCCGCCTGTTGCCCCTTTGGCAGCTTCTGCTCCCGCGTCCTGCGGGAGGCCCGGCCTGGGTCCTGGTCCACACCCGTCTTGCCCTTTCCCGTGTTCCCGTCGCACTTGGTGGAGTCCACACGGCCTGCGTGACCCAAACCCGCATCGGACACTTGGGGTCACCCGAGGTGCCCGCAGCCTGGAGGCAGGGGTCACGACCCAGATTTGCCTCCCGCTGTGATGGGACCTTGGTCCACGCGCACCTGCTCCCCGGGCCTCAGTATGTCACCTGCACGCTGGGAGACGTGGGCTATCGCCCCACCCGTGACACCGCACGTCACAGGGCCGTGAAGCTACTGAGGCAACTGGCGAGGCCAGAAGGGCCCGGGGTCATCCGCAGGCATCACGCTTCCAGGGACACCGGTACACGGGGCGCACGGCTGTCACCAACAAGGGAGACTGGGACGGGGCCCAGAGGAACACGGGCGGCGTCCTTCCACGGAGGCAGGCCTGCTTCGAGGGGCGGCGGGCGGCGGGCCGACGGAAACCCGGAGGGAAACACACGTGGGCGCCGTACAAACTGGACACGGAGCGAGAGTCGGGCACCCTGGGCGGAGGAGGTCACAGGCCCGCGCCCAGCGTAAGTCACAGCATCACGTGCCAGCCGCGGGCTTCTCCAGGGCCGCCCGAGGCCAGAGAGCGGAAGAAGCCGTCCTCTCCCCAGGCTCGCCGGGACACAGACCTGAACGCTTTTCCCAGACACCCGCTGCTCCTTATTTCGCTGTCACATCCTTGGGCAGGTTGGGGTGGGCCGTGGCGGGTCGTGGCGGGTCGTGGGAGGCTGTGGCAGGTGGTGGCAGGTGTTGGCAGGCCGGAACGGGCCGCTAACCAGGTCGCAGTGACCCTTTAACCTCTGGGCCTTGCATTAGCGCCGAGCCCACGGCTGGAGCACTTGTGGGACAGACACTAGGCCGATGCGGTCAGAGGACAAGGACCCCCTAAGAAGCACCTGGCCTGGGTGCTGTTCACAGGCTGGGCGCCGGGTTACCTCGGCCGGTCCCTGGCCACCCCGCACCCCATTTCCCAGGCTCTCCTGCACCCACAGACTTCAGAACGACCACTGCGCAGAGCATTGACTTCTCATCAGCGGCTTTCCTTTGGTCAAAGCCCCCAAGTTCCCTTCGGGGTCAGGAGGCAGAGAAGCTTCTGGTCTTCCCAGTCTGTGGCTCTGTGCAGGTGGAGACCACCTGTGCATGAGCCTCACCCTGGGCCGGGAAGCCGGGGCGGGAGGTCTGCAGCTGCCGGCGCCCCAGAGGCCCCCGTAGGCGGCAGCACCCAGGCCCCCCGAAGCCCATCGGCGTCCATCATCCTCCCATCGGAGGCCCCTGTGCCCTGCACGACCCCGGAGCCCCCAGAGCCCGCGGGGTGGGGGCAGCAGGAGGGGGCGGGTGCCAGGCTCCCCCCTTAGAGCACGGGTTCTGGTCTCGGTTCACAGGATGAAGACTTAAAGCCACTGGATTACGGCATCGAAAGGTCTCTCACCTCTAAGACCGGAGATTCGTATAATGAACACGTATTGATTTTGTTAAAGAGGAAGAAACACGACAAAGTGGAAACGGTCCTGGAGCGCTGGAGCAGGCAGGGGCCCCGGGAGGTGGCGGCGGCCTCCCTGGGCAGGGGCCGTCCGGGCCGCGGGTGCTGACCCCTCCCGCTGGGCTCCCGGGCCCGAGACGCCCGCCGGCAGCCTGGGCCTCGCACGGGCTCTGACCTGGCGCAGGCCCGAGGGCTCCGCGGGCTCACCCTTCCTCCCGTGGGGGCCTGCAGGGGACGGGCTGCTGAGACGGGGGTCCCTCCCCTCTCTGATGGGAAGGGACAGGAAGGCGCCAGGACTTGTGGCCTCCGGCTTCCACCTGGCCAGCCACGGCGGTCACCTGGCCGGCACGGGTCCCGGGGTGGCCCTGCAGCGCCCACCTGGCTCGTCACTTGGCGGCAGGAGCGCCATCTGGGCCGCGGGCATCGGGCTCTGACGCTGGGCCGTGGTCTCGGGTGGGAGGGCCCGTGGGCTGCGGGCAGCAGGGGCTTCCAGCGGGTGACGGCGGCCAGAGGGGAGACCCCGGCCGAGACTCCCCGGCGGGTGCAGGGTCCTCCGCGGACCACCGCGGCCTCTCACCGCCTCGGCCCACGCACGTTTGTTCTTTTTTTTCCATTGGAAGATTGAAGTGCACATTGCCGTTTTAAAAATTGTACCAAGTGAAGACTTTCTCATGAACCCCGTCACCTCCCGCCGCCACCATTCCATTTGCGTGGAGACGCGTCCGGGGAGGACGGATCCCGGACAAGGGCTCCTTCTACGAACGGAAGGTGTCGGTCCTCCCAGGGTCTCACTGCGATTTCCTTGCTTGTCTCACTTGGTCACCGGCTGGCGGGAGTGGCCCGGCCCGGGTTGGCACGTGGGAGCATCACGGGCCGCGGGTCCAGGGCCACACGCCCCGTCTGGACACAGGGATCCGGAGCGTGCTCCCCCTGGGGGCTCACACCGCACGGCGGCTCTTGTTCCTATAGGCACAGCCCGGCCGAGCCTGGGGGGCGGACCGCGGCCTCCCCGTCGGGGGCGGGCGGGGGCAGGACGGCCGTCTAGGTCCCCAGGTGGCACCCGTCACCCACCCACCTGTGCCAGGGCGGCGCAAGCAGCTGAGCCCAACATGGAAACAACCGGCTCGGCGCTGAGGACCAGAAGTCTGAACCGCATAAGGTCTTCATGTCACCAAATGCCACTCTTTTCAGTTGTTAAAACCAGTTAGAATATAAAAGCCATTCATTCTTCGCCTGGCCCGCAGGCGGGGTGCACCGTGTCCTCCCCGTGGGTCACCTTGGCGCCTAGGGGCCCGCCCCGCCCCACCCTAGACTAGAGGCGGGAGCCTGCGGGGGCTTCGGGGTGCTCACCTCCGCACGCCCAGCGCCCTGCCCAGCGCCAGCGCCCTTCCCGGCCACGTACCTTCTCCTGCGACAGCGGGCTGCCCGGGCTTCCAGACTGCGGGTCGTCCCCCTGGCACTTCGGGCAGATCCGGTCCTCGCCGCTCCTGGGGACACGGGAACACACGCCGCCGACACGTTCATGGGCTGCCAGCGGGCCACAGGCTCACCGCCCCGCGCCAGCACCCCGCGGTCTGGCCGGCAGCCGCCTGACCTGGGGCGGCGGGGTGTCATCCCCGACTCCCCCCCCCCCCGCAAGGCTGTCGGGTTCAGACACCAGAGCGCGCTTGATCACAGGCGCAGCCCGACGCCCGCCAGGCCGAGGACGTCCTACCCCGCTGACCCGCTTTCTGAAAACCCGAAGAACTCTGAATTCTCAAATACATGTGACCCAGGGCCTCGGGTAAGGGACTGTGGACACGTGGCTGCGTGTGCCCTCTCGGCCACTCTGTTTGGCCTGGGGTCTCGCATCTCCAGCGACTACAGGTGACCACAGGCCATTAGAACAAGAAGGAGCCTCCGAGAGCAAGTGACCCAAGGCTCTTCACCAGGAGCGCGGGTCAGACTCTGAGCGGGCGACGCTGGGACCCACATGCTGTCAGAACGCTCCCGAGTGATGCCGACCTACGGGACGGCCACCTGTCGGCGGGAGCACCTGTCGGGGGAGCACTCGCCACAGGGAGCACCCGTCAGAGGGAGCCACATGTCAGAGGGAGCACCTGTTACAGGGAGCACCCACAAGAGGGAGCACCCGTCACAAGGAGCACTCGTCACAGGGAGCATCTGTCACAGGGAGCACCCATCAGAGGGAGCACCTGTCGGTGGGAACCACCAGTCAGGCCCATCTTAGATGGGAGGAAAGAAGGCCCCGGGGACGTTGGGTGGGCCTGGTGCAGACAGAGTCAGGAGCCGAGCTCTTCCGGCCTTGGGCCTGGACCCCCGACACCCCAGTTGGCGTCTGTCCCCGCCCGCCCCGTTTTGGAGGAATGGGGGGAGGCCAAGAGAGCCGCCGCGGGAGCCTGCGGTGAACCCCGAGTGACATGCAGTCGGCCTTTGCTCCCGGCCTCCCCACCTGGCTTTCCCACAGCCACATCCTCCCCCGTCTGCACAGCCTCCCCCATCGCAGCACTCGACCTTCTGGAGCCTTCCTGATTCGGTTTTCCCACCGTCTTCCTCCGTAAAGCCCCAAATGAAGGTCACGGTGGGGGCACGGGGCTTTAGCAGCACAGGTGGCAGAAACGTGACCCGGGGCAGGCTGACCCAGCCTCTCCCCAGGCCGCGTCGTCCATCTAGGGCCACGGCAGTACAGGGCCACCCCTCCAGGCTCCTCCGAAGATCCAAGGGGACAGTGCTTAGCACACAGTAGGTGCCTGATAGTTGCTCCAGACTGATGCTCGTATTACCGTCACCTCCCTGAGTCATATGTCGTAAACACGCGTACACACGTGCTTTTACATGTTCCATACGACACGCGCGGCGCACACTGCATCTTAGACGGACGTAGGGTGTATGTTCCGTATAAACAGGTGTTTGCGTACAGACGCACGCAACCTGACACGTTGTAGAGCAATGGAGGGGTGTGGACCCCTGTCGGCGCAGGTGGCCGGAGCCCCCTGAGGGGAGTCGCGGCAGACAGCAGCGGGCGGGCGCGTGGAAGGAGCCGCGCGTTGACCAGGGGGCCGCACCCGTCAGAGGAACTTGCCCGCAGCTGTCATCGGGGGCACGAGGGCGGCGGAGGCGGCTCACAGCCGAAGACGCCGAGGCCCTAAGACGTCGGGCGCTGTGCCCCGGGCCACAGGTCAGTAGACGGCCCCGCGGGGCGCAGAGGCCCTCGGCGCCCGGCCCCCGGCTGCTGGGGCCCAACACCCTCCACGGCTGCCGTGCCCGCCGTCCTGTAGGGCCACGGCCGCAGGCGCCGACAGGTGAGGCCGCCTGCCCCCGGCGCCCTCGGGGGCCCTGCCCTGGGCCCCGGCCCCCGCCCCTTGCTCCCCGGCCCCTCACCTCACGTTCTCGGGGAGACAGGCGGCACAGCGGACGGCCCTGGGCTCTGCCGGCTCCTGGCAGGCGTCGGGGGGGCACCCAAAGGGAAACTCGTTCTCGTCGGGCGCCGGGCGGGGGCTGCTGGCCGAGCCGGAGGCCATCCTGGGGCCGCGGGGACAGCAGCCCGGGCAGCGTGGGCCGAGCCGCGAGGCGCCTGTGTGCGGCGCGGGGTCTGGCGCCCGGTCCTCTCGCCGCCTGTGGCTCCACGTCACGGCTGAGTCACCGCGGGGACGGGGCAGGAATTACCCGCTGCGGTGCAAGAAATCCCCTGGATGGTGGCAGGCGCTTTGGGAGGCCCGTCGTGCTTTCAAGTGAGAGAAAAGGAAAACAAGAGCGAGAGAAAAAGAACTGAGCCTCGGATTTTCAGGAACTGCAGTCCGAGTTCCCGGCCGAGCACCTTGGCTGCCGGGGGCCCCCCTCCTCCCTGGGGACACAGCTGTGAGCGATCTGAGCCCGGGGACCCCAGGAGAACTGTGGGGGAGCTCCCCGCGCGGAAATCCCCAGGGCTCGCAGGCAGGGCCCAGAGCGCGTCTCAGGTGAAAGCCGCTTCGCCCACGGGCTCCGCCGGCTGTAAGAATCCCCGGCCCTCCCGGCCCTCCCCGGCCCTCCCAGTGACGACACCGGCCTCCCCTCCTCTGGGAGCAGGACGTGCCCAGCGCCCTCCCCACTTCCCCTCAGGAAGTCACAGGGGGCCGCATACTTGGGGCACGTCCCTGCATGTCCGGCTCCAAGAACAAAGCTCTAGGTAAACACGAGCCAGGGGGACGCGGGCCACGGGGATGGCTGCCGGTGGGTCCCCCGCGCGTGGGCGACGTCCTTCTCCTCTGGGCAGCCTGGCGGGGGCTGACGGCAGGGCCGGGGCGCGGGGCCCAGAGCGACGAGCACCCAGAGGCCGGGCCGGGCGGCCTGAGCCACAGGTGCAAGGAAGCCGGGCTGGTTCTCGGGGCGCACGGTGGAGGCCAAGGCCACCGTGGGCTTGCGGAGCCTCCCTGCCAGCACCCCGCGGGCGGGAGATCCCCCTGCGCCTCCCGATCCCTCCGGATTCCACAAACGTCCCCGTAGTTTCGAGGCCTGGCCTTTGAGGCTGGACCCACCCGCGCGGGTCCCCATCCTCCGCTTACCGGCTGGGGGTCCTGGGCCTGCTCTTTAACTCCTCTGGACCTCGTCCTTGCACCTGCAAAGTGAGGCAGGATAGGAATGTGTCACTTGGTCTGACAGTCGTGGGGACCCAGGGAATGTGGGTGGCCTGCTGTGTGGGTGCCGCCCCGGGGTGCTGGGAGGCCGAGGCATCGCATGCCAGGGTTTGCGGCCCCGCTCCTCAGGACCAGGATGGGAGGTCCCCATGGCCATCGTCCCTACCTGCCTCACGGGGTCGGGGCAGCTCAGCCGTCCTCTGACCCTAGAAGAATTCGACTGTCCCCCCTTCCCAGTGTGGCGAAGAGGACACGGCGCCTCCCCCTGCAGCTGCGCATCGGGGCACCACCCTGGCGGGCCACCCACAGCAAACGACCTTGGGGCCTCCTGGAGAGAGCTCCCAGAGGGGCATCCCCTCAGCCCCAGCCCCAAGCTGCGTGTCCCTGCACCCCCACCAGTTCCCTCTCCCTCCGTCTGGCACAGGTGCGCACCCATCTCTCCGTCTGAGCCCTGGGGCCCTTGCTTCATGGGCCCTGGTCCCCCTGGGCCTGGCGTCCCCCTACCAGGTCCTCCCTGTCGGCATGGAGAGACACCCAGCTGTCCCAATAATGAGAGTGAGAAATGGCAGGTGGCATTCCAGCACCGGGTCACGTACTCTTAACCCCTCTCCTAGTCTTCGTGTGACCCCCATGAGGCAGGGAGTGTCACCATCACCCCCGCTTTACAGATCAGGGGCTGAGGCACACCGGTTAAGGGACTTGCCCAAGGTCTCGCAGGCAGCACGGGGCTCCTGCCCAGGGCCTGGGCTCCCACCACATTCTGTGTTAAAATGCCCTGGGCCCTCACCCCAAAGTCCTCTCCGGCATCTACACTGTCTCCACGCTTTAAGGGGACTTGTAGAAAGGGCTCAGAGAGCTCCTCACTTGAACCTCTGGAACCATCTCCTCAGGGACCTCGATGTTGGCATCACCAGTGCCCGGGCCCCCCACCCCAGCACCTGACACCATTCTGGCCTCAGCTTCAAACTCCCTGCCTTCCTTGGCTTCTGCAGCCCTGCGTGTGCCCCGCCCCCACCTCTGGCTCCTCTTCCTCCCGACCCCCTTCTCTTCTGCTCTGAGCCTCCCCTGGTACTGCCACTGTGCGGATCCCCAAGGTTGGAGTGTTCCGTGAGGACCCCACTGGTCCCATCCATCCATGTGACCTTTGCGGTGCACCTGGGGGGAGTCTCGGTGGTCTGCCCATGGAATGGGGTTGGGGGCCCAGCTTGGTGACCCTACGCATCCCGGTGTGAGCACCGCCTGTCCCCTCCCCCCTGTTTGATGGCCTATCTGGGCACCCCGAGCCCTGTCTGTGTGGTGCATCCCCCTACCCCCCTACCCCCGGCGCTGTAGCAGCAGGGTCAGCAGGTGCAGTAGGGGCAGCAGGTGCAGCAGGTGAGGCAGATGCAGCAGGAGTGGCAAATGCAGGTGCAGTAGGGGCAGCAGGTGCAGCAGGTGAGGCAGATGCAGCAGGGGTGGCAAATGCAGCAGGTGTGGCGGGGGGGCAGGGGCGGCAGGGGCAGCAGGGGTGGCAGGGGCAGCAGGTGAGGCAGGTGTGGCAGGGGCAGTAGGGACAGCAGGTGCAGGAGGGGCAGCAGGGGCAGCAGGTGCAGGAGGAGCGGCAGGTGCAGCAGGGGCGGCAGGTGCAGTGGGGGCAGCAGGGTCAGCAGGTGCAGGAGGGGCAGCAGGTGTGACAGGGGGAGCAGGGGCAGCAGGTGCAGGAGGGGCAAAAGGGCTGGCAGGGGCAGCAGTGGCAGCAGATGCAGGAGGGGCAGCAGGTGCAGCGGAGGCAGCAGGTGCAGGAGGGGCAGCAGGGGGGACAGAGGCGACAGAGGCAGCAGGGGCGGCAGGGTCGGCAGGTGCAGGAGGGGCAGCAGGGTCAGCAGGTGCAGGAGGGTCAGCAGGTGCAGCAGGTGCAGGAGGAGCGGCAGATGCAGCAGGGGCGGCAGGTGCAGCAGGGTCAGCAGGTGCGGCGGGGGGGCAGGTGCAGGAGAGGAGCAGGTGCAGCAGGGGGGGCAGGGGCATAAGGGCAGCAGGAGCAGCAGGTGCGGCAGGTGTGACAGGGGGAGCAGGGGCGGCAGGTGCAGGAGGGGCAAAAGGGCTGGCAGGGGCAGCAGTGGCAGCAGGTGCAGCAGGGGCGGCAGGTCCAGCAGGTGCAGCTGGTCCAGCAGGGGCGGCAGGTGCAGCGGGGGCAGCAGGGGGGCAGGTGCGTCCCTCTCCGTGGCGGGTGGAGGGTGGGGCCGGGGCCCCCGGGTGCCGCCTCCCGCGGCAAGGGCTGGGGTGGGGGCGGGCTGCGCACCTGGCACCTGGCGAGGCCCCGGCGAGCGGGGCTGGCGTCCGGCGGGGCGGGGCGGGGCGGGGCGGGGGGCGCGGGTGCAGGGGCGCGGGTGCCGGGCGCGGGTGCAGGGCCTCCAGCCTCGCCTCCCCGCGGCCCGGGAGCTTCCGGTGGGGCGTGGGGCGGGGACGGGGCCCGGGAGGCGGAAGCGGGAGGCGGGGCGGGGGCGGGGCGAGCGCTTCCCGCCGGGGAAACTGAGGCCGCGGGCGGTGTCGCGCGTGGCGCCAAGGCGGGGCTCGCCGACCCCGACCCCGACCCCGACCCCGACCCCGACCCCGCAGCCCGCGTGCGATGGGCGCGCGGCTCCCGAGGGCTTCCTGGTGGGGGCGGCCCTCTCCTCCCGGGGGCGCGGGGCGGGCTCGGAGCTCATCGGAGGCCTCAGGACCGGATTCCCGGGACCCTGTCTACACCCGCCAAAGCGGCTGTGGAGCTTAGCGTTGCCGGAGAATTTTTGTTTAAAACCTGCCAAAGGCCTTTATGTCTGCGGATCTGCAGCGGGCAGGGGAGGGGAGGGGGAGCTGGGGAGGGGTGGGGCGGGGTGAGGCTCCTGCGGGTTCCTCGTTCTGCTTCCCAGGGGGCATCCCTTGCATCCTCTCCCTCCCTCCCTCCCTCCCTCTCTCCCTCTCCTCTGTCTCTCTCTGTCTCTTTGTCTCTCTCTCTCTCTCTGCTGCACTTGGGGCCTGGGCTCTTTTTCTTCGGCTTTGGCTTCTTAACCTGAGAGGTGGGCAGCCTCCTGCCCCGGGGCAGAGCCGGGCCTACCTGGGGGCCACCCCTGCCTACGGGCAAGAGGGGCTCCCGGGCTCCCACGCTGGCACCAGGTGGGAAGGTGACCCGCCGTGGGCTCTGCTGGGTCTTTCAATCTAAGAGAAAAGCATCGGATTTGGAGTCTCTGGTTTAAAAATTCACGGATTCTTGGCGGTACCCACGGAGGATTTGGGGCCTGTGGAGCCATTCTCTGGTCCCAAGCACCCTGCCCTCCGGAGACGGGCAGTGCAAGTGAGCGCCACCCCACCTCACTCTCTTCATGTGTCACTTCCTGTTTTCAAATTCGTGAGCTCATTTGGTGGAAATTTACCAAGGGAAATAGTTTAATTTTGGAAAGTACCAAAAACTTATCTGTGGTCATTTGGCTTGTTTTGGGGGGCTCTCGAAATCGAGGGGGCATCACCAGAGGACCTTTGAGGGCTCAGGGACCAGCGAGGCTGAAGAAATGGAAAGCCCAGCCCTTGAGGCTGAACCTGACTCAGAACGGAATCGAGACCTTTTGGAGGGAGACTCATCTCTACCCAGCAGAGAAATTTTTTTTTTTTCCAAAAATAAGTTTAAAAAGAAATGTAGTTCATCTGGCTCAGCCCTCCGATCTGGTGGTCTGAGCAGGAGGCTGTGACTCAGGAACAGGGAAGTAGGGAGGGTCCCAGCAGCGCCTTGCACATCCCGTCTGCTGGGCCCACAGAGGACCGAGGCTCCGTCCTCCATCCTCCGGCCGCCAGGCTCTTGGCATTGAAGTGCCCGCCTCGTCTCGCGGCCTTTGAGCTCGTGGCTCCTGAAAGGTGCTGGGTACTGAGTGACCGGAGGGACTCTGGGTGCTATGCAGGTAGAGCACAGGCGACAGGCCCCTAAGCTGACCCCTCCTGGCCTGGCCTGTTCCTAGAGCTGAGTTTTTTTTTTTTTTTTTAAAGATTCTATTCATTTGAGAGAGAGAGCGAGCAAGAGAGAGCGAGCACAAGCAGGGGGAGCACAGAGGGAGAGGGAGAGGGAGAAGCAGGCTCCCCACTGAGCAGGAAGCCCAACACGATGATGTGGGGCTGGACCCCAGGACCCTCAGATCATGACTGAGCCCCCAGGGGCCCGTAGAGCAGAGAGTATTCATCCCTTCTAAGATGGAGAACAGAAAAGTGGTGAAAACTGACAAAGCCCCGACAACGTGGTGCCAGGAGGAAGGGAGGTGTCTTCCTTCTCACCGCCCCCATCTGAAAACCTGCAGTGAAATGCTGGAGGATGTCCTTACATATTGGAGTGAGCACTGGACTAGGAGTCCGACTTCTGTTTGTTTTTCCTCGGCTCTAAGCCAGTTGTTTGGGGGAAGGAGGAGATGGAAGATGAATGAATGAGTGCTCAAGTAATAGTCCATAAAACAACACTTGATTGATTTTAGATTTAGAGGAGAATGACCATACAGATCACAGGACGCGCGCGTGAGGGTTTTCAGACTTTGTGTTCACTGTAGGGCTGCGCCTTCGTGGGTGCTGCGGCTCAGGCTGCGGTGGGCCGGGCGGAGGGGTCATTGCGGGCTGGGTCACTAGCCCTCGGGGCGGAGGCGGGATCCCACTGCAGCCTGCGGAAGCGTCTAGGTGGCCCCCGTGGAAATGGAATGGAGCGGAGCGGACGCCTGCGTCCTTTGCGCAGCATCACTTCCAGTTTCCAGATGTGGCCGGGGTACAGGTGGCTGAGGGGGGGGGCCACCTGGCGGCGGAGCCCGCTCCCCTGCCCCTCAGCGCGCCACGTTTCTTCCACAAGAGCCAGGTGGCTGTCGTCCTGAGCGGGCGGAGTTAGCCACTGGGTGCACGTGGGGAAGGAGAGGTCTGTCCTGGGGCAGCGGGCAGACGGCCGGGGCGGCCACGCTGCCGGGGCGTCTCCACTGACCCCCGCGTGTGTTTGCACGTGTTAGGCCGCAGGCCATTGCCGGGTCGCGGCTGGGGCCTGAGGCCGACAGGCCCGGGCCCATCACGGCCTCCTGGGGCCCCGGGGCGCCCCCAAGCACAGTCCTGCCCTTGAAGTGTGGGGCCCAGAATGTGGGCCTTATAAATACCGCGTGCTCCCAGCTTGGCCCCTGCGTCCCTTCTTTTCATTGCCGGCAGCGTGCTTCGTGTGTCGCAGCTTGTGTTGGTGGAAACAGCTGGGGGGCCCTGGGGGCTCCGCGGTTGGGCGTCAGGCTCTTGATGTCTGCTCGGGCCTTGATCTCGCTGTGAGGAGGGAGCCCCGGGTCGGCTCCGCGCTCGGTGGGAAGTCGGCTGGAGGATGCTCTCTCCCGCCCCCTTCTCCTCCCGTTCATATTCTCTCTCAAATAAATAAGTAAATAAATAAATAAATAAATAAATAAATAAATAAATAAATAAATAAATACATCTTCAAAACGGAACAAAGCAAGCCAGTTAGCGAGCAGCTTCCCTGGGAGCTTCACCTCGGTCTCCTCTGATGGCTGCCGGTCCCGGGCCAGGAGGTCCGGTGAGACGGGGGCCGCCGGCCGTCATCCAGGAGAGTCCGTCACACTGGCCTCTTCCGTCCGCATTCGGGGCGTCTCCGGGTACCTGCACACAGGTGACCGCGGCCACAAGGTGAGCCTTGGCGCCAAATAGTCTCGTGAGAACGGCAGCCTGCGCCGCACGCCCTCTTTGCCCTACTTGGCTGTCATGATTTAAAACGTCCCATGTTTCCTTCTGTTAACCTCTATTTTGGTTCCTTAAAAAAAAATCATTTTAAAAGATTGTATTTATTTATTAGAGAGAGAGAGAGAGCGAGCGAGCGCACAGGCAGGGGGAGCAGCGGAGGGAGAGGAAGAAGCAGGTCCCGCTGGGCAGGGAGGGCGCAGACTCCACCCCGGGACCCCGGGGTCATTCCCTGAGCCCCCCCCCCGGGCGCCCCCACCTCTGGTCCTAATACACTTGTAATGACTGGCCTGTTTACAAGGTTTTTTCTTTCTGCCCCACTTGCCTTCTAGGGAATATAGGAAATTAGATGACTTAAAGCCATTGGAGCAGAGTTGGCGGCGCCCGCTCGTCGTTGTTTCCCTGGCTTGGCACAGGCGCGGGCGTCGGCCCGGTTCAGGTGACCAGCCCGCAGGACACGATCCCTGAACACCTGTACCTAAGGGAAGCGTCCCTGCCGTCGCCTGTGTGTCGCCTTTCTTAGGGCTGAAGAGCCAGATGCGTCCTAACAAAACTAGGAGAGAAGTCGGGTTGCTCGTGGAAAGGCGTTTCTACGTCTGCTAATCTTCACCGTCTCCACAATTTCTCAGATTTTAAGGTAAGGAACCGAGTGGCTCTAGAATCGTCGGCCTCAGAGATGTCCCTGGGCTTTCCCCATCATCTTGGGACTGGCCGCTTTGCGACCACAACGGGGATTCCAGTTAATGGTAAAGGCGCCGATGACACTCGGGAATGGTGACGCGGTTGGGGCCCAGGAGGGCGAGCTCGTCGCCCTACCCTTCTCTTCGCCCTTTCTGTCACCTCTGTCCCCCGCCCGGAAGGACCGCAGTTACCCCGAGAAGTCCCTTCCTCGGTGCTCTCCCCGCCAGGTGGACCCCCGGGTCTCGAGGCCTTGCTCCGCTGCAGAACCGTTGCTCTCCGCGCACGCACGATGGGAGACGGGGCGCCCGGGGCGACCGCCAACAGCTGGTGTCCCCGCAGCAGGTGGGGGCGCTGCCTGTGGCCTTCATCTTGCTCCGTCCTCAGGACTCAGCCTGAGAGAAAAACCCCGGGAGTGGGGAGCGCTTTGCTTCGGGATGGGAGCGGCGGGGGTGGGGGGCTCCCGCCTCGGCCCGTTTCCCTCTGTGACGGGGGTGCAGTCCGGGGCAGGCCCTTGAGCCCTGGAGCCCTGGGCTGGAGGCGGGTGAACTCTCCCGCCCGTCTAGGGGCTGCGTCCCCCGGACCAGGACCCCCGTCACGGACGCTGGAGGCTTCCACCTGATGCCTCCTCTTTTTGGACTCCAGACTTTTTTTTTAAGAGCGAGCAATGTGGAAGCCTCCTCTGAGGACTCGCCTTCAGAGCTCCAGCCAGTTGAGTGTCCAGCACAAGCCAAGACCTGAAGCGAGACGGAGGGGCGGGAGCGAGAGCGGGGCCAGGGCTGCAGCTCGCTGGCCTGGGGGATGCCCTGCGGCGGGGCTGCTGCGGCTCTGGGCTCTGGAAGGCTTCTCTCTTCTGACCTTCTCACTTTACGAAAGGGAGGATGCGGGCCCGGGGGCCGGGGACCGAGCTGACCCCGTAAGTCGCAGGCTTCCTCTCCGCCCCGGGCCCACGATGTCTCTATGACACCCTGTCCCTTCTTGTCCCTGCGCCCACTTCTCCTGGGCTGCGTCTCCAGGCCTGGGAACAGGGCGTGCTCCTCTGTGTGGCCCCTTGTGCCCACCGGCCTGTGGTACAGAAAGGGGGCCCAGCAGACTCCTGTGACGCGGGACCGACGTGCGCTCTGGAGGGCTCGTGGGTAGTGGGAAGACAGGCCTACCTGCCACTCCTGCGGGCTCCCCCCCCCCCCCCCCCGCCGGGCATTTCACCAAATACATTTTCAGCTTATACCGTGAGCCTCTTTGCCTCTTTTATTTTGTCACTGACTTCTTTCTAAAAGTTGGTTCTGCACGCAAGGCGCGATCCCTGCCCCAAGGGCTCTACCGACTGAGCCAGCCACACGCCCCCCTGGCTCCTTTTGAAAAGAACCACAGTCTACACATTCAGTGACACTTTTTTAAAAAGATTTTACTTATTCGCCAGAGAGAGAGCGAGCGAGCGCACAAACAGCAGGGAGAGGGAGAGGCAGGGACCCCGCTGAGCAGGAGCCCGACGTGGGACTCGATCCCGGACCCCGGGACCATGACCTGAGCTGAAGGCAGCCCCTAGGTAACACCTCCTGAGAGGAGCATCCTGAGTCCCTCGGGGGCTGTGATGGAGGCACGTCTGAAATGCAAAATCAAACAGACAAGGAAAGCCGCCCGGCCGCCATCCTGGGTGCGTGTCTGGTGACCAGCGTCCAGCTGCACAGCCGCAGCCTGGGGCAGGGCCCGTGTCCCCGCTGCCCCTCCGGTGACGGGACCAGGGCTGCGGACGGCGGGCCTGGCACCGGCCTATCCCCATCCCGCTTCTCCTTCCGCGGAGAGCGTGTGTGCCCCCAGCCCCCCACCGCCGGGGCCCTCCGAGGACAGACCCACGGGGAAGGACACATCCTGGGAAGCAGGGACCCAGGCGGGCACACTCACGCGCACGCGTGCCCACGGCCGCCTCGTCCAAGGGTCGGAGGGAAGCTGGCAATCTGGATTTGTAGGTGGAAGCTCTTGATTTTGAGAGCGCTCCGCGAGCCAGAAGGCAAAGCCGCTGAGTGGGTGTCTGTGGGCCGGGGCAGGTGACATGGGGCGGCTGGGCTCACCCCGCGGGGCACCGTGTGCACAGCACAGCCAGGGACAGGGACAGCATGGCCGGGGACAGGGCCACCACGGCAGGGATGGCCACCGTGGCTGGGACAAGGCCGCCGCCCCTGCGCCCTCTGAGGACCTTCCCGCCGAGGCCCCAGCGTGGTGCCCCCTAAGCCGGGCGCCCGTGCCAGCCCCTGTGCCTGCTCCCCCGCAGCCCCGGCTCCCTGGGCCCGCGCTGCTGCTTTGTCCGAGGGGTGTTCCTGGCCCGGCCTCGCCCGAGCACCAGGTCCCGCAGGATGTGCCCCCCCACACCTGGGCACCCCCCCGCCCCGGGCACCCCATCCCCGGGCACCCCCCCACCCCCCCGGCCTCGCCCGGAGTCTTCACACAGTTTCCTGGAAACGTCAGGGCGGCGGAGCTGTTTCCCTAACTCAGGAGACAACTCAGCAGTTTTGTTTTTCAGCGTCTGGGACTCATAAACCTGGAATCCTGTCTTCGTTTTTCCACTAGAATTTTCCTTGGCTGGGAGCCTGGCCCGGGCCTTGGCCAAGAGGTTGCGCTCGGCCGGCCCTCTGCCGGGCTCCGTCCTCCCCACCCAGGGCACGGCGGCTCTACAGGTGGGGAGACTGAGTCAGGCGGTGGCAGCGGGGATGCCGCCTCGGAGGAGCCCGAGGGAAGCCTTGCCGGGGAGCGGCGTCCAGGGCGGCCCGTGGCCTGCGCCCGCGCCCCTCGGCTCGTGGGCCTGGAGCAAGGGAGGCGGAGCGGAGCCTGGGCGGCCGGGCGGGTGGGCCGGGCGGGCCGGGTGCTTCACTCCCTGGGCCGTGGGCCGTTAACTGGCCAGGAGGGAGAGTGCGCAGGACCCCGGGCCTTGCTTTTGATGTCGTCCCCGTCTGGCAGCCCGCGGGCCACTGTCCCCACCGCCGTCAGAGCGGACGACCACCACTGCCTGCTGCCCTTGCGGGACCCGCAGCACTCGTCGCATCTGCGTGGCCAGGCCTGGCGCCCCTGGGCTCTGTGTCCCGCTTCCCGCACCCTCCTGTGGGTGCCCCCCTGTGTCCCCCCAGTCGCTCACACATCAGCATCGCTGTGGGCTGCTCTCCCTCGAGTGTCTGTGTGGGCATCTCCGTCCCCTTACAAGGACACGGCCCTGTCGGAGTGAGGGCCATCCTCGCCCCGCCGCGGCCTTCCCTTGCCCTGACCAATTCCACCTGCGATCACCCTATTTCCCAAGCAGGTCACATTCTGCGGGGCCGGGGGGAAGCTCCTGGGGGGGCACAGCTCAAGCCATCAGGCCCTCCCTTCCCACTTGGCGCATCTGTATCTCCTCCTGCCTTCCCTGCGTGTCCTGGCACCTGTAGCCTAAGTCGGGGACCGAAGCATCCCCGATTTCCCCGCCCCTATTCCCTCCACACTCCTTGTCCCACCTCCAAAAGCTCTCCTGGGGCTGCCCGTGTCCCCGCTAGTTCAAGCCACCATCACTTGGTGACACCAGCTGCAAGAGCTCAGTGAATCCCGGCCTCCCTCACCTGCCTGGTCTCACACCCTCGCCTATGCAGAGCACAGTGTTCTAGGGATCCGCCCCCGCACCCCTGCCCCCTGCCCCCCGCCCCCCTGTGTCCCGGACCACGGCCTTTCTCTGGAATGCCCTCTCCGACCCTCCTACAGCTGCTCCTTGTCACGAGGCGAAGACCAGCTTAAGATCATCTTATTGACCGACACTCGGAGACCCTGCGACCCCCTGGTCAGGAGCAGCCACCGGTTGTTCCCCACCACACGCCCTGATTTTATTTCTCTGCAGAGAATTTTGTAAAGAGGTTATTTTTTCTCATTTCTGTAGGTACTTACTGCCTTTTGCCACATTTGCAATGTAGTTCCTGGAGAGCAGGGGACCTTGTTTACCTTGGTCACACCATCTAGGACCGTGTCCGGCACACGGGAGGAATTCAATAAATATTTATTAAACGAATAATTAATCCTGCCCAGAAGATCTTTGTTTGTGAGCCCTACCCCGCTCCACCCCCCACCTCCACCCTTTTGGAAATTTATTCTATGCATTTTTTTAAATAAATATTTTATTTATTTATTCATTAGACACACAGAGAGAGGCAGAGACACAGGCAGAGGGAGAAGCAGCTTCCATGCAGGGAGCCCGACGTGGGACTCGAACCCGGGACCCGGGATCACAACCTGAGCCTCAACCGCTGAGCCCCCCAGGCGCCCCTGGAAATTTGTTCTAAATAACCAACAGGAGGAACAGGGGACACACACCCACTTTGGGTCTTGACGCCTGTTGTCCAAGTGGTTTGCGAAGCTGTGAGGTCAGGTTTCATTTCTCAGGCGACTTTCGAATCCCAGGGGCCCAGGGAGTGTCTGGCCTGGGGGAGGGGGCGTGGCGGTTAGAGACACCGAGCGGCGGGTTAGAGCTGCTGCCACGGGGCTCGGGCGTCCCCGTCCTCCGTCCTCCGGGCGCCCGTCCCGAGGTCAGCGGCCTGGTCGGCCCACCTGCTGCGCCAACGCGGTGTGGCCGCGGGAGCTGGGGCGACCGGGGAGCTCTTCCCGGGGTGAGGCCGAGTCCCAGAGGCCAGCTGGGAGGCAGGAGGCTGTGCCAGCCGGGGACACAAGGGGGCTTGGGCCAGGATCCGCTCAGCACTGGAGCGTCTCCCCCAGGTCACGGGGTCGGAGCTTCAGGTGCGTCTCTGCAGAAGCTCCGGAAACGCAGGCCTGTCCTCGTGGCTGCGCGCACAGCCGCTCGGCGCCCCCAGGTGCCCCGTCCAGGTCGGCCACAGGCGCTGACGACTCGGGACGCGTGGGCACCGCTGCGGGTCGGAGCCTGCATTCCTCAGGGGGCCGCCGGCTTCCTGACGGCGGGAACCACCCCTGGGGCAGAACAGTCCAGAGTCCTGAATCCGGCCTCCACCACCTGCAGGCTCAGCGCTCCCGGGGGGCGGGGGTGCTCAGCCTCTCTGTTCCCCGCTTTACTCCTCTGTACCGTGGCAGTAGCGCCGCCCCACGGGGTTGCTAGTGCATTCAGAGTCACGGGTGGAAAAGACACAAGAGACGCCTAACACCTGGGCAGCACTTGGCGGGCAAACGGGTCTCCCAGGTGCCGGGATGTGCCCTGGGCACGTCTGCCAGTGCCTTGCGAGGGCAGCCTGCGGTCCCCGCCGTGGCCTCGTGGGCCTCCGACCTCCCCACCGCGTCTGGCTGCCCCCCCCCGTCCCCGCCTGCCGGCCCGTGAAGGGTGGCCTGCTAGGGCCCCGCCTGGCTCCAGGCCTTGCCCTCTGAGGACCAGCTCCGTGGCCCCGGGACAGGGGGCAGGGCCTGGGCGCAGGGCCTGCGGGGTCAGCCGGGCACCCCTAGCCTGCCGGGCTCTCCCCAGAGAGCGCTTTAAAGTGTGCGTTTCTAGGCTCGGCTCAGAGCCTGTGCTCAGCAAGGCCAGGGTGAGGCCTGAGAACCTGCCTTTCTGTCTGTCTGTCTGTCTGTCCTTTTTTCCTTTAAGATGTTATGTGTTTGATACAGAGAGAGCGAGTACAAGCGGGACTGGGGCAGGCAGAGGGCGGGAGAAGCAGGCTCCGCGCTGAGCAGGGCCCGACGCGGGGGACAGCGGACACGGCTCCTAACCCTGCAGCCCCCACCTGGCTGATGTCGCTGCTCCGTCTTCACAGGCTTGCTGACCTCAGGAGCATTGGGGAGGTCCCCGACCACGGCAGGTCCTACGTCCTCACCGTCTCGGTGCCCCATGGTAGCACGTCCACCGCATCCCGTGTCTCACACACACACACACACACTGCGGCCACCCCAGGGGCCATTTTCATTTGCACGCTCGGCACATAAGGAAGGAGCAGCCACCCGTCGGGCCCAGGCCCTGGGGAGTGGAGGGCACGCAGGGGAGGACACGCCAGGTGCTGCTGCCAGGTAGTGGCCCTGGCTCCCCGGGGGCCCTCCTGGCCTGTGCCGTCGGCGGGGAGCTGGGCAGGGGGCTGATGACAGGACCCAGGGAGCCCCATCGGGACCTGAGCGGGAGTCAGGGGACGCCTAAGTGGCCGAGCCCTTGCCGCACTCCCGGGCGCCTGAACCTCCCGAACTGTGGGGCCCGCGGGAGGACGCCTTGTGTCCATCGGCACGTTTGCGTCCTTTGAGGGGGTGGGGGGCCTGCAGCGAGACTTCCTCAAGTTGTGCTTAAACTGTGCCGCGTCCTAACGTCATGCGGAGGTCCTCGCTGCACCCCACCCCCACCCCGGTCAGGCCCTCACGGTGACTGCGCCGGAGCCCAGGGCGCAGGGGGCCCAACGGTGCGGGCGAGGGAAGGCGTGGAATGGGTCCCTAAGCTCGGGCCCAGCCGCCTGCCACCCCACCGAGGGTGCACAGCGTGGCGGGGCCGCAGCCCAGGCGCAGGTGCTCCCCCGAAGGCCTCCTGCGTGGCCCGGCAGGTCGCTCCCTACATGTGTCGCGGGGGTCCCGGCAGTGGGGCCACTAACCTCCTGGCTTACAGGCGTGAGAGCAGAGGCTTCGGGAGGCAGAGCAGGTGCAGATGGCCGGGCGACCCCCCGGTCCTCCTGGAACCCCCCCCCATCCTGTGGTTGGCACCTTGGAGAGGACGTGGGTATGTACAGGTGACGCGGAGGCAGGGGGAGGCGGGCAGTGTCCCCGCAGGGCCCACGTGGGGGTGCACACGGATCCTGTGGTGGGGGGCCTGTGGGGAGGCAGCCGTGTCGGGGGGTGAGGCCGTGTTGGGGTGCGGGCCTGACGGCAGAGGGGACCCGCAGGGCTCTCGTCCCTCACTTCCGTCGCCCGTCCCTCCCCCAGGCCAGGTGTGTGGGAGCAGAGACACCCATGGGGCCGGTGCCGAGTTGCACGTGGGGAGCGTCTGGCAGGGCTGCCCCGGGGCGGGTCCACGGGGACCTCTGCAGTACTGGCGGGGCGCATGGCTGTGCCCCGTGTGGGCGACACGCCGGGCCCATGAGCCTGCTGGGCGGCCCGGAGGTGACCAGGCTGCCATTGAGGCTGCGCCGCGGGGGGACACGGCACCAGCGCCAGACACATGGGTCAGGATGAGGAACACGACTCTTTCAGCATCAGGTTTGAGCAGAAAATAGGACAAGAACGTTGCCCGAACCACGAGATGACGAGCCACCCCCTTCCTGGCCGACAGCACGAGGCTGCCGCTCCTCCACGCGGGACCTCAGAGGGTCAGTCCCCTTCCCTGCTGCCAGGCCGCATCCTGCCCGAGGCCACCAGGCCACCAGCGCCCCAGCCCGGCCTGCGGGGCCACATCTTCCTCACGTAGCAGAGAGGCCTTGAGCGTTCAGCCCCCAGTTCCCAGGCCGCGGGGACACAGGGCCTGCCACGGTCCCTGCGGGGCAAGGTCAAGCCTCGGGCGCGGGCCTTCCGCTGCGCATTCCCGGGGATGTTCCCCGTCGGGCCGCGCCAGCCGTGGGGGACAGCACGGTGCAGCCTGGCCCCGGGGCCCCCAGGGGTGCCAGCACCAGGGCTGATGGGCCCGCGGGGAGGAGAGGGGTGGGGGGAAGCTGCTGGATTGGCGGCGGCGCGGCCGCGGGGTCTGGCGGCTGTTTGGAAGCCCTGCCACGGGGGACCCACCGCGAAGGCTGCCCCAAGCTTGGACAGCAAGCAGCGTCCATTGGGACACGGACCCCCCCTCCCCCCGGGCAGAGTCCGGGCCGCGGGCTGCGCCTGCCGAGGAAGCTTCCACGGGAGCAGGAACAGATCCTCACTCCCGGGAGCCGGAGACCTCGGCGCTGCTGCCAGGGCCCTGCACGCCTCAGCCGCTCCCCTCGGCCGTGTGCGGCCTTGTCCTCGGTCGGTCGCCCTGACGGCCGGGCTGCTCCGTGGGTCACCTGGGGAGGTCTCCGCGGAGCTGCGTAAACCCGGCGAGAGGCTCCAGCCTGCACCCGCCTGGGTCTGAGGCCACTGTCGAGCGACGGGCGCGACGTAACCGTGTGCAAGACGGGCGTGTGTGCCCGGAGCCGGACGGGCCACTCTCGGGCTTGGCCGCACTAAGCGGGCAACGGCGCCCTTCTCGGCCTCCCGTCCCCGTCCGTAAAGCTAAAGCGGGCCCATGACAGCCCTGCACCTGGGGGGGGGGGGGGGTCTTGACACGTTGAGTGGGGCCCTGCGTGAAGATTCCCTCGCGAGATCAAAGAGCTACCCCAAAATGTCACTTAAAAATCAACGTCCTTACAAATCGGGCGGGCCCCGGGGACCTGGTTGGGGCCAGAACACAGTCTCCCCGTTCCCACTCGGTCCCTCTCCTCCAGGTTGCTGCCCGCGGCCTGCCTTCCAGGGCAGCGATCCTTGGCCGGAGCAAGTCCCGGGGGCATGGCCAGGTGCTGCGGGGGGGGGATCCCCACGAGGGTGAGGAGAGGGCACTGGAGGGCAGGGGCCTCCCACCGTCTGTTTGCTGAGGGCACTGACGCTAGGCCTCCCGGGTCTGCGCTGTGGCTCTGTCCACCCGTCCCGCCTCCTGGGGGGTTGAAGCGGCCCCGGCGTGAAATAACAGCCCCCCCCCCTCCCCGGTTCTGCACACGGAAAGCAAAGTCACGTTTTAATGATCCATTCTGTGTTCCTTGGTGTTTTCTTTCAAGCAAAGGCCATGTGATGGTAAGATACCACACTTCAGTGGGGCTACTCTTGCGTCCCCAGCAAGCATTCCTGAGCGGCGGGTCTAGGAGCCGTTCCGATTTTTATTGCATCTGGTGTCCGATAACCTTGGAAGGAGGCTCTGTCTCCATGCCCCCCAAGGCCATGTTATTTCCGAAAGTTACAGCTCTTAAAATCATCCCCCAGTTAAAGCAAGTGCCATTAATTCTAAGGAAAGCGAGCTTTCCCACTAAGACCAGCCGTGAATGGTTTTTAGGAAAAAGAGGAGAAAGGAAGGAAGGAAAGGAAGACCCTTCAGCAGCAGGAGCCCAGGGTGAAAACTGTGCGTAGCTCAACTAGTTCAGGAGTTTTCACAGCCGTTTAGAAAGATGTCTTCGGCAAACTCATCTAAATTGGCCAAGAACGCCGGGCAGGCTGGGCACGCGGCGTCCGCCGTAGGCCAGTACTCAATCCAGGTCGAGGAGTCCAAGGGGTAGATGTACCTGCCGAGAAAAAGGACAATGGAGCAGCGTGGCGGCGGCCGCGGGGAGAGGGGGCCACGGCCCCGGAAGCCCCGGCTGTTGGGGTGGCTCAGGCCCCTCACGGCCACATGGTCAGCCGGGCTCTGCTTACCGCCCCCCCAGGGAGGACACCCTCAAACCCCAGGAAACTGCTTGGGGCTCCCAAAAATAGGCTCCCAAGCCCTATTTTTCAAAAAGAGACAATAAAATGCATAAACACTTCTCTCTTACAAACAGAACATGTCGTCTGAGACCCTACTGAGGGGCGGATGTTGGGGGGGGTCGGATGAGCGCCCTCGAGGCGTCGTCAGACCCAGGCCCCAGGGTTCATTGATCAGTGAGCACTCAGCCGCCCTCTGCGTTTTGAGTGGTTCGTTGTCTTAAATTCGCGTGTTTCACTGCTTCTGGGCCTTAGATCAAGTGTGAATTCACACCATTGCATTTAGGCTCCTAACTGGTGGGCTGCTGGTTGACAGCAGGACACAGCGGAAACACGTAATTAAGAATAAATGACGCCTGGTTTTGAAGGGAAGACCAGAGACTCCAACAGGACTTACTTGAAACTGAAATTGTGTTTTATCTGGAGGGCTTCTTTACCCATAATTAAATAGTGTCTTCCTTTCTCCAGCTCAGCGTTCGCACACGTGGCCTTTTTAATGAAGGTGATTTCAGAGTCTTTCTGGGCAGCGGCCTCGCCTGGGAGACACACAAGTGGACGATCACATGCATGTCACGACGCCGTGAGCACAAGCGCCTTAACTCCAGTTCGTCCGGCTGGTGACCGAGGGGTCTAAGCTGATGCCGAGCGGCTGCCGGGGAGGGGCAGCGTCCCTACGGTTATGGCTCTGGGATCTGGAACCAGGCTCGCTGCCCTTTGCTGGCTGTGGGGCCCTGGACGGGCAAAGCCTCAGACCTCGCATCCGAAAGGTGGGGACGATGCTAAAACCCACCCCGTACAAGTCCCGCAGAAGGCCGTGAACGGTGAGGAGGGCCTAGGCCCGAGAAGCGCGCCGGAAGCACTTCTTCCTCCCGTAGAACCGGGAATTGCAAGACCTTCTCTACGGTTGAACATTAATCCCCAAATGTCACATAACAAGATGAAAAGGTTATTTGGTTGCTGGCAATGACCGGCTTTGTAGAGATGCAAAGGGTGTGTGAAAGGACTTGGAGGACTTGAAAGAGGGGAACTCTGGGACCCCCAGGGGAGGAACCCGGGAGGAGTCGGGACGCAGGCTCTCTTCCCGGGCACGCATCCCCTCCCCGGAGGCCGGGCTGCCCTGCACCCGGGTGCATCTGCACCTCTCCAGGTCGCCAGCAAACACCCCAGATGTTCTTCGTGGTAAACCGCTGTCTCTCCCTTCCTCCCACCGTACCTGGATTTCTGTCACAATGTTGGCGTCTATGCGTCTGTGTCTTCAGCGAGGCTGGGAACTCCCTGAGGCGGGGCCTGGGCCTGAGCCATTGCTATAGACTCGGACCTGGGGGTCAGCTGTTTAACTCGGACAGAGTCATCCGAATCATTAAATCCTAAAAAACTTCGGAACCTAGACGTAGTAGTGACTGCATATACGGTGAACCTCGAGTGTGCACACCTACACTCCAGCCGATGTTTCTCCCCTGATGACCGTGAGGACATGACTTCCCCAGGCAGCAGGACCTAAGCTGCATCCCCAGCGCTGTTTACCAGCTCGGCCCCGTCAGGGTAGCAGTGTCGCTGCTGGGGCCTTACTATTATTTTCAAAAGCCTTTTGCTGTGGAAATCTGCAGCCTACTCAGAAGAGGGACTAGGTAACTAACCTCAGCTTCTACGGTCACGGACCTTTTCCCCATTTACATCTTTACTCTGAGCCCCCTGTGTTTTAGGGGAAACATCAGCTCATCATTATTCTTTTTTTTTTAATTAACTTTTTTAATTTTTATTTTTTGCTCATCATTATTCTTGAACTGCATGGTTGCCCTCTGCTCTGGATAGTTTAGTTTTTAGTTTGGCTTGTTGTTCGTGTGCAGCAATTCTTGGGTAAGTGGTAAATAGGTGGTGTTCTGATATTTACGTAAATTTAAAATTTATATATATTAAAAAATGAACACCCAGAATGAAGAGATAATAAAGTATGCAAAAATCTCTTAACATTTTCTTTTAAACGTCGTAAGTATGAATCTTCCAGACAGACAGGAGGACAAAGAAGAAATGATACTGATAAAAAAAAAAAAAAAAAAACTACAGCTTAGAACTCATCTGATACTGTGCAATATTCCAGAACAACCTGGAGTGTCTTCTGATACTATGCAAGAATTGGTACAACATCAGACAAATAATTTGTATTTCCAGAATGAAGAGCACTTGATTATTTCAGTAAAAATAGGAATGGCTTATTCTCCCTTAGAATGTAAAAGCTGGTTGCAAACGGTGCTTCCCGCCCTGTGAGAAGATCAGAGTGCTAACCACCTGTTTTCATCAGAGCGACAATCATGGTTCAGATTAAAAAAAAATGTGATCATCAATGAGAAAAAAATAGAATAATATCACAAATCGATTTCATACAGTGAAACATTTGAAATAATAAAAACCAGAAAAGCATTCTTTTTTATCAGAGTATTGATCAAGCAAATAGATTTGGAAAGCATTTATTAGAAGCTAACTTTAGTCTATGGCTAAAAATGCTCAAGCATTTTCGTACTTGAAACCCTCGAAAGAATTTCAAAGGAGAAGAAAATCAGTATAAACATAAAGGTACAATGTAGACTTGCGGTCCTACGGACTGCAAAATTTCTATCTACTGAAATGAGAACACAACTTTTTGGAAAATATAAATAAGGTGACAAAATTTCAATCGTTCTTGAGAAATTGACTACTTAATATAAAAAGTGATAAAAGTCACATAAAATTTAAAAATGGAAACTTTGACGATAACTTATTGGGTTTTATTGATTGCAAGGTACTGGAAGCAACAACAGAGCAACATATCAAACTGTTTGAGAGAAAAGGAGTCAATGAGGAATATTTATGTGAACACCTTATTGGTGCAAATAGAATGTTAGAGGAGAGCTAGGCTTCAGCAAAAATTCTGAAATTCCCAGCTGTTCCATTTGGCATCAACTGAATTACCCACCAAGCAAGTACCAAGTGTCTCTAGACACTACATAGATGCGAGCCAAGCAAAAACTCACCTTACATATTATCTTCATAAATTTAGTGTCTCCTACGACATACCTAATAGGACACTAGGCCAAAGTAAGTCATAATAGGAAAAGCTTTAAAAATTGCAATAATGAAAACTGGAAAAATATTGGGATTTTGACAGGCAGCTGGTAGTGCTAGCATCACAAAGGCAGTTTGGAAATCCTACCAAGCCCGATTGGCTCACTTTGATAGATGCTGTGGGATAGGAGGAAATATTTGGAAAGTGGATCGATATGTGTTGGTGATTTGCTCATGATAGTCTAGCAGTTATGTCAATACCATCTTCAGATGTTCAAGAAAATATATTTCAGCTTTAATAAGCTCAGAGATTAGAGAAAGAATAGTGGAATTGTATAAAAAAAAGGAAACTATGAAATTGGAGCAAGAGCTGTTATAAAATCAAGCATGATTATAAATTTGGTGTAAAACCAAATAAAATCAATTTAAGGGAAAAGCTAGTTATACGAAAATGTTTTTGTTTTAGTGACAAAAGTAAAAAAAAATACGATGAACTTCTAAGTTCTTAAAAAAAATTTGTGAATCCTAAAACTGCATCTAAGGTGTTTGTAAAACTCTCAGGGTTGAAGGGGAATAAAAATTAAGAAAGTCAGGAAAGCGAAATATTCAATAAATCCTCAAATTTCAAAAATTCAGTAGATTGTTGTCATGATTTAGCTGGTAATAGAGCTACATTATCTGTTAATTATTATTCGCTGATAATAATAAATAATATGATAATAATTATGATGATGATGACGATAATAATACATTAAAAATGTCAGACAGGGTCCGAAGGACTAGAAACATTTTGAATGTAATTACTACCAATTTAGCAGAAGCTGAGAGAGACTTGGGGACCACGAACAATATTATTGCTGTTAGGAGAAATTGCTTATTGAGATTCTACGTCGTGTAAAGACTATCAATTGAATAAAGATGTAATTGGAAAAGTTTGATGCGGTTCCTCACTGTCAAATCAAAGCTCAGACGGGGCAGTCCTGTGCTGAGTCAGACAAAATAAGAACCGACAATTTTCAAAAATAAGAAAACTTATTTGGAATCCTTAGAATGCTTTAAGGAATCCTTTGTGTGACCATTTATATAATTTGACAAGTAGTTGTGAAATACTTACAGCTTAGTTTAATTAGAGAATAAAAAGGAACATAGTTTACAGTGTTTTATATGTTATTTTCCACATGAATTCATTTCATTGTATTGGTTATTAAAAGCCTCATTGACCCTCACCTGGCGTCCAACCCGCCGCTCTGCGCTTCACAGATGCTCCGACCTGGTTTCCCCGCTTCTACTCTGATCCCTCCCACGGGGAAGCCAGGATGGTCTTTCAAAACCATAAACAGATCATGTCACTTGCCTGCCTCAAACCTTGTATTAAATAGCTTCCCCTTGGACTTCTAGAATAAAATCCGAATTTCTTGCCATGCCTTATAGACCCCTGGGGGGGCCCAGCTTCTGCCCATGTCTCAGCTTCATCTCACACCAGTGTCTCCCGGTCTCCGTCACCCAGGGGCTCCTTCAGCTCCTGATGGTGCCAGGTCACCTGCTGTCTCGGGGCCTTTGCATGTTTGGTTTCCTCTCCACCCCATCCCTTTAAAAACGGCTAACTCCGGGGACCCCCGGGGGGCCCCGCGGTGGAGCGGCTGCCTTCGGCCCAGGCCGTCACCCCGGGTCCCGGGATCGAGTCCCCACAGGGAGCCTGCTTCTCCCTCCGCCTATGTCTCTGCCTCTCTCTCTCTCTGTGTGTCTCTCATGAACCAATAAAATCTAAAAAAAAGAAAATGGCTAACTCCTGATGCCACCCCTAAAGGACGCTGGTATCGCACTGAAGGAGTTTCTCACATGAGTGAATGACGTGTCTTAGATGTCTATCTGTTACAGTTGATAAAGGTTTACTTTGTTCCTATTCTTTTTTTGTTTGAATGTGTCTCCTTGAACACTCTGCCTATTGATTTTTTATTTTATTTTTTTAAAGATTTTACTTATTTATTCATGAGAGACACAGAGAGAGGCAGAGACCCAGGCAGAGGGAGAAGCAGGCTCCCTGCGGGGACCCCAGTGCGGGACTGATCCCAGGTCTCCAGGATCACGCTCGGGGCTGCAGGCGGCGCTAAACCGCTGGGCCCCCCGGGCTGCCCCAGAATATTGATGTTATGAAGGCGAGGGCTCTGGCCGCGTTGTCCAAGCTGTGTTGTCTGTGTCTAATGTAATGCCTAGTCTATCAATATAATGTCTCACATAACGGTAGCTGGTAAGTACTAAATATTTGTTGAGGGAATGAATGAATGAATGAGTGAACGAATGAATGCTTACCAGCTTTGTAGACATCCAGGAGGGTCGCAGTGTACTTAATGAAGACATTTTCCTTAGTGATGGATGTGATATGGACTTTATAAGCTGGTGGAAGAAACAACACAGGGATGCAAGCTTAACATCACTGCCGCCACGTCCAGTGAAACCGGAGTTTATCGAACAAATGAGAAATGAAACCCAGCACGCGCGCTTACGGGCCCCCGAGGTGACTCTTCTCGCACCTCCTGAGTACCCCCATCTGCTTCTACTGATCGTGACTAATGATTCATTCCACTCAGTGATCAGCCCCGGCCACGGTCACAGGACGGGCTGACTAGGGGAAGAGCAGCATCAAACTAAAGGACCGAAGCCTGCTAGACAGACAGACAAAACACGCCTCGTCCGACGGGAGGCTCAGATTAGAGCCCTTTAGGGTTAGCGGCCATGCCCACGGGGAACGTGCCCACGGGGGGGCCCTTATCCATCAGTCCTGCCTGCCCGTGGGCCTCGGGTTCCCTCGCCTTGACTCCCCGGATACCCCCCAGGGCTTCGATCTTTGGATTTTGATAGGATTCCGTGATCTGACTCATCTTTGCTTGGACTGGCAGCTGACGTGAGACGTTCTCTATCCTGTTTTCATCCAGGCATCGATTTTTAATCCACGGTATTAGATCGCAGTTTTGGACTGAGCACCTTGAAGGGACCTATGCCTTCCGTGTAGTCTAAGAAAAGTTCCTCTCATTTTTGCTTTTGATGGGGTTGGAGTGAATGGCCTCAGAGATTCGCCCATTTTTGAGATCCTAGCTAGCAAGAGGAATGAACGAGTTCTCTGTGCCGGAACCAAAGGCCAAATGAATTAGTAGTTAAAACAGATTTTAAAATGTCCTGAATATCAGATTTATAAGTCTCCGTGGTGGGTATGGGTAATGCCTACTATGCGCCTAAGAGGAGGGAGGGAACTATTTTCTTTCATTTCTATTTATTATTCCAATACCAACCCCTGGACTTCAAAAAAACACAGACAAGTCTTTTCTTGAAAGTAGTAAACTAAATCCAGATGGCATTGGTTGTCTGTTAAAGTACTTTTCTGATATTTAAGAGTTAAAAATAGTTCTAAAATGGAGGAGATAAATAATTTAGTGAAATTTTTATTAAAGCATCATAGTATTCAATTCTCAATGTATCTTAAAAACCGCAGTGGGTCTTGGCTGAGTTAGGCAGCTTTTTAGCCTCTTTAAAGAAAATCAGGGGGCACCTGGGCGGCTCAGTCGGGTAAGTGTCTGCCTTCAACTCAGGTCAGCTCCCGGGGTCCTGGGACCCGGTCCCAGGTGGGGCTGCTGCTTAGCGGGGCGTCTGCTTCTCCCTCTGCCTCTGCCTCTGCCCTCCCCTCCCTTGCTCACGTGCTCTCTCTTTCTCACTCTCTCTCTCAAATAATTAAGTAAAACAAAACAAAAAAAAATTAAGTAAAACCTTTTTAAAATATCAAGATGAAGTCTATGGAAACACAATAAGCCGTACCCAGTTCATTCTGAGGGCTGTATTTCCAGTAAGAGAGTTCAGTGTAATGCAATGGAAGTAATGCTGGAGACCAAGATGAGTCTTAGTTTTACTACTTATTTCCTGCATGACTTTGAACAGATTATTTAATCTACTCGAGCCTCAGTTTCTTCAGTGGCAAACTATAGATGATTCTCTGTTACCTCAAAGAGGTCTTGTGGGACCCCAGTGAGAAACCATATATGAAAACAATCAGTAGACACACAGCGCTGAATTCACGGTACTTCTCTTTCTTTTATAAATAATACCCTACTTTCAATACACACTAAAAGGTTTGAGATAGTGTACAATACGCTCTCTTCCTCTCTACAAAAAAAAAAAAAAAAGAAAAAAGGAAAAAAAAATAAAGCCAGAAATAAACATTAGAAACCGTGGACAGAAGACAAAGGAATGAATCCTCTGAACTTAGGAGGACTACAACCACACTTGGGCGTTTGGCTTAGCTCTGAACAACCAGAAGATATTCCTTTTGAAGAGGAAGATGGCGATTTTGCATATGTTTAAAATGATTTATTTATTTTTTTAAAGATTTATTTATTTATTTATTTATTTGAGATAGATACAGAGAGAGAGAGAGAGGCAGAGACAGGAGGAGGAAGAAGCAGGCTCCATGCCGGGAGCCTGACGCAGGACTCGATCCCGGGACTCGATCCCGGGACTCCAGGATCGCGCCCTGGGCCAAAGGCAGGCGCCAAACCGCTGAGCCACCCAGGGATCCCCCTAGAATGATTTACTGTTGATATTTTTACCTTGTCTTTGAAAGGAGTTTGGAAAAAAAATTTTTTTTTCAAAAAAAATTCTAAGCCCCTAAACCACCTTTGTCTCTGCCTCTGCTTGAATGAAATCTTACACCTTTGTGGCCTCTCAAAAGTTCTCTCTCTCTCTCATATTTTTTTTTTTTTTTTTACTCTTACATGACCTTTATTCCCCGCCCCGGAGTGGGGGCACCGTTCCTGGAAGTCCCGCAATACCAGGTCAATGCGTGGAGTGGACGGCCCACACTCCTACTCTATCTTCTAATCCCAAAAATCCATTTAATATATTCTCCTCGGACAGAGGATGTATCAGATGTTAAACTGACAAGAACAGATACTACCCTTGATCTTAGCCAGAAGGCCGAGAAGTGATTCAGAAGTTCTCTTTGGATATATTTTAACTTGACATGTTTAATTTGATGGGATCTATTGGAGTAAAGTGTCTTGGCTACATGCGTGCATCACTCCTGTCATTTCAAATGAAAGTCACATTTCTTTGCTGCAGGACAGGTAATCTTGCAGGTTAATGCTGAAAATCCACGGTGTTTTCTTTCAAGGGAACACATGGAACGTAGGATCCAAATTCACTGTGGAAAGTTGTTGATCTCTCTGATCGCGCATTCATAAAATTTCATGTTCAATAAAACTCTACATAGAAATTTTGAACTCACCGTAGGCAATATCTGGTTTACAGGCGGTTTCTTTCCTCGCATCTGCAGAGATTGTCAGATCCAATTCTGCCTGCATTTGTCCGCAGTCAGCTGGATTTTGTGAAAAATGGTAAAAGTTAGATTAACATAAAGAGGCAGACACTCCCTTTGGCAGCAAACACAGTGTGCAGAAACCCTGACAACCCAGTAGGACCTAACACATGCCAGGTGCCAAGACCTGTCCATTTTTCCCTCTTCCATGAGGTGAATCGTTATGTAAAGCAACAAAACAAACAAAAACAAGAGGCTTAGAATGGGTAGTCACCCCATATTCATGTGCTTCCATTAAGAAAGGAAGAAAAATTCCCATTTTTGGGTATGACTGAAAGTCCCTTAAAGGAACCACAATGATAACTGGACTTATTCTTGGCTATAACTTGGTACAATCAGTACCTGAGAAACATGAAAATGCGATGGTGTTTGAAAAACAAAGTAAACCCCGAACCAACCCAGACCCTCAGGGAGTCAGTTGTTGATCATTGTTGAGTTCTGGGTCTCTTCCTTGACCAAGGAGACGGCCTTGGATTTATAGACAACTGAAGGGAATTGAACAATAAAGAGAAAAGGACAAAGAAAGGAGCTAGTGGCTCCGTCCTGAGCGTCTGTTCTCTCAGACCGGGGGCCTGGGCCTGTCACATTAAACAGACCCGGGGAAACGTGACAGCTCCACACGCTGCTAGCCCTCGGCCGTCCAACACTCGTCTAGCTGGCGCTTCTCTGCCTGTGGGCAGTAGGGACTAGCGGGGTGTTCAGACACTGCTGAGGAGCAGCTCTACAGCATCCAAGGAATCAGCGGAGGCCTCTGCTCCCGAGACGTGACGGTGGGCCCATTAGCCCCGGATGACGAGCGGCCTCTTTGCACAAGCAGGCGGCCTGAACGTGTTATGTGCACTTTACCTTCTACGCATTTGCACGTTACTCCTTCACAGACTTTCTGCAGTTTGGAACCGGATGGGCTATAGAACATGGTGCACTGTTTATCTGCGGCAATGAAAGCGTCGTTAGGAGCGGGGCCGTGATTAGCACACAGCACATTTATGGCTCAGTGGGTCTCTCCCAGGGCGCCTCGGAGGTCAGTTATTCCAAACCCTTCTTTTTGTGACTTAGGTGCAGGGAGGTTAAATCGTGACTCGTCTCTTCTGGTGTGGGCCCCTCGACCCTCCCTCAGAGTGATTTCCCCTTCTGTGCTTGAAATTTTACTGTTCGATATTTATTTCTTAGAATCAAGATATTTGATGCTTCGGCGAATGAGAGGAGACAGGTTGTGTTACATGAGCGTCTACAGAGAGGCCTGTAATCGTTCAGGCTGGAGAGAACAGTGCAGGAGGGGCCAGGTATGTTCCGTGTGATTTCAGAAGATAAAACTAGAATGAATGGGTGTGAGAGTTTGGTTCATTTCGAGAATCTTTTTTAACAAGTAGAACTGTCTAAAGTGGAGCTGTCTGTCTTGCAGACCAAAGAGCTCTCTGATCATGTAGTGTTCTCAGAAAAGACCGAGTGATCCAATGTGGGGGTCATTCATTCATTCAACAGTTATCGATGCACGTTATGCACCAAACACTGTGTTGGATCTGAAGGGGCACAAGGATGAAAACGTTGTGTCTGGGTTTGGTGAGAACAACATGACAACAAATAGCTACAACGCAACGTGACAACGGCTATAACGGAGCTCTCTGCAAAATATGATGAGACCAAAGGTGGAGTGGTTGATTCTGGGGGGCTGAAGACATGGGGGAGGTAAGTTAGCTTCTCCCGAAAGGAGCGATGCAATGACTGCTGTGAGGAAGGCCCCTGAAGAGAGTCGGAGGGATTACCTGGCCTGTGGTATTCGTACACCGTGAATGTGGCAGGACTCAGAAACCCAACTTGAAAAAGCTCAAATATCCGGAATCGAACACAAAGGAACTCATCTGAAGGAATCTGTTGAGTAGATTCAGGGTTTGAGGAAATTATGGGAGAGAAGAGACTCAGCGCCTTAAGCCCGTAAGTTCCGGGTAGTGATGGGAAACGGGCGCGGGTAGGAGGTGGCACTTACGGAATCGAGCTGCAGGATAACATGCCCGTCTTTGATCTGGTAGTCAGTGAGCAGCTGATCCACTCCTTCCACAAGCTGAGCGAGGACAGGAAAGCTCGCATTTAATTTCATTATTTTTTTTTAAGGTTGATCTTTTTTGTTTAAATGCGTTCACCCGATATCGGGGGTGTTAGACATGGGGTGTAATCCAATATTCAAAAAGTCGAAGAGCAGCTCCCCCCCTTGAAAAAGTCTGGACATGTAGTCATACGCGCTCACGTTTTGTTCAGACTGGGCCAGGATGCGCCCCCACTTTACTTTGAAAAATCAAAACCAAGGTCGATTGTTGGTTTGGAAAGAATATTCTAGGTGATTCTATGAAAGTGATATGTTAAAATGAAAAGGAAATAGCTTTATCTGTACGAGAATGCAGTAAAGAAAACCCAGCATCCAGAACAATATGTAAGAGAACACTTACAGCTCGTAGGTCTTCTATGTTTGCGCTGACTCCGGTAGGCAGGGAGATGTCCATCACGGCGTGGGAGGACCCAGATGATGATTCTTCTTTGCTGGGCTTGTAGCTGGAATAAATCAGAGATTAGGAAATGGAGTAAATAAGTGGACAAGGAAATCCCAGATCAGAAATGAGTGAAAAAAATGAACAAGAAATTTACATACAGAAAAATCCAAAGCACTTCATAAAACAAGATAATGAAAAGGAAAATAAGTGGACAGGATTGTTTAAGACAAGGCCTTATTTCTTAGTAGGCTTTAATTTTTATTCAGGCCTCCACTTACCTGCTTCTCTATAACCCATGCATTGCAATCCCTATATTTTAGAGTTGCAAGAGATCTTTGGGTCATCTAGTCCATCTCTTGGTTCACTTGACCAATACTTTATTTTTTTTAAGATTGATTTTTTATTTTTTAAAATATTTTATTTATTCATGAGAGAGAGAGAGAGAGAGAGGCAGAGACCCAGGCAGAGGGAGAAGCAGGCTCCACGCAGAGCGCCTGATGCAGGACTCAATCCCGGGACCCCAGGATCACGCTCTGAGCTGAAGGCAGACGCGCTTAACCTCTGAGCCACCCAGGCGTCCCTTAAGATTTATTTATTTGAGAGAGAGAGAGAGAGAGAGCATGAGTGGGGGAGCAGAGGGAGGAGGAGAGAGAGAACCCCAAGCCGACTCCACACCGAGTACAGAGCTTGATGTGGGGCTTGATCTCATGACCCTGAGAACAGGACCTGAGCCGAAACCAAGAGTCGGATGCTTAACTGACTGAGCCGCCCAGGGGCCCCCTGACTGATACTTTAAATAACGGAGCTGGAAAAAACCGTAGAAGTCATTCAGTCCTTTTAATGAACTAGTTGAGGAAACTGAGGACGATGGTTAGGTACTGGTTCAAGCTCACACCACTAGTTCACTCTCCAGAGCTGTGTAAATCTATTGATTCTCATTCCTGTTCCCTTTCTAGTGGAGCCTATTCAAAAGAGAAAATTTGTTCTATGTTGGAAAGAGACTCAATAAGCATGTTCAGGAAAAGGCTGGAAGGAAATACCCGAAAATGTTCACGGCTACTTTCTCCGGATGGCGAGAATATAAGTGACGATCTCTTTTCCTTTCCATGCTTTTCTATATTTTCTAAGTTTGCCACAATGGATACTTTATCTTTCAAACACTGTTTTAAAGACTATCGTCTGTCTAGGAGGGAGCTAAGGAAAAAGGCAGAGGGGGGTAAAAATGGGACAGCTGGTGGGTTTTTGGTTTTTAATGATAACAGAGGGAAAAAGCTCCGCTTGAACTGGGGGATCAGTTATTTTCCGTCTGGAAAAGGCAAGGAAGTGGACTCTCCTCCCCTACAGCCTCTAGGAGGAACGCAGCCTATTGATTTTTAGGACTTCTGGCCTCCAGAATTAGAAGAGAATAAGTTTGGGTTTTTTCACCATTAAGCGTCTGGCAAATTGTTAGCTGGCAGCAATAGGAGCCTGTTAGACCAATGTAGGTGCCTGGGTTCGTCAGCAGAGGGTCAGCATCGGTGGTTCTCCCCGCTGGCTCCCGCCAGGATAACCTCCAGGGGCGAGGCCAGAGCTCTGGGTAGTTCTGAGCGCTCTCCCGCTGACCTCCACGTGCCGCCCGAGTTGGGAACCACTGGCTGATAACGGCCGGGGATTTTTCTGGCGGAGTGTGATTTTTCTAAGTAGGAGACTAGGAGCAGCTTATAAGAAAATCTTTTGCTTTTTCTTTTCCTAATACTTCTATCTCCTCTCTACCTTTCTGGGAGTTAGAAAAAAATAATAATATTACAGTGTTTGAAGAAGGCCGAAAGTGGAAGGGAAAACCATGAGCAAAAACATAGCTGTCCTGTACGGGAAGTAGCTAAGAATATCCGTTATGTCCTGCATGTTAAAAAGTGCACGATTTTGCATCTTACAGGCTTCATAAGATTCAAAAAGATACAAAGAGAGAATACAACGGCACAAGTCAGACCTCGAAGTCCGCGCTCCCCTTGGTGGAAACAGGCTCACCTGGCACATGCTATGATGCGCTTGTAATCCGAGTCGCTGTAGCCTCGGAAGCTGGATGCTAACACACACAAGGACAAACAAGCAAACAAAAGTGACAGTAAGCCACTCTGAGCTGTTTTGTACCTGTCGGAAGGGAATAATTGATGAAATGGTCTCTGAACACACTTAAAAATGATCTATGATTTGGAAGTTGGCACTTCCAGTGATCTTATTTTTTTTAATATTTTATTTATTTATTTATTTATTCCTGAGAGAGAGCGAGGCAGAGACCCAGGCAGAGGGAGAAGCAGGCTCCATGCAGGGAGTCCGACGTGGGACTCAATCCCGGGATCCCAGGATCACGCCCTGGGCCCAAGGCAGGTGCCAAACCGCTGAGCCGCCCAGGGACGGCCTCGGGCAGGGGGAGAACGGGGCACAAGATTACAGTGCAAACCACGCTGCTTTACCTTCTATGTCTTGGGTGTCAATTTTCAAATCAAAGCTGCAAACTTCCTCAGAGGTACTGGTTTTTTGAACCACGGTTGTCACCTACATGGGGACGAGTGAACAAGAGCATTTTATTTAGAGTAGGACGGCGGGGAAGGCACACTGGCAGCACTTTTGCTGCAGATGGTGTGCCTGAGGTATCGTGTCTACAATCCAGTGCAAATGGGGTGCAGTAAAGACTCATTTTGCGGTAGCTGGGACTGTCAGCAGACCCCACAGTTTGTAGCACAGCTGAGAAGCCCCCGGAGGGGAAATAAGCAACATCTTTCCAGCCAGAATCTTCCCAAATCCCACGCAATCAAATCCGAGCACCCGACTGTTCAGGAAGGCTCCTAGGCCTCTGACCCTTGAACCCAAGCACTCTGATTTTACGCATAATATTACAAGGCTAGGGGGATCCCTGGGTGGCGCAGCAGTTTAGCGCCTGCCTTTGGCCCAGGGCGCGATCTTGGAGACCCGGGATCGAATCCCACGTCGGGCTCCCGGTGCATGGAGCCTGCTTCTCCCTCTGCCTATGTCTCTGCGTCTCTCTCTCTCTCTGTGTGACTATCATAAATAAATAAAAATTTAAAAAAAATGTTACAAGGCTAGGATGCATGGTTTTCACCCGGGCCCCGCACCACTGTGGTAAACAGCACGTCACAGGTGTGCATGGAAGGGCAAGGGCGCTGTGGGAGGACGTGTGTCGAGAGTACCTAGAAGCGACAGAGAGGTGGACCGTCCATGTCCCCACCAACCCAAGCTGCCATCTTACAAAGTCTTTGAAGGGATAAATGTGCTCAAGATACGAGCATCATTGGAATCATCGATAGAATGCTAATTTATGCTTACAGTATGGAATCTGTCTTACTTTAGCCATTTGGCAGTCACGAGCTTTTCTAAGCTGTCTACGTACGCGCGTGCAGTCTACGGCTACAGTGAGGGCAGCCTGAGCCCTTGCGTACACACGTCCATCCGCAATGATGCGGGATAAACGGGGCGCGCCTCTGTTACCAACCATAGAAAACATGGTACGTGTGTTGTGTCCGCACACTCGCATCATGCGCACATACACGTCGGGAGCCAGAGGGTGGCTCTGCAAAAGGCGGACCATTTGCAGAAGGCGGTTGTGGGGACAGCTCCCGAGAGCGAAAGAGACTTAGATGAACGAATCCTACGCTGGTCGAGGTCACCCAAGCCCCGCTTTCCCCGACTCTGTGGCCCAGTCCCTGCCTTTCCGTCGCTGCGTGCAAGCGGGCATCCCTGAGGTCGGCTCCCTGTGAAATACTTACGTGCACCGTGGCCAGGCCGTTGCTGAACCCAGTACTGACCACGAGGTCATCATTGAGAGGCACCTGGACAGGGGACGAGAAGCCGTGCTTTCTTGTCTTGTTCGATAGGAAGGAGCCGGAACAACGCCAGGCCAGCTTCCTCTCTGGGATCCAACGGGTCAGAGTGGGAAGCCTGTGCACACAGACGCCGGAAGCCCGGGAATTCCGCCTCCCCCCTGCACGCGAGGACGGCGTCTGGGCTCCCCCGGGCCGGCCAGCAAAGCCAGCTCTCGGGAGCCGCCTCTGGTCACCTCCCCCCGGATGTACGGCTACGACAGAGCTGGACCTTCGCCTCCTTTTGCCAACAGAGGAAACTCCTTTCACGGCCTCTCGGTGCCGTGTCTCCTGCACTTCGCGCTGGCCTGTTTACCAAAACCCTCGGCAACCCACCCGCACCCCACACCCCAGCACCCCACCCAGGCCTGCCGAACCCTTGGGAGCTGATGCTCTTCTCTCATCCTCAAACTCCTCTCCGGGGCGCCCCGTCGTCCGAGGGCCTCCTGGTTTGTGGACAGCAAGGGACGGACCACTGAGCAAGGGGCCCAAGGGCTGGCTCCCGGCTCCTCCAAGTGCGCGGCCGTCCTTCCCCGCGTAGCACACCAGTGCAAACGGGATTTATGTGCCCCACATACGGATCATGTGCCATCAGCCCTTCCTCTCAATTTTAGTGAATGTACGTAAAAAGGCCAACTTCCCTAGTGCCCTGCTGGAACACAGCAGCGCCCACCGCAAAGGCAGCGCACCAGGCGGCTGCTTGAGGAGTGGGTCCCGTGGAGGTAGGCGGCGAGCGAGGTGGGGAAGTGCACGTGGCACCCGGCCCGGGCCCTCTGCCCTCCTCCCCAGTCCCCACACTGGCTCACGTGCCTGTCGAGCATGGGCTGTCCCCCACGGAACAGCCGTCTGGCCTCACGTCAGTGGCAGGTTCCCACACTTGCTTGTCCCCAAACCTTTCTTGTGTGTCGTATTTCAGGACCCGCTGGCGTGGAGAATTCAGAGCCAGGTACGTGTCGCCGGGGTCTCATACACCCATGGTACCATGGGCTGGGGGTTCAATTACTTAAGCATAGCAAGGGGCGGGTAGCTGGGTGACAGCACTGGGAGGCCGCACGATGAGAGGAGCACTGGGTGTCAGACTATACGGTGGCAAATTGAATTTAAATTAAAAAAAAAATGGTGACGATTAAAAAAAAAAACGGCGAGGGCGCCCTGGCGGCATTACCCTGCAGAGAGCTGAGGCCAGCGCGCCCCAGCCGCCCGCCGCACCCCGCAGGCCCCGCTGCCTCCCGCTGAACCTCCCGACAAAGGGGACGCGGTGCCAACCCGGGCGCCACGAGCACGTGCACCTGCCAAGGCCTGGGTGCAAAGCACGACCAAGTGCACACACAGGCCACGTGGCCGGCAGGCCCCGAGCACACGGAAGAGGGCCTGCCGCTGCCAGCACCTCGTGGCCAGGTCATTTGGTTTTTCAAGAGCATCTGGAAGCAGATTTTTATTTGAAGTGTCTGTATTTTTAAGTGTTGGAAGATGTCCATAGCTCTACCCATATGTCATACCTGTCTTTTTTTTTTTTTTTTCCTATGAGCCACTAGGGTTTTTTTTTTCATTAAATTTTATCTGTCATGCGTATTTACTTTTCCTAAACATGGACTCGTGGAGGATATAGGCAGTTAAAAACTATTCCAGTTATTTGTATATTTAAATATGATTTAAAAGCATCTAAAATGTGGCAATTAGAAAAATGTATCTTAGCAACCGTTTACTGGCAGCTCCCCTTACTGATACATAAACTAGTTTTTCCAACATGTTCTTGTCTTTGGGAAATTTTGTAGGCCATCAAGGTTTTCACTAAAAAAAAAAAAAAAAAAAAAAAAAAAAAAAAAATTCCAGGGACACCCCGGGGGGCTCAGCGGCTGAGCGGCTGCCTGCGGCCCAGGGCGTGACCCCGGGGTCCCGGGTTCGAGTCCCTCCTCAGGCTCCCCCCACGGGTCTCTGCCTCTCTCTGTGGCTCAGCGGTCCAGCGTCCGCCCAAGTGCGTTTTCTCTCTTCCTCTACCTCTGCACCCTTATGTGTACTGGTGCGTCTGGAACGTTCTTCCCTTTTCCTCACCTGCCTACGTCAGTCTGATTCCTCCCAAATTAACTTGCACACCTGGACGTGTTGGACAGGTTCCTACCTCTCCCCTTGGGCCAGGAGGCCCTGCTCTGTCCTTCCACATCCCTGTCAAGGCCCTCGTTCTTCACTGTCTGTTAAAAACAACTGCCTCCCGAGCACACAGTTTCTTCAAATACTTTGCTTTGGACCCCCCAGTGCCCAGGGCGTAGCAGGTGCGCAGTACGCTTTTAAGTAGGAAAGTGATACATTTGTGAAATAAGAGTGGAACACGTGATTTCAAAGGTCGCACCCAATTACAAAATACTGTGAAAAGCCCTTCATTTACCTCTATTGGCCTCCCCAGGAAATTCTTCTCTGTCATCTTATAATGGTAGAGGTCGCCTTTATGCTTATAAGAAATCTTGACATCCATGTTCAAGTGCAGTTGTTTAATCAGGAGTGAATATTCTGTGAGGCCCTCGATGGCATTGATTGTATCCTATCAGCAATCGGGGGGGCACAAGAACAGGTTTAGCTCGTTCATGTAATCTCTAGTTACCAGTACTCTTCCTTACCAGGGGTGGGGATGCGGATGCGCTAACCCGTGCTGCAACTCCAGCTGCCTGAGTGACATTGGTGAAGAGCCCCCAGGTGGAGGAGGGGGAGGGGAGGAGGGGGAGGGGGAGGGGGAGCAGAGGGGAAGGAGAGGTGGAGGGGGTGGAGGAGGAGAAGGTAGAGAGGAGGGGAGGGGGTGGGGGGGAGGAGGGGTGGAGGAGGTGGAGGAGGAGAAGGTAGCGAGGACAGGGAGGGGTGGAGGGGGAGAGGGGAGGTGGGGAGGGTAGGGGGAGGAGGAGAGGGAGGGGAAGACAAGGGGGAGGGGGAGAGGGAGGAGAAGGTAGAGAGGAGAGGGAGGGGGTGGGGAAGGCAGAGAGGAGGGGGTGGGGGAGAGGGAGAGGGAAGAGGAGGGGAGGAGGAGGAGAAGGTGGAGGCGGAGAGGGAAGGGGAGGAGAAGGTAGAGGGGAGGAAGAGGAGGAAGAGGAGGAGGAGGGGGAGGTGGAAGAGAAGGTAGAGGGGGAGGAGGAGGGGGAGGTGGAGAGGGAGGGAAGGTGGGAGAGAGGGAGGAGGAGAGGAATGGGAAGACGAGGGGGAGGAGAAGGTAGAGAGGAGGGTGAGGGGTGGGGCGGGGGGGGGGGGGAGGTGCAGCAGGGGTTGGAGGAGGAGGGAGGAGGAGGGAGCGGCAGTAAGGGGCCCCGGGGCAGGGGCCCGGAGCACCCCGAGTGCCTGCCCCCAGGTGAGTCACTGTGCACATTGCCACCGAGTCTGTGCCCGACTGGGTCCTTCGTCTCTGCAGGTGCCCCCCGGAGGTCCTCCGCCCCCGTCCCCCCCAAAGCCATCTGCGTCCCCTCCCTGCCCAGTGTTTCCGGGCGCCGTGGCCTGTGGCAGGTACCCACGCGCGCTGTGGGACAAGTAGTTGATGGAGGAAGAGATGGATGAATGTGATTCTTGTCGGCCTCCTCGTCCTCGTCTATGCAGCCGGGGAACGTGAGCAGCTCAGGGCTGTCCCTTATGTCCCCCCCCACCCCCGTCACGGGCCGTGGCATGCGAACCCCGGGACGGCCTTCCCTGAGAGGCCCATGCCCGTCCCCAAGGTCCCCCAAACTCGAGCGGCACCGCAGTCGTCGTGCAGGACGCCCTCGCTCTCGGTTCCCTAAACACGCAGACACGCCGTGTCACCCTGGACACCCGCGCGGGGACCCCAGGTGCACGCCCGCCACGGCCTTCGCCGGGAGCTCCTCAGCTGTACGAGCCCACGTGCGTGTCACTCACTGTGGGGAGAGAGCGTGGGGCGTTGTCCACAGGGCCCTTGCAGAGGATGTGACGGACTCGTGGGCCCTCGTGGTCAGCGGGGTCAGGACAGAGGGTGCCGGGGGCTCGGGGCACAGCGTCTGCCTGCAGCCCAGGCCGTGACCCCGGGTCCCGGATCGAGCCCCGACTTGGGGTCCCCGTGGGGAGCCTGCCTCGCCCCTGGCCCGGGTCTCTGCCTCTCTCGGGGGTCTCATGGATAAATACATAAAATCTTAAAAAAATAGGATCCCTAAGGGACACAGTAGGGTTAGAGTCTGGAGACGGGAGCCCTGACGCTGGCCGTGCCACTAACCCCGTGAAGGGACCCGGGGCGTATCTGCCGTGTGTGCGCGTGCGGAGGTCGCGCCGCTGCGACACGTGCAGTGGGGGAGACAGGACACACGTCGTCAAGACGGCAGGACGGGGGCGCGTTACCTGGGTTGAGTAGAAGCCGCCTCCGTACCTCTGCTCCTCCGACAGCCACCTGACCACCGGGTTAACGTAGGCGACGTCTCCGAGGCTCAGACAGGTGAGCAAAGCGTAGGCGGTGGTTTCCACCGTGCGAGCTGTGCCTGCGGTCGCCGTGGACCTCTCTTGCTCTTGATGGTCGTCCTTCCAAAAACGGTAGACGACGGGGTCACCTGAAGCCAACAGATCGCATTCATTAATGTCGAGAAACGCGTGGAGGTGACGTGAGTGTAGCGGGCTTCCGGAAGTTTCTTCTGGTGGTGGCCGCTGGCGTTCTGGACGTTTCTTACTCGCTTGCGAGGAGCAGCTCGCGGAGGTGACCAGTACAGGGCGGGGTCCCTGAGACTGTGCTGCTTGTCTTTGCTGGACGAGGTCGTGGGGCAAAGTCCACACGCACTCGGGAGCGGGAAGTTCCGTGAACTGGTCCCTCGAGCACCCAGAGCACCCAGCTCCGCTCTCTGCTCCCCGAGGGACTGACCGCGGCCACGGGGACCCTTCCCTCAGCCCCGAGGGACTGACTTTTGGGTCCTCGGGGTATGTAGGACTGTTCCCTGGCAGCGAAACTCAGCTGAGACCCCAAACGGGACGATTAATCCACCAGGAAGCACCGCACGCGCAGGAAGCCTTGCTGTTACCACGGACACTGTGGGATGGACTGGACAAGTTTTCTCCTCGACAGAAAAAGAAAAAAAAAAAAATCCACGTCCCGGCAATTAGGAGCTCGTGCCCGACACCTTGGTTCAGTCTCATAATCACTTTCCAATGTGAAGAATCCCACGCGTGCGATGCTTCCTGTAAGTCAGGGCCTAAATTACACTCGTGGCGGCTCTAGTAATTGAACCTTGTCACTCTACGTCGTTTTTTGAACAGATTATCTTAAAAAAAACAAACAAACCGGTAAGGCATATTTGGAAATCGTTTTTGAAGATTAGTCGAGGTTTCGACATAACTGTCTGCAATTCATGATTATGTTATTTGCGTGAGTTTGGACAATGTTTCCCTTCCCTCTCAGAGACTCAGAGCAGCTGCTGTATTTAGGTTGAAAATTTGCTTTTTAAGGATACCTGCAGCTCGATGTTATTTGAATTCTTAAGATCTGTCCGTAACTGCTATAATTTCATGATCCCTATCTTACAAGACCCAAGACAATTCTTTTGTGTTGTTTTTAAAGTCCTATACGAGTGGTGGGAGGCATGTATTAGGATTCATTTTTATTTTTATCATTATTTTTTTAAGATTCGGTCATTTTAAAATGACAGAAATCAAATCTCAGGGCGGCCTGGGGGCTCAGTGGTTTAGCGCCTGCCTTCAGCCCAGGGTGTGACCCCGGGGTCCCGGGATCGAGTCCCGCGTCGGGCTCCCTGCATGGAGCCTGCTTCTCCCTCTGCCTGTGTCTCTGCCTCTCTCTGTGTCTCTCATGAATAAATAAAATAAAATCTTAAAAAAAAAAAAAGATCAAACCTTGTAGATACTGGTTCACCTCACGTTGCATTTATGAAGCTGTTAGAGAACCTCAGCCAGCAGAGGGCCGGGGGTCACTGCCACCCTCTTTCTACTTCTATACTCTTGACCCAGAGGAAGCGGAATTTTTATTTTCCAGGATGAAATACATACAGAGCGAGGCGGGTGCAGAACAAGCCAGGGTGGAGAGTGCAGGCACCTGGCGGTGGGCACGCCTCGCCGCTAAAAACCCTCCGACGCCTTCCCTTTCTACTCAAAGTGGAAGTTGAAGATTTGGGCTTCCAGGGGCCCCGGGCGCCGGGTGATGGGCGACGGACCAGGCAGGCCGTGCAGGGTCCTAACCAGGAGCCGCCAGGGGAGTGTGCAGGCCCGACCTCGGCCGGGTTCTCGGGCGGCTGGGAGCTGTGCACGCGCACGGGTGTGTGCAGGTGGGCGGCCCCGTGTCGGGCGTGTGCACCTGTGGCTCCTCCTCCGGAACATCCTTCCCCCCACGTCCCCAGGGCTCCTCCCAGGGAGCCGTGGGTTACAGGCCGCACCCAGTCCCGGGTCCCCTCCCTGCTTCCGCGTCCTTTGTACCGGTTCCCGCCAACCTGTTCCCCACACGTGTCCGTCCCCGTAACGACCGTGTGTCAGAGGACCTGGCCCGTTTTCCTTCCAGTCTGTGGCCTTAGCTCTGGAGCCCGGAGCCGGGCGTGGGGCCAGGGTCCTGCACACTCGCCCAGGGAGCGCGTCCTGCTCCAGCTCCGCGAGTGAGCGTGCCCCGAGTGAGCGTGCCCGCCGCCTGTCACTACTCGGCGCCCGGGCAGGACCGAGCCGTACCTTTAACCAAAGCTTTCCTCTTCAGCCCCGAGACGATGGAGTAGAACTGCGGGTGCGTCCTGTCCCCCAGGGAAAGCGCGTAGGCGGCGATGGCCAGCGTGAAGGTGCTGCGGGCCGAGGGCGCGCCCTCGAGCAGGAAGGCGTCCGCCCTGGTGAGGGCCGCGTTGATTTTCTGGAAGCGACAGCAGAGGACGCCTGGGTTCCGGGGCCTGCCACCCGCCCACGAGGCAGCCCGGCCGGGAGGGCCCGGGGGATGGAGGGGCCCGAGGGGAGGCACTGGGGGGGCCCTCAGGCCCTGCCTCCTGCAGGCCCCGGGGCACAGGGGCCACGGCCTTGGGACACAGCCAACGGGGTATTTGGTTTTGCGGCCGCAGCCCCGCCAACCCCCGGGTGTTTCCGCATCCACGCGGGTTCGGGGGCCGAGTCCAAGTCATTGCTGATCTACAGGCCGGGGCGCGAGGCCGGACACTCGTCCCTTCCCCGGAGGCCCACGCTGACTCGGTCAGGCGAGCCCTCGGCGTCCGGCCTCCGCGTCCAGCCCGGGCCCCAGGACGCCGACGAGCTGGCGCGGCTCCCGCTAGTCCCCGCCACGAGACGCCTCGGCTGCAGGCCAGCGCCACGCGCACCGGGTGGCCTCACGAGACTCGCGGGCAGGCAGCGGGGGCGCCGCGTCCTAGACCCCGGCCACAGCTGACCGGCCCCACGCCCGCCGCGTGGCTCCGTAGCCCAGACGGTGACAGCGACCCCGCCTGCACCTCCGTGTCCTCGCCGGCCCGCAAGCAGGGGCTGAAGGGGCTGCAGCACGCGCCGCCACCGTGCGGCCCCGGGGTTTCCGAGCAGAGGCCAGTGAAGGCGGCCCCCAGCCAGGCCGCGGGCACCCAGGCCACGGGCACCCAGGCCATGGGCACCCAGGCCGTGGGCGGAGGCCAGGCCTTACCTGCAGTGGGCACAGGTCAAAGGCCTTTCTAATTCCAATGACCGCGAAGGCCGTGAGGTACAAGGAGTGCTCGTGGGCTTCAGTAGGCAAGGTCCCCTGAAAATGAGGAATGATTCCCACGGAGGCTGAGCCGGTGTCCCGCAAGTGAGGCGACCGTCCGCCCCGTGGCCTCCCCGGGCAGCCCCGGGCCTCAGCTGGACGTGGGCATCCTGGCCCCCAACCCCCACCCTGCGGCCCCCCCAGGGCTTCCCGACCCCGTTGAGCCCTGGTTCCGATGCCATCTCTGCACTCTAGGCCCCTGCCCTCCGCGCCACTCCCCCCGGGTGCCCCAATGCCCCCTGGGCACCCCGACTGCCCCCTGGACACCCCGACGCCCCTTGGGCACCCCGACTCCCCCTGGGCATCCCGACACCCCCTGAGCACCCTGAATCCCCCCGGGCACCCCTGGGCACCCTGACTCCCCTCTGGGTGTCCCGATGCCCCCCTCGGGTTCCCCAACGCCCCCTGGGCACCCCAACTCCCCTCTGGATGCCCCAACACCCCCCTGTACACCCCGACGCCCCTCCAAGTGCCCCAACGCTCCCTGAGCACCCCGACGTCCTGCCTGCAGGTCCCCACCCCCCAGCTCACCCATGCTCACCCCTCCGTGTCTCAGAAATGAATCGTAAGATCTTGGAAAACAACCCAAAGCAAAGCACCCCAGAACACTGTTGGCTTTCGAAGGATCACGGTGGGAGGAGAGGGGGAGGAGGCACCAGAGTGGAGTCGTGGGGAGGGACCGTGGGCCTCACCCCGCACAGTGCTTGGCCCCGCAGCTTGGGGCCCGACCCCAGCCTCTCCCACTAACAGGACGTGAACGGGGCCCCACCTTTCAGGGCAACACCCCACAGCCTCCGTCCGTGAGGCTCAGGACTTGCGGTTGGGAGTCTACACCGGGGGCGCGTGGACGGAGGGGACATGGCCCTGCTCTGGGTCCTCCAGCACCTGCCCCCGCGCACCCCGGCGCGGCCACAGCCGTCCCTCCTCCGCCCTGTCGAGCTGAGCGGCCCGCGGGGTGCTCCCAACAGGGGCACGAACCTTCTCTCCCCCTCAAACTGCTGGAATAGGAACGGAACTCCGACTTGTCAGTAAAACTGGTGCTCAGCTGTGCGTTTGGTTTCCTTACCTGTAACTTTACTGGTTGGTACTGGGAGTTTTCTTTGAAAGATCCGTTCTCCAGTTGGCAGTTCTCCGTCAGCCACAGCAGAGTATTGCAGATTGAGTTCTGGTTCTGGCCTATGTACTTCTGCACCTGTCCGAGCACTCTCAGAGCAAACGCTGTTAACCTTTAAGGCAAAAATCAAATAATTTTAGGTGGTCGACCCCTTTGGCTTTCAATTCATAGTGTTTTTTATGTGTCTGTGTGTGTTTTAAGATTGTATTTATTTATTCATGAGACACAGAGGGCGAGGCAGGCTCCGTGCGGGACTCGATCCCAGGACCCGGGGGTCATGCCCTGAGCCGAAGGCAGACACTCGACCACGGAGCCGCCGGGCGCCCCATAGTGTGTTTTTACTTAATACAACATTTATTCTTTAAAAGAAAAATAGTATTTTAAATCAAACAATTCTAAAGTAGGTTGTAGCACTTCACAAGGAAAGAGAAGATTCTAGGAAGAGCCGCAAAAACCCTCCGTCGGCAAATGTGAATGGCGCGTCCTCTGCGGCCGCGGCCTCGCCGTGACCAGCGCGCGAACCCGGTGCCTGAGGATCAAAAACAAGATTACTCTGACGTTGAAGACAGTAGCGGTGGGGCAGAGTCTGGAGTCGGGGCCCTGACGGACGGGCACGAGCCACGGGAGAGAAAAACCCTAAGGTTCCAGGTGGTGCGGCGTGGACAGGCTGGGACACCTGGAGCCTCGTCTGAGGCCTGCGAGTCCGCCCGCGCCCACGGGAGCGCCCAGCTCGCCCCTCGCGCCGTCACCCACCCGCCCTCGCAAGGGGCCGCCGCCGTCCCGGGCGCCGAGGTTTCTTGTTTTCATTCTTTTGCTTTTTGTAGCAATTTCTGCCTCCACGAACATCTGTCACGAGCTCCCCAGCATCTGGCTCACGGCCCCACGACGCCCCTTCTCCTGCCGCGGCCCCGCGGCCCTTCAGCCTGAGCCGCCCACAGCCGCCCGCTCCTCAGACGCTCTGAGTCAGCCCTTGACGCTCCCTCTCGCTTAAAAATTTTCCTTTTCATTTTTCTTTCTCGGGGATCCCTGGGTGGCTCAGCGGTTAAGCGCCTGCCTTCGGCCCAGGGCGTGATCCTGGAGACCCGGGATCGAGTCCCACATCGGGCTCCCGGTGCATGGAGCCTGCTTCTCCCTCTGCCTGTGTCTCTGCCTCTCTCTCTCTCTGTGTGTCTCTCATGAATAAATAAAGTCTTTAAAAAATAAAATAAAATAAAATAAAATGCATGATATTGGGGCACCCGGGTGACTCAGTGGTTGCACACTGCCTTCTGCTCAGGCCGTGACCCTGGGGTCCCGGGATCAAGTCCCACGTTGGGCTCCCCGCATGGGGCTCGCTTCTCCCTCTGCCTGGGTCTCGGCCTCTCTCTCTGGGCCTCTCATAAATAAATAAATAAAATCTTAAAAAAACCCAAACCATTAAAATGATGTTTTGTACCCCTTTTTTGTTGTTACCTTCCTTGTAGTTCTCAAAAAAAAATACTTTGAAAGTATTCGGGTACTGGGCATTTTCCTCTGTGCAAGCTTCTCCCAGGGAACTCGGGGAGTGAGTGGGACGATACCCGAATATTTCTGTGCTTCTGGCTGAACACCATCCGCTCAGCCTGGCCCAGAACTCCCAGAGGCCCCAGTTATTAACTGAGAAGCTATTGCGCGTCCTCGGGCGAGGGGCGTTTGGTCCTCGCTGGTCCCCAAGCCCGGCCCCCCGCGTCCCGGCTGCTGTCCTTGGCCGGCGTGCTCCGGGGCCCGCACATCTTCACGTGTGCCGCCCACACAGGGTTAGACCCGCTTTCAGGTAGAGCCCGTGGGACGTGGTGACCGACCGGATGCAGAGCCACAGGCAAAGGGAAGGTCCGAATGTGTAGAGTATTTGCTGCCCACGGATCAAGGAAACCCAGACAGAAGACTGGGCTGGCATGGGTCCCGGCTGAAGGGCCTTTGGCACCCAGGTCCCTAGAAATGTGGATCTGGAGCTTAGGAAAGAAGTTAGGCCCAGGGACTCCACAGGGAGCCAGAAATTATGGAAGTCGGGGGCGAAGGTGGGACTGCAGGGGGAAGGCGGTCAAGGGTGGAATCCTGGGGCCTCTCACGAGTTACAGGGCTGAGCTACAGAGTCTGCAGAAGACACGCTGCCACGTGCACCCTCCGTTAATGGGGCGCTTGCCCTCCCGTCATCAGAAACGAGGAAGTTGTTCTGCTTCGCTGAGCACTTAGTGAGCACCTGCTGTGTGCCAGGTATGCGCCCGGCGCTGGGCGTACGTGCAGCTGCCCCCAGGGAGCTTACATCCTACTGAGATAAGTAAGAATGTTAACGATCAATTTTAAGAAGAAATGGAAAGCTGGGGAGCAGGATATGAAATATGGGGATGGGAACGGGATGCAATTTTATTTTATTATTTTATTTTATTTTATTTTATTTTATTTATTTTATTTATTTATTATTTTTTTTAGGGATGCAATTTTAGACCGAATGATCTGTAGATGATCCACACTGACTTTTGGTAAAGACCCGAGGGATGAAGGGAACCAGCCCCTGATACCCGAGGAGCGTTTTGGACAGAGGAACAGTCGGTGCAAAGGCCCTGAGACGGAAGCGCCTGGATGTTCAAGGAACCTGAAGGGCCAGAGGGCGTGAGGGGAATGAAAGGGAGCAGTCGGGGTGCAGCTGGGAAGTGAGAAGGAGCAGACCCCACAGGGCCTCGTGGTTCATGGCAGGGAAGTTTGGCTTTTACTCTGGGTAAGATGGGGAGCTCCCAGAGGGCTCTGAGCGGGGGCCCCGACTTATGCTGTGAGCGGGGCGACGCCAGCTGCTGGGCTCAGTGTAGACGAAGGGGGGCGGGCTGAGGCTGGAAGGGCAGTGACCCAGGTAGGAAACGGGAGAGGCCTGGGCCAGGATGGTGAGCCGTGCGGGGTAAGGACTAGCCGGGCTCGGGGCGCATGCAGAGGCACAGCCTTCATCGTCCTCCGTGGCTGGTGGGCACCTGTCGGATGAGAATGGGAACGAAGGCCTTCTGCTTACCAGGTGCTAGCGTCTCCGCCCTTCCACATGCTGTAGGAGTAGTCGGCGTTCCGGTAGGACGTGATGCTCACCATCCCTAGGAGGCACCAGAGAAAGACACGTGCTGCCCTGCCCGCCGTCCACACGGCCAGTGCTTGACGGGCTCCCGGCAAGGGGCCTTCCCTTGGGTGCCGGGCGGCGAGTGTGTGCTCTGGGGCCAACCCTCAACTTCCCCAAAGTGTGGGAATCATGAATCGCTTGAATTGGGAATTATCAAGTGGGACATTCTGAGCTCACTCAAGAGGGAAGGAAGCGCTCTGCTGAGGTTGGAATGCAGGGGTCTTGTCTCTCGTCCAGGCATTTTGGTAAGGGAGGCCAAAATGCTACAGAAAACAGTATTTATTTATATCATTGTGTCTATCTCGTGATTTTTCTTTTTTGCAGAAAAGCTTTACAATTCCCCTTTTGTATGATTCATAAAAACTCACATATTAGTTGATTGCATCCTTAGTTTAAAAATCACAAGATTTTTATGCACAATATGTAAAATAGAATTTTTTTTTTTACCTTGTTTCAGCTGATTCTTCAGGCTCTGCTTTTTCATTAATGAATTAGGAGAAAAAATATTCCAATTACTTCCTGCCTCCAGGTAGTGAAAAACGTAGAACACTGGGACAACGCTCATCAGTTCTGCTTCCGCGTTCCCCTTGGGGAGGTGGGTGAGGATGTCAATGCCTTCCTGACTCAGAACGGCAGACATGACCTCACCCATGAGCATTCCTGTAGTAAACAAACAAACAAGTCAGGGTAGACACAATCAATCAATTTCTATCAACCGCTGAGGAATGGTGTATTTTAAATAGAAGAGTAACTAACCCTCTTCTTTCTTTTCTTGAGAGAGAGAGAGAGCACGTGTGAGGGAGCTCGTGGGGGTAAGGGGCCAAGGGGTGAAGGGGCAGAGGGAGAGCAAGAGAGAGAGTCTTAAGCAGGTTCCACACCCAGTGCAGAGCCTGATGCAGGGATTGATCTCACGACCCCGAGATCACAGTCTGGGCTGAAATCAAGAGTCAGACACTTAACTGACCGAGCAACCCAGGTGCCCCCCTTGTTCTTTCCCGTTTATCCAGGCAGTTGAATTACTCCTTAGCTGGGGAGACACAAAAAGCTCTGGTTAGGAATATGAATGTAAAAGAAACACCAAGGGGACCTGGGTGGCTCAGTCAGTGAAGCGTCTGCCTTGGGCTCAGGTCATGACCCCGGGGTCCTGGGGTTGAGTCCCGAGGCGGCTCCCTGCTCACTGGGGAGCCTGCTTCCCCGCCCCCCCCGCCTGCTTATGCTCTCTCTCTCTGTCAAATAAATGAATAAAATCTTTAAAAATAAATGAATAAAAGAAACAGGGTTAACAATGCCACCGGGGGGAGTCGGCTTCCCCCTCTCCCTCTCCCTGTGCTCGCTTGCTCGCTCTCTCTCAAATAAATAAATCAATGAATAAATGAATGAAAATCTTTTTGGAAATGCCACTGGAATATGCTGGCGAGAGGGCACGCTCAGCAGGCCGCGGACTGCGGAGCCCACGCGGCCAGTTCATTGCCCTTCAACCTGCCAGCTCTGGACGCCGGAAGCCGCCTCAGTCAATCGCTCGCAGCAAGCAGAGCAGACAGCCTGGTGGTGGTGCCGGGCCCACCCCAGGATCCTGGTCACACAGATGGGATCACAGTGGCCGGGGACCTGGGGGAAGCCAGGGACGCCGCCACCCCTGCAAAACTTCTGGGGGTGGGGGGAGCGGCTGGGGGTGGGGGGGGAAGGCGGGGGTGGGGAGGGCCAAGGGGGAGGCTGGGGCAGGGGGGAGCCTGGCATGGGGGTACCCCAGGGGGAGGCCAGGGAGGGGAGCCCAGCGTGGGGGGAGCCCCGCGGCCCGGCCGTCCAGCAGAGCGCTGCATCCCCGGGGGCACCCAACGGTGCCCCCTGAGGTCGTGGAGACCCCGAGAGAAGCCTTGAGGGCAACAACAGCCCCCCAAGCTGGGAGAACAAAGTTCCCCCTACATCAGGCCAATGGAAGAAAATAGTCAGAAAAGTGGTTGCGGGTTTGAAGGTGAGGAAGGAGCAAGGTTCCCCTAAAGGTGGATGTGCATATGCGGCGGAGCAGACGAGAGGAGAAATGATAATCAGGATATTTGATTGTTGTTTTGAGGCATAAAGGGAAAGGAGAAATAAAAACAACACTTGTCAATTTACCTTTTACACTCACAATCCTTTTGACTTCTGTTTTGGGGACCAAGTCTAATGGTATCCTGTATGGGAACTCTTTCCGTCTACTAATGACACCTGGAATTTAAGAAAATTATTAGATTTACACAGAATTCTTTTTTAATTTGAATTCAGGTAATTACCGTATCATGTATTATTAGTTTCAGAGGTGGAGGCCGTGATTCATCAGGCTTCTGAACACCCAGTGCTCATCCCTTCAGGTGCCCTCCTCCATGCCCGTCCCCCGGTTACCCCGTCCCTCCCACCCCGTCCCCTCCAGCACCCCTCAGGCTGTTTCCTACGGTTAAGAGGTTTGTCTCCCTCTCTGATTTCATCTGGTTATACTCTTCCCCCCCTTCCCCTATGATCCTCTGTTTTGTTTCTTAAATTCCACATGAGTGAGATCAAATGACAATTGTCTTTCTCAGAATGACTTATTTCACTTAGCATAATACCCTCTAGTTCCATCCCCATTGTTGCAAATGGCGAGATTTCATTTTTCTGATGGCTGAGTACCATCCCATTGGGTACGTAGACCACATCTTCTTCACCCATCATCTGTCAATGGACACCGAGGCTCCTCCCACGTGTGGCTCTTGGGCATGTTGCTGCTGAGAACATTGGGGAGCAGGCGCCCCTTCATTTCACTGCATCTGTATCTTTGGGGTAAACCCCCAGCAGTGCAATTGCTGGGTCCTGTGGCAGCTCTATTTTTAACTCTTTGAGGAACCTCCACACTGTTTTCCAGAGCGGCTGCACCAGTTTGCGTCCCACCCGCAGTGCAGGAGGGCTCCCCTTTCTCCACGTCCTCGTCAACAATTATAACAATAAAATTTAAAAAGGAAGTTAAAAATAATCGAGGATTTTTATCAGACCCTAAGCTTATGTAATCTCTCTCTTTTAAAAAAAAAAAAGATTTTATTTATTTAATCATGAAAGACACAGAGAGAGAGGCAGAGACACAAGCAGAGGGAGAAGCAGGCTCCATGCAGGGAGCCCCACGTGGGACTCGATCCCGGGTCTCCAGGATCACGCCCTGGGCTGAAGGCAGCACTAAACCGCTGAGCCCCGGGGCTGCCCTATTACTTTTTTTTTAACCAAGATTTTTGCTCAAGAGATCTATTCCCAGATAAAAGACCATTCCCATCTCGCAGGCCTGCTGTCCACACCTGGGACTACACGACAGGGCCGTTTTGGAAAGCGGTTTGCAGGAACGTCAGCACAGGGGGCGTAGGGCTACTCAGGAAGAGGAGCCAACGGACTGTGGCTCCGAGGCCGGAGGTAACTGCGGGAGGCCCCAGACCTCGGCGCTTCTACTATCTCTGCTCTTGGGCTGGAAGAGGGTCTGTGTGAAGATGAAATCAAAGAAAACAGCCTAAGGATGTGTGCGTCTAGGAGGGGCTTTGCCTTCTGCTGCGCATCCTTAGTCGGCTTATGAGACTCGGCTGACTGAGAGGTAGAGGCCCGAAGTCTTTGCACCCCCAGAGGAAGGGCTCTCTGAGTATAATGGTCTTGATTTGTAAGTAAACTTTTTTTCTTTGCTATATCACTGAAAGAAAAGACACATGAGGGATCCCTGGGTGGCGCAGCGGTTTGGCGCCTGCCTTTGGCCCAGGGCGCGATCCTGGAGACCCGGGATCGAATCCCACATCGGGCTCCCGGTGCATGGAGCCTGCTTCTCCCTCTGCCTGTGTCTCTGCCTCTGTCTCTCTCTCTGTAACTATCATAAATAAATAAAAATTAAAAAAAAAATCTTTTTAAAAAAAAAAAAAAAAGAAAAGACACATGAAGCAGATTTTAAACATTTAATAAGAACTATGGAGGCCTGTCTTTTTTTGTTGTTGAAAAGAATTGTTAATTGAACATATTCTAAATTTTATAAATATATATGCATAAATGTAAGTATATACATTACAAATAAATATATGCATATAAATATATACGCATTATATATATATATATATATATATATATATATATATGCCTTGATTAAATGCTCAGATATTTGCAAAATTCTAACTGTGAGAAGATTCAGAATATCTTTATGGAAGGTTAAAAACAGGGAAGCAGGAACAATGGGGAATGGGTTAGTTAAGTGATTAATCAGCATTATTGTGTTTCCAAATAATGTGTGTTAAGAAAGACAGAAATGGGGGATCCCTGTGTGGCTCAGTGGTTTAGCGCCTGCCTTTGGCCCAGGGCGTGATCCTGGAGTCCCGGGATCGAGTCCCGCGTCAGGCTCCCTGCATGGAGCCTGCCTCTCCCTCCTCCTGTGTCTCTGCCTCTCTCTCTCTGTCTATGTCTATCATAAATAAATAAATAAATAATTTTTTTTTTAAAGAAGGACAGAAATGGGTTTTTCTTAGGTGTTCTTTGGATTGATGATTCTATAAGAAAATATTGTAAATTATTATTGTGATAGGTACAAAATGACCAACAGCGAAGAGAAGTGATCCAATCATTACCATTTCAATGCTTTGCACTTTAAACTAATGGAATTCTTTTCCTTTGTTCTAAACCTATCCAGATTGGGATAGAACATATGTTATCAAGAATGTCAATGAACTAAGAAGTGGATTTTTCTTATTTCAGACAAATAACATTTTGAGAAACAGCGTTTCGGGTTGCCTCTACACTTTAATTTCCGGCGCGAAAGACAATATGTAAAATACAAAATCACTTTGCCTACCGTAAATACCCCTTGGGTCCAGAGTAACACCAGCGTAACTTTCCTTTTTGATACCTTCCGGCTAAAAAGGCAGAAAACATTCAGTCAAGAATATGGTTAAGCTTAATTCCCTCAGTAGAGCCTTAATTTGTTCACTGGATTTTATTTATTTTTTATTTTTTGTTCACTGGATTTTAGATGCCCCCTTCAAACAATGAAAGAAAATAATTCAACTTATATGACCTGAATTCTTGGGTCAACTCGACTACTTTCCAGCTGACAAATTCTTTTTTTTTTTTTTTAGAAGGCAACATATGTTTAAATATTTATATCCATACACGCAAGAACAAGATTTTGTGGCTACTTACAAAATAACCAGAGCAAATACTTAAATAGTATTACAAGCCAGGTAACTGATCTAAATGCTTTGTACGTTTTAGCTCATTTAACCTCAAAAAGTGCTCTATGGAGGGGAAGCTATTATTACTCCCATTTGATAGAAGAGGAAAACGACCGTAGAGGAATCAGGAAGCGTATGCAGTGTCACACCACTAGGAGGTGGTGGGGACAGGATTCAAACCCAGGCCTGTCCCCAGAGTCTGCAGGGCAGCACCACGCGAGGTGCATCAGAACACGCCTCGCACAGCATAAGCCCGTACGTGTTTACTGAAGTGGTTTCACGGCTGACAACAGGAGCCAGAGACTGAAGACCCAAGCAGGCCCGTCCCGTCATCGACCGGCCACGTGGGGAGTCTTGCCAAGATAACGTGAACACGCCCAACAGACTACGTGGGTCAATACTACTTAGCAACGATAGTTTTCTCCCCTTTTTGGCCCGTTTGCTCATTTGCAAATGGAACATATTCTTAGACCGCAAGTTCTAAGCTGTGAACGCACGGGCCGTGTCTTATTACGGTCGGATCTCCGGCACCTGCCGCGACGGCTGGCACCTGGATCTCAAGAAACGCCTTCGGAACGTGTTGGGGCCAGAAACGTGGAAGGCCATTCGCCACCTGTCGCAGCTGGGTATCGCCGGCTGTGGGAGTGATCTGTGATTTTCACGTTCTTCCCTGTGGTTTTCCGTTACTCCGTATGTTCCACAATAAGCAAGTTCTCATTGTCTCACTTAAAATTGTAAATCATAGTGTCGGACTTCAAGAAAAGTCACAAGAATAATGTGAGACAACCCCCACCCAGTTTCCCCTAAATCTAGCATTTTGTTATATTTACATTTTCTCTGTGTTTTCTGATCCACTAAATGGTAAGTTGCCAACAACTTTTTTTTTTTTCAAAATGAAAAAAGTGTTTGTTTTTTTTTTTCTTATTGTTCTTTTTCTTTCTTTGTTCCTTAAATCTTAATTCCATTGTAATGAGCTTACGGCGCCTTGTCGGTGTTGGTGTCGGGGGCAGCACCGTGCTCAAGCCTCCCTGCCTGCTCAGGGCTCATCAGAGGGAGACTCCTAACCCCCTTCACCACAAGAAAAGTGTTCTTAAAAAGAACCGGAGGGAAGCGTGTGTTTCTTACCACCACTCGTAGTGTTTTTACTAAGATTTCTCTTCCCAGCGACGTCTCCAGCGAAAAGTTGATGTTGTGGAGGCCGATCTCCAGCGGCAGCACGCTGAAGGTCACCAGGTGGCTGGAGGAGCCCTCTAACCTCAGGGACCGGCATTTGGAGGGGTCTGGGCCCCGGCGGTCGCCGGCCGAGCCGCCTGCCGTGCAGATTCCCTCCGCAGCTGACATCTGAACACAGAACTGAACACCGACAGTGAGCAGGCGTGTGCCTGTGCCCCGCCCCATCCGTGCGGGTGCCAGCTCTCCTGGAGGTGCCCCCTCGGGCTCCCAGGCCGGGCATCACCGGCCTCACCTTCTAACGCCACAGACTCGGGCGCTGGGGGCCGCGTGCAGGCGGCGGGCAGGGTCAGCCCGGCTCCGGGACGTCTCGGCTTCCCTGCGTCTAACCTTCTCGGTTCCTGACCCCAGACCATTTGTGACACGGTCTCTTGACGCCTGTACCTCAGACAGTGGGAACCCCGGGCGCAGGCGCCTGCCCGACCCGCTGCTCCATGGATCTTTGAGCTCAGCCTTCGGTATTCGGCAAATGATGGTTTTAGGAAACACTAAAGACACTTGGAGTTTCCCACTTGTACCCCATTTTACAGCCACACTTCAGCTCCAGAAAGATCTAGGTTCAAATCTTGGCTCCGCCTCTCACTGTGTGACAATAACAGGCCACAGGAGCCCTATCACTGCTCATTTCCTCATCTTTGTCCCGGGGGTAGTCCTAGTACCCACCGACTTCTGACCTAAATTGTAGAAATTGTTCATCTTCACCCCAAAATCTAGCAACCGGTCAGAATTAAGAACTATATCTCAAAGAATAAAACCATAAGATGCTGAATAAATCAAGCAGGTAAACAAGAAAGAGCGCCGACCTTCAACAACAAATTTGAAGGGTTTCTCAAAAATGGAAAGTTCTGGCTCCCTCTTTGTGATCTTTTTAGGGAAACAGCAACCTGGGGGGTGGGCGGGAGTTAGAGAAGCCCTTGGGGGCAGCCCCAGGTCCGAGATTCTCTCCCCGGGGTGGATGCAGGAGGGCGAGGCCAGACAGTTCGAGAACAATGCTTTGCAAGAGTTCCGCATGAATTCATCATAAAAGTTCTTAGCAAGCTGAGAATAGAAAGCAATGTTTAAAGCAGAATATGTTCAATTTTCAAATCTAGAAGGTCAAGAAAACCCACAGCAGCCGTTCAGCTTTCGCGGATGGCCGAGGACACACCGGGGCATCGGTCCCCAGACACGGCCTCCGGCCCCCAAGGCCTGGCCCAGCCCCAGCCCAGCCTGTGGCCTGTGTCTCCGAGGCCCGGGGGACAGGGGACCCAGCAGCCACCAGACTGAGAAGTGGGGGCTCTGAGCGGCCGGCGCGGGCCCAGGGCACGAAGCCCAGACCAAGCTCTTTGGAGCGACTCCATAGACCCCAGAGTCATGCGAACCCACCACTGGTAGGTCCCAGGCCCAACCCGAAATGACTAGATAGAAAGAGGAAAATGTGACCTACACTGGAGAAAAGATAGGGACTAACCCTGAGATATCACAGATGTTCTTGTTTCTTATTTTGGTAAGATGAAAAAGCACTGATAATTTAAAAAGTAAATAAAATACGGCAGTACAGCAAGATGCAGGGCACGTAGAACCCTGTCGGGTTACAGTCGTGGCACTGCAGTTGGTGGTGCTCTGAGCAGCAGCACAGGGCGTGAAAGTGCAGCTTCAGGGGACCATGTCACAGCACTCAGCTTTGCCATGGCTGAGACCTACACAGGTAAGTGTGGCAGGAAACTTTATTTAGGATACTGAAATCTGGGATGCCCGGGGGCTCAGTGGTGGAGCACCTGCCTTTGGCCCAGGTCATGACCCCGGGGTCCTGGGATCAAGTCCTGCATCGGGTTCCCCGCAGGGAGTCTGCTTCTCCCTCTGCCTGTGTCTCTACCTCTCTCTCTGTGTCTCTCATGAAGAAATAAATAAAAACTTTTTTATAAAAGTACACTGAAATTTGAATTTCATATAATTATCATGTGCCATGAAAGTTTATTCTTTCTTTCAATCTTTAAAAAAAAAAAAAGTAAAAGCCGTTCTTAGATTATAGGTCGTAAAAGGAGAGGCAGTAGGTCAGTTTGGACCCACAGGCAATAGCTGGCCACTGATCTAATGAATAAAGCAAAAGGACAAAGAGATGTAAAAGATTCAGCATCGTAGGCAGGCCGGTTTCCCTTGCATTAATTAGGACAATATGCATCAAAATCCTTACATAATTTTAATTAAATCCACAAGCAATTACTTGACACTTAGAGTCTTATAGAATTCAAAAATATTTCAACTTTGATATATCTACATATTTTTGTTGCCTCAAAGTATGAGGTGATCAACCGGAAACATTCAGGCATAAAGCGTATGACATTAGGAGAGTGAAATGGGAATATGTGTTCACAGAGAAAAAGGAGCTGATATCCAACCTGTTAATAAGAGATTATTGGGGTATTTTAAAATGGAATGCTATGGTATTTAGATTCTGCTGTATACATTTATTTTTTTTTTAATTTTTATTTATTTATGAGAGAGAGAGAGAGAGAGAGGAAGAGGCAGAGACAGAGACACAGGCAGAGGGAGAAGCAGGCTCCATGCACCGGGAGCCCGACGTGGGATTCGATCCCGGGTCTCCAGGATCACGCCCTGGGCCAAAGACAGGCGCTAAACCACTGCGCCACCCAGGGATCCCTGCTGTATACATTTAAAGTTTGTTATAACCATTTCTTTGGAAAAAATATTAATATTTAAGTATTTCCAAAGTTATAGATTTTCAGATTTTTTGAACTCATGCTGAAAAATTTTAGGTGCTAATTAGAAATGTGTCAATGGGCTGCACAGTTTTCCCCTCAACATTTAGAGAGCATGTAAGCAAAAATTTTGGAAACCACAAAATATTCATTTCTAAGAGTGAAATTGGAGCTTTTTATAAAACATAAATTTTTGGACCACACTGAGTTCCCACATAAAGGCTGGAGACTATTATTTTCAGATGAAATCAGTCTCTTGAGCCGTGTGCCGACAAAAGGAAGGCAAACCGTCCCACCACGGTTGGAGTTGTTCAGGGAGTGTACCCTGGAGTGAGAGAGAATTAAGGGAATTAGCATGATTTTAATTAGGGTGCTTATAGGGGTAGCTTATGAAGTCCTACCCGGACAGCGGAGGGCTAGTGGCCAACAGAGGGGTGAAGCCAATGGCCGGCGGGTTTCAATGATGCTGCAGGGCCTCGGCTGCGAAGTAACAGGGCGACAGGCCTGCCGGGGGGACTGCGGAGGGGACGGAAGGTCTACAGAGCGAAGATGCGCATGAATGGCTGGACTGGAGAGAAGGAAGGGGTAGTGAGGCGCGACATCAAGAAGCTCAGAATCCAGGGCGATAGATGAACTACCTAGGATCTCGTCCTTCTCAGAACCTCCACAGCACACCGGTTATCTTACGGACTTGTTTTCTTCTTTATTTCTATTTATTTATTTTAGAGAGAGAGAGAGCGAGCGAGCAGGGGGAGGGGAGAGGGAGAGAGAGAACATACAGCAGACTCCATGCTGAGCACAGAGCCCGACACGGGGCCCGATCCCACAACCCTGAGATCATGACCTGAGCTGAAACCGAGAGTCGGATGCCCAACAGACTGAGCCGCCCCTTGGATGCTTCTTGAAATTGGAGTCATAAGAACATTTGTCTTAAGTCTTCCTCCTTCCTTCATCCCTTCGCTGAATGTTTGTGTTTTTTTGTGTATGTGATAATTCCATGAATAGAATTCTAATAAAATCATTCTTCCTTTCTCCCATTTATTTGAATAATATTTATTATTATTTATTTCCCATAAATTTGAATGATAAGCACCTACTTACCCGTATACCAAACCTTCTATAGTTGTAAACAGTTCCTTTCAATTCGATCTGCTCCCCTCGTACAACAGAATACGGTATATTCATTTCCAGGAAGATATCTTTGAACACCTGTACCTTGAGAGTATCAGCGACGCATATGCCTTCAGTCCAAAGTGGGAGAGAAGTAGAGGCATATTAGGGAATTCTGTAAGGCCTCATTAGTACTACTGTGTCTCAGATTTGCTTTGCTTCAAGGAAGAAAAGGAATATTGTATCATGTTTTTCTCTGCACTGTCACGTCCTTGAATTTTCTACTAATTGATCTGTATTTCAATAATTATAGGTATTTATAGAAAATTTCATTTATCTGACAAATATTTAATTCTACTAAGGCATGAGAATGCTCGTCAACTTAGGTAATAAATCTCTTTAGATATTCATCATTGACTCTCTTTACTCGGTATAACATTTTGATTTCGGAAACCAAGACTTTAAATAAGAAATAGCTGATAAATAAACAAAACCAACCCTGAAGTTATTAATAAAGTATCTGTACTAAATTGCCACAGAAGGGCATTAGCCCAGGAGAGAAGTCACACGTTTGCTTCTAACTCTACTCAAGCTCCCAGCCAGTGAGAAAAATGAGGGAAGATGGGGATTTGACATCAGCATTGATAAAAATGATGGTTGACAGATTAACAGGTAGTTAACAGAACAAATTAATATGGTCAAAGATACGGGCATATCCACGTCTTTTTGTAATACGTTAAAAAGGATATTTAACAAATGATATACCACTCAAGTCCTGAGTACACTATATGGATTATAACAAAAACCCCCTACATTTTGCTAATCAAGCCACCCCTTAAATAAGTATATGACTTAAGCTTACTTACCACTGTCTGAAATGCCAACACCTTGAATTTCCCAGGTAGTTAGAGAATCAGGAAGCCCAAATTGTAATTGGTTTCTGGAAAGTTAAAACGTTAATATTCAAATCCAGTGATTAGCCCAACTTGCCAGCATTCACTAACAGGATCTTTGCTTCATACTATTTTAGGGTAAAGAAAAAAAATCACAACCCAACGAAATCACATCACGTATTAAGGAAAAAATCAAACAAGAAAAAAATACATTCATGAGCTCTCCTAGATGTTGCATGTTTTAAAATACGTCACTGGTATGATGAGAATTCAAATTCAGAAAGATGCACCTTTGAAACCCCACAAATTCAAAACATACAAAAAATATTTACTGTGTGGTATGTTCTAAAATAGGGCAGCAAAGCCATGCATTTAACAGCGCTCGTGACAAAGTCAGCATAGCTAAACATTTCTAAGATTAAGCTCATCTATTTATTTATTTCGTTCCACAAGCAGCCACTGTCCGCCGACTTAGTGTCCGGCGGAGCACTAAGGCCGAGTAGACGACGCCTACAGCCTACCGCGCTGTTCCCAACGGGTTCACCTCTAGTGGAAGAAACAGGTGAGTAAATAAATTGCAATCACTGGAATAACTGTATCGATGAGCATTTAAAAAGTTGGGACGCAGCCTGCATGCCTCAGCGCCTCTCTCTGAGGGCCTGTGCAAGCGGGGCTCTGCGCCAGGTCCTGGACGCAAAGCGGTAATGTGGTGTAGGCTTTGCCCTGGAAGTGACGTTTTAACATGGAAATCGGGCCGTTATAATACTGTATGTTCCACGCAGCAGGATTCGTCTGGAGGGGCACTTAATGCAGTCCCGGGGCGGGTTGGGACAGTGGAGGGAAGGCTCCGGTGGAGGCGCTACCCAGGGGCAGCACCAGCCGCGACGGACAACGGGGGGAGGAAGGGTTAGAGGCAGAGCGGAGGCCGGACACGCACTCAAGGCCGATGCAGGCTCCGGCCTTCGGGCTTCGAGGGCTCCTTAAGGTCAAGGCTGGAGTCCACAAGGACGGGTGATGCTCAGGGACTCAGCGTTGTTGACTCTTTTCAGTTCCGGGGACAGAGAAGGCGCAGCCATAAAAATGTGTTGAATAGGAGCCCGTGGGGGGCTCAGAGGCTGAGCCTTCGGCCCAGGCCGTGACCCCGGGTCCTGGGATCGAGTCCCGCATGGGGCTCCCCGCACAGAGCCTGCTTCTCCCTCTGCCTGGGTCTCTGCCTCTCTCTGTGTGTCTTATGAATCAATAAATAAAATCTACTTTTAAAATGTGTTGAATAACAAGAAAGGAACCTTTCTTCTTATTAATCAATATTTATTTCACAGTATAGCTATTTCAGGATGAAAATGGCTGCGTACCACAGCAGTTAGCGCACACTTGTGCTCAGTGAAGGCTTAGTGAAATGGGACGAAATAAAAGGGAAGCGTACCCTTCCTCACCAAGAGTGGGTAATCTTGCCCTGGAACTAGTTACGAGAGGAAGCACAGGGAAAAAAAAAAAAAAAGGTGAAGCAAATAAAACAAAATTTCATTAAATGGTAATATTGTCTTAACTCTTAAATAAACTATTGGGAAATGGGTAGTTTCCAGATTTTTTACCATAATATTTGCATTTTCCCACATTTTTCAGAGGAGTGTTGAAGAAGTATAATACCTTCTTCCAGAGACATGGTGAACTTCCCATAACCAGCTTTCTGGAAAATAGCTCCTTATTTCTGGCTTTGTTACTGGTAACAGGTGCTTTATTTCTGGGGGGGAAGGAGGAGAAAATATGTGTGATTATGAAAAAACAACACAAATTTTACTTAGAGCCAAATTTTGAAGCATGGGCATTAATCTATAACTTGAGTATTTCCTAAAAGGTCCATGAAACGTTTTGTTCAGTCGTTTCAAAATAGGACTTCAAAAGCCTTGGTACTGACAAAGCAAATAAAGTATAATAATATCTTTAATGATTTGTTTCCTTTTTTTTGTTTTTTAAATTGCTAAATGCTTAGTGTGCCTGAGATTATAAAAGATACTGATCAATCTATACAGTTATTTGCATTTTTATAATTATGGTAATTGTGTTTATATTATAAAATAAAAGAGGTTTACCTAAGGGAAATTTATTTATATTTCCCTTAATAAAAATGGACAGAATTTCTGCTTCTGTCCAAGATGCACTGATGGGAGTTACTCTTCTCTCTTAAACACACACACACACACTTTAAAAAAAAGAAAAAAACTTAAGAAACAGGCGCCCTATATAAAACAACAGTGTTCAGACATTACAACGTAAGTGGCCCAAGGCTGTGACTCCTGAGAGAAGGGAGACAGGTCAGGTGAGCCTCGAATCGTCCGGGGTGACGGTCCGGGGGCCGCAGGCTGCGGGGCAGGCACAGAAGCCACCCAGACGCCCGCAGAGTCGCAACACCCAGGGGAGTTTCGGGAGGCCGCGCTGTCCCCGGCGAGGGGCAGAGTAGCCGAGGCTCGGTTCTGTGCAGCCGGAGCCAAACCGACGGAGAATTGTACCGTGAAACTATGTGGACGGGACTGTGAAAATTCTCCTTGTGATAAGCAAAAAGCTGAAAACAACCTAAATAAATCTAATACCATAGTTTTGATAGATGGCCAGAAAAATATACATTTAAAGAAATACAGGCTCAGCGGCGGAGCATCTGCCTTGGGCTCAGGCTGTGACCCCGGGGTCCCGGGATCGAGTCCTATGTCAGGCTCCCTGCACGGAGCCTGCTTCTGCCTCTGCCTGGGTCTCTGCCTCTCTCTCTCTCTCTGTCTCTCATGAATAAATAAATAAACTCTTTAAAAAAAAAGAAAGAAAGAAAGAAAGAAACCCGACGGAGAGGCCACACTTACGCAGCCTTCCCAGCTGGAGGGGCTTGTTGGAGTCGGTGCGGTGCTGGCTGGCGATGTCGCAGCAGGCCCTGAAGGCCTTGGCGCACCAGGGGCCCACCTTGATGCGGGCGGCGCGCTGCTCGCACGTCTCGTCGTAGTTCCGGTTGGCCCCGTCGTAGCAGCATTTCTTCAGCACCGCCTGTTTGTACTTAGCAGCTGCAAGGGCAGAAGGCGAGGGTCATGGCACCGCCGGGCCTGCAGGGACCGCGGGTACCAGGCCCCACCGCCCCGCGAAGCCTGCCTGCAGCGGCCGGGCCGGGACAGCGACCAGCTTGGATAGTGACTGGCTGGGACAGTGCCCGAGTGGGACAGTGACCATGTGGGACAGCGACCAGCCGGGACACTGATCAGCCAGGACAGCCATCGGCTGAGACAGCAAACGGGCTGGGACAGCGACCGGCCAAGACAGTGACCAGGCTGGGACAGGGACTGGGCTGGGACAGTGACCAGCTGAGACAGCGATCGGCCAAGACAGTGCCTGGGCTGGGACAGCGGCTGGGCCGGGACAGCGACCAGGTGGGACAGTGACCGGCTGGGACAGCGACCGGCCAGGACAGCGACCAGCCGGGACAGTGATCAGCCAGGACAGCGACCGGGCCGGGACATTGACCGGGCTGGGACAGTGACCGGCTGCGCTAGTGAGGCAGGAGCCCTCAACACGCCGTCGTCGGCTTCGGTCGACATGGTCGAGGAGCCTGCAACTAAGCCCAGTACCAGCTCTGGAACCTGGTACCGGGCTCAGCCCCTCGGAGTAAAATCAGTTAACTGAGAAGCTTTCACCCATGTGAAGGGGACTAGCGCCAACATTCAAGGGTTTCCTTCTTTAAGCTACAGATCCTGTTTTTAAAGACTTTTCTGATGTGGTTTCTGGGCCATCACTCGCGACATCATCCCTCATCATGCTCAAATGGCTCGGCATCTTCCTCTTCACATCATTAAAACTTAGAACAAAGGTTAAAATTAAAATAACTCACGTACGGATGGGAGGAATTATGACATTAATCGAAGCACGATTATTGGTTGAACTCAAGTGACTGACTTCTAGTTCAACATTCTTCTTATTTTTACACCGCCAGTACGTCACATTTCTACTTAAATAATTGTTTAAAAATAATTTCTATTGGACTGATTTGCCAAAGAATAATCCAAAATACTCTTTGCGGTTAAATATACAGAATAGAAGAAATGGGTTTCGAGGTACGCTCCAAAGTTAATCAAATCATGAATTTTGTCAGAATAAAAATGGAAGAATATATTTTTTTGTGACAAAAGTTAATCTTTTAGATTTTGGAGATAGAAATAATACTTATTATCTTCAGATTGAGGTTATAGCACAAGAAATACTGGATTTATTTGGATTAATCTTTCTGAGAGAGGCAAGTGGGACATCTGTACGTATCTTTCTTTGCATCCATTCTATTCGGATGAGGGAAAGTTAGATAATGATTAGTTTTCTATGGCTTTTGAATAAAAGGATCATAACTTTTTCACAATCGCATGCAATTCTAGAGTACCTTCCTCTTCTATTTTCTTTCGCAGCATTCGTCTTGGCCTGAGAATTTCTTTACAAGGCTTATCTGTTAAAACAAAACAAAGAAGGGTGGGGGGGAAAGGAGATAAAAATCTCAAGAAAGAAAATCGCATGAAATTATTCAAGTATTTAAGACATTCCCAAGTCACTCATTTTATTCAACAAACCCCGAGGGCCTGTTTTTGATGAGGCAAGGTGCCCCGCACGTCTTAATACACCTTGCTTTATCTTAGATGATCTCATGTCATCTGTAGAGTTTGGCTTCAACCAAATCCTGGAGTTTGGTCTTAAATCCTGCAACCTTTTCGATCCACTGATTACAGAGAAATATCTAAGCATGTGGAAGTGAGCAAAGCTTTTGTTGGGTACGGCTCTTTTTATTATTTGTTCTTTGTGCTGTATTATCAGGAATCATGGGTCAAATATAATCAGGAGCAATTTTAAAGCCACAGAAAGAATATGATTAAGAGGTGGTCCTTGTCCTTAAAGAATTCACAGCACAGTGGCTGAGACCAGACGGTGACGCACCGCTGTGCCTGTGAGCGGAGCGGGTCCCTCCGGGGCTCTCCCTGTGAAAGGAGGGGGGCGAGCACTCCTACGCGGGGAAGAGGCCTGATGGAGGCGGCGGTCCTCTCACCGGCTTCTCCAAGCTAATAGAAGGGGAAGCAGTCCTGATGGGGAAAGGCCTAAGGTGTAGAGAGCATCGTGCCACCCACGAGGCCCCGGGCGGAGCGCCACTGCACCTGGTCCTGCGCGGCCCCGACGTAGGGTAAGCGGGGCTGAGACAGGGGACAACTGCCGAGAGCTGCGCAGAAGCTCATGGAAGGCTCTGAGGACCACACTAAAGACTCTGTGCTCTCTCTTGATGGTCAGCGAAACCTTTTGTCCCGGGGCGTTATGGAGCCCTGTCTCCCTAAGGCCAGCGTAGACAAGACTGTGGAGGAGAGTCACACAGATGATGTCCAGGAGGCAAATGATCACTGTAAATTTCAGGAATCAATTTGCAGAATAAGCCAAAAATGCTGAACGTTTTACCATCTTCTTGGGTGTCATCTGCATTGGCGTTGGTGAGGAAGGTGAGTCCAGCCAAATAGAACACTTCTGCGTTGTTGCGGCCACCACCTGCCCCGCAGCCCAGGTCGCTCGTCTCTAAGGCTTGAAATACCTGTCCGGAGGTAGTCAGCTAATTTAATCCTTCTTAAGAATTAACGAAAGGCAAAATGTCAGATGAATGAATCATTCCTCCGAAGGACTCAAGGTGCAAGTTGTCACATGGTTACAACAAATCAGGCCACTTGTTTGTCAAATGGTCAAAGACTAAGTTTCCCAACTCCATTATTTTAGTTTGTCCTTTTATATTTTATCAACATACACCCATTCAAAATTAAAACAAGAACTAAGTTTTAAGGTTTAGAGAGAAGATTCTTGGGAACGACTCATGCTGTTTTGTACGTAGGATGCGTATTGTGATCAGTGTAACAACGAATGATGAACCAGTGAATTACCAAACAAATCAATTTTTAAGTTGCTAAAAAAAAAAAAAAAAAAAAAAAAAAAGGAGCATAGACTCTTGTGTTTTGGAGAAGAGGGCTCAAGGTTGTAAATGGGTGAGAGCTTGTTTGGGGAAGCTTATTCCAGTTTTAATTTTGATCCCAAATGTTTTTTCTTTTTTTCTTTTCTGAATGTTTTTAACTGTATAGATTTTTTTCTTTCTTGTTCAAAGAAATTTAAGCTTAGAAAATAGTAGCAGGGCATCTGGGAGGTAAACAGGAATTCAGGGGAACTGAATAATTGTCATATTCTTTTGTGCCACAGATTTTAAAAAGAGTAAAAAAAAAAAAAAAGAAAAGAAAACAAGACCAAAAACCCTCCAGAGGCTGCCTATCCAGACTTCTTAGGCTGCCGCGATAAAGCCCCCTACTCTCTGATCTGAAAAAATCCTCCCAATCGGTGGCACTTTTGCCCCATGAATATAATTTGCCATCATGGTCATATGTTCTTGAAGTGCTTAACTCTACACTTGGAGAAACAGAAAAGGACGAATCTATGCTTCAGGGACCAACACGAGGATGGCCTACCTTCCTAAGAACCATTTTTGGGTATGTTACAGAAAAGCAGGCCTGGTCTTCCCCCAGTTCTTCCCCACAAGCTAGCCCTGGGCCATCCTTCCCGAGGCGCTGCACAGAGCCACCCCCTGCCCCCGCAACCAAGCCGTGCACTACTTAACTCTTTGCATGGGCTTCTTGGCTTGCCCCTGGACTCCGTATATAGCGCTGTCCACTGCTGAGAGAGCCACCCAGGAACTGGACTCAGTCACCATATTAAGAGACACACTTTGGCCTGGATAATACGAATTTGCACTCGGAGACAGATGAACCTGAAAGATCATTTGAAAAAGGGAAGGAAAGGTCAACTGCATGAGATAAAGCATCAAGTAGTTTCATCCAGAGTCGCCTGTAACAGAAGGAAATTGGATTGTGACTCATAATTTGTGGCTCACCTGGAGTTGGTTGCCACACTTTTCTTCGATATTTAACCAGACTGAGTCAGACACTAACTCTGCTGTCTGCTCTCCCGTGACGATGTAGTAGACCAGGAGGCGGGCTGAAGGAACCATGTCTGGGGTCACTGGAATGTTTACGCTTTGGTAAGATGAATCTGGAAGTTTCTCCGCTTTGCCAAAGTGAACAATTTTGCCCTTGGATAAAACCTGAAAATAAACAGCCGTGGCGGCCGTTAACAATAAAACCTTTGCTTCAGGATGGAGCTTGGAGCTGGAGTAGAAATTATGGTAGAGAAAAAGAAAGTCATAAGTTTGGGTCCACAACGAGTCGGGAGCTTTTACATTTACTGAATTCCTTTCTTTCTCACGAGGACCAGGACAGGGGTAGACCTTCACTGTGCACAGATAGAGGGACGGGGGCTCAGGAATCCACTACATGTCAGACTGATATTAGCTCAAAATCACAAGACTAAGAAATCAGAGCACTAGGATTTGACCCCATGTCTGCCTAAAGTCATCACACTGTCACTAAAATCTTTCATTTTATTGGCTAAAAAAAAAAAAAAAAAAGATGAGTAAGTAAAATGTGTCTTATTTGGGAATTCAGTTTTAAAGCCAGAGATTAGGGACGCCTGGGTGGCTCAGAGGTTGAGCACCTATCTTCAGCCCAGAGCATGATCCTGGAGTCCTGGGATCAAGTCCCACATCGGGCTTCCCGCGTGGAGCCTGCTTCTCCCTCTGCCTGTGTCTCTGCCTCTCTCTGTGTCTCTCATGAATAAATAAATAAATAAAATCTTAAAAAAAAAAAAATAAAGCCAGATTTTAGGTTCTAAATTGGAGGCATGTGGTTTAAATAAAAAAAGGTCACAAAACACATGTGGGCCAAATGTCCTCAAAGATCCCTTAAATTGTCCTTGGAAAGCAGGGCTGCATACGTGGTTTTGGTACGTAGCCTCTACACAGGTCCCATAATTCTTCACCAGTCACTATGATCTGTGCTCCTCATTTATTTTTAAGTCTTTTTCTCAAAAATGTTGAAAAAGCCATCACCACCTGTTTGGCTGGCCGTCGGAATAACACATTTCCTCGACAATCGTCAGGAAGCCCTTAACACGGTCCCCACCTTCTGTCCTGGCTTCCATCCACAGGCTTGATGGGCCACCTTTGATTAAGGCCGGTGATGCAACAGGCTTGCTGCTAAAATACAGCATCAGAGTAGGTATCGGATGGACTCTTAAGAGCAGGACTAGGGCCCCCTTATGTCGCTGAAATGCGCATATTGGAAGAGGTCTGGGCCTGTGATCTCTGGCCACGAAGTAGAGCAGGGGACATGAGGACTTAACCAGGCTCTGGGGAGTACGCGGGCGCTCTTGTGTGAAAGGTGTATGGGACCAGGTGTCAGAGGTTCCGAGTTCAAATCGAAATCTTCCTCTTCCAAGCTGGGTGACCATGGCAAGCCTCTTAACCTCTGCTCCTCAGTTTCATCATCTAGGAAATGGTCACGAAAATCATGGGCCATCTCAAAGGTTTTTGAAAAACTGATTATCAAATTTGATAATGTTCTTGAAAGGGCTTTGTAAAAGCAAATTTTAAAGTTTTGTTCTGATGTTCTTTTTTTTTTTTTTTTCTTCAATTTTACTTATTGATTCAGAGACACCAGCAGAGGGAGAAGCAGGCTCCCTGCGGGGAGCCCTATGTGGGACTCGATCTCGGGACCCGGGGTCACGGCCTGGGCCCCAGGCGGACGCTCCCCCGCTGAGCCCTGTTCTAACGTTCTAGAGCTCAAAAGTTCTAATGTCCCTCTGCTCCATTTTTCCAAGAAAGTGTTCCAGGCGGGGAATAGTTAGATGTAAATCTGTCATTACTCTACTTACCAAGTAATTATAGTTGGTTATGTTGTCAATATACGGACTTCTGGGGGTGACGATGATATTCAGATGCTCCCCCACTAGGAAGGGCTTATAGTTTTCTGTCCAGTCAATATAAAGGTAACTCTGGCTGAGGGATGAATAGGCTATTGCTTGGTAATCTTTGCTGGCCTGATTTTCTTCTGGAAGATCTGGGTCAGCAGTCTTGACCTGAGAAGGAAAATTTCAAAAGAGACATGTGGACCGTGATGAAATATTTCCTATGAAAAATACCTCTTAAATTTCTTCCCTGCCTTCTAAATTCCACACCAGCAAACGCTAAAGGGAAATGACTCCGGGACCCCGATGTTCGAGCAGCTGCGGAATCTAGTGGCCGCACAGCCCGTGGACAATAACCGGAATGATACGGGATTTCGAGCTCTGGCGGGGGAGTCTGGTGAGGTGGAGAGCAGGGCTCCCGGAACAAGGGCCCCCCCCGCCCCCCGCAGCGTCCCGCAGCCACCAGGCCCCCGCCCTGGGCCGCCGTCCCACTGGCTGAGCCTCCATCACGAGAGAGCCTGGAAGCCTCCCGTCGGCCCTAAGCGCGCCCACGTCCACGCAGGCCGCCTGCTGCAGCCCCCGTGGACTCCATCGACGACTCATCTTCTATTGGGGGCTGGGACCCTGAGCATTAGTCTCTGGGAGAGAAGCCTGTGAACTGAGCAAAGGGCAGCTGGGCAAAGAGGAGGCATCCACGTTTGACCCTTTTGTGTCCCTGAAAAAAGACAAAAAGTGGGGGCGAAGGAGGGACTATTCCTGCCACTGACTTCCACTGCTGCGCCTACTCGGAAGCTCCCAGATTCTAATATAGTCTTACTAACATAGGGGAGAATAATTCATTCCCAAATAGGAAGTGATTGCTGCACGCTCCTCGAGGGCCGTTCAGCGGGTTAGCACATTGCCTCCGGTTCCTCTGTTATTTTTCCTTTGGATGCAAAATAGTGGATCTGTTCTCTGGACCCGTGTTTGAAATCTGCTGCATCTGTTCTGCACACGAGCCAAAACACACAGTCCAAAGCACACATTGTCCTAGGAAATGCAACAGGAGAATTTAGCTCACGTTAAACTCCAGCACTGTTGCTCCAGATGGAAGATTAACCACAAACGAAGCTACTCCATCACTGGAACGGGTCACGCTTTTCTTTGACTCCAAGTCAGATACTTCTTGGTTCATGTTGACCGAGTGCGCACTCAGGGTCACCGGGACCTCTCCCACCAATTGGTCCAGCACATCCTTAACCTGCACCTGTTTGTCAGAACAGTCCAAATCCACCTCAGCAACCCCTCACTACTTTTTAAAAAGCAGAACAATTCTGAAACGATTTTCCTTCCTCCCCACAAGACTAAATTATTCATGTCTACTTCAATAAAGGGAAGTATGTTCTTAGATTATAGAAAAGCTTGATTCTATTTATTTTTAAAATATTTTATTTATTTGAGAGAGACAGAGAGAGCGAGCGAGCGCACATGTGCAGGAGGAGGGGCAGAGGGAGAGGGAGAAGCAGGCTCCCCGCTGAGCAGGGCGGTGGCCGACCACGGCTCTATCCGGGGACGCTGGGATCATGACCTGAGCCAAAGGCAGACGCTTAACCTACTGCACCACCCAGGTGCCTCTGTTATTTTGTTTTTATATGTGATATAAAATATATAAGAGAGATTTTTAAATCATATATATATATTCAATATATTATGCTTATGGTATTTTATTACATATTATTATATATTATCTATAACATACCTTAAATTATCATATGTACTCTAAAATAATATATGTTATAATATGTTTATATGAAAGAAAGCTACAAGCTTGGCTAAAACTTGCTTTAGCTTGGCAAATCTTTTTCTCTTAAAAGCCAGTGACCACTTAAGCCACTCTCTTAAGACAGTGAGTATTAGATACATTTGAATTATACTAAAGTTGATTTCTTAAAGCAACACTTTTTTTTTTTTTTAGATTTTATTTATTTATTCATGAGACACACACACACACACACACACAGAGGCAGAGACACAGGCGGAGGGAGAGGCAGGCTCCATGCAGGGAGCCCGACGTGGGACTCGATCTTGGGTCTCCAGGATCACGCCCTGGGCCAAAGGCAGGCGCCAAACCGCTGAGCCACCCGGGCTGCCCAAAGCAACACATTTTTAAAGAATAAAAAAATAGGGGTGCCTGGGCGGCTCAGCAGGTTCAGAGTCTGCCTTCGGCTCAGGTCGTGGTCCCGGGGTCCTGGGGTCGAGTCCCACATCGGGCTCCCTGCCCAGGGGGGGAGTCTGCTTCTCCCTCTCCCTCTGTCTCTCTGATCTCTTGCTCTAGCTCTCTCTCAAATAAATAAATAAATAAATAAATAAATAAATAAATAATCTTTTAAAAAAAAGAATAAAAGAAACTACTGTGTTCTAGTTTTCTAAATTAGAGACAAGGAGCAACAGATTCCCTCTTAAACATATCATAGGTATTGCATATAATGAAATACATGACACTAAATAAAAGACAATTAGGAAGTCAAATGAACGTATTAACACTATATGGTCAGCATTTTAAAAAGGAAAAGTTGAGGGAGGAGAGAAAATATTAAAAGGGCAGGAGGAAGAAGAAAAAAAAAAAAGAGAGAGAGGCAAGAACCCAGAGCCAAAATGGAAAGGATGGAGAATAATAGAGAGAGGGCCCGAGACAGGGTCATAGGCAAGGACTGAGACACAGAGATGCAAACAGAGAAGGAGACAATGGTGGGAGAAAGGGGTTTTGTTTTCAAGGAATGATATTTAAGGTTTCTGGAGAACATGCCGCCAAATAATTTTCAATGTTAGCATTCTTTAAAGTACAGGCTTACCGGGTTTCATTTACATCTGACCTAATGCAGTGCTTTTCAAGGGGCCGCCTATCGCAGGCCAGCTCCCCAAACCCTGGCCCCTGCTGGGGGGCAGCTCCCCCCACCCCGGGCCCAGGCGGCCGCTGGCCCCTGCAGGGGGAGGTTTGCAGGCGCCTTCCCTCCGCGATCCCTCCTCCCGCAGGGTCCCTCCCGTTTGCCATCCTCATGCTTTCGGGACACAGAAGGCGACGAGCATATTTAGCCATTTTCCCTCTTTCGTCTACCTTGATAGAATATGGGATCCCGGGCTTCAGGAACAGAGGAGTGGCCACCAGATTCAGTTTGTAGGGAGACAGGATGTACTTGATGCCAGGAATTTCCGCCTCTTCAGAAAATCCACCTGAAGAAAGGACACGCGTCCCGCTGGGGTAGGCCGCGGGCCAGGCCCGGGTACCTGCGCTCCGTCCCACGTTCGCTGCTCATGGGAAGCGGGGGTCTGGCGGTGCAGAGGCGCTTAGCCCAGGAGATGCCGAAGCCTTCTGCCCCAGGCCCGCGTGCAGAGGCGTCCTCGAGGAAGGAGAGCTACCGGGTTGGACTGAGGAGGGAGGGGACGAAGGGACCCTGCTTTCTGTCTGGGGCCTGAGTTTCAGCGGAATGCATACGAGGGATTCCGGACACAAGGAAAGGACTGGACACTAAGTCTCCCGGGCTTCACCTGCACGGTGCAGGGGAACGGAGAGGAATTGAGAAGACGGAGGAAGAGCGCCTGACGTAGAAGGGAGAGGCCGCTGGCAGGAGCCCATCTGCACCCGAGCCCCAGAATCCCCAAAGTCCTTTCCAGTGTTGGCTCCCTAGCACGCCTCTATGCACCCTGCGCCTCGGCCAACTGCGTGGACCACCTGGGATCCCAAAGACCAGGCCTTGCCCTCCGCCCTTGGCATGTCCCCTGTGTGGAGGGTGTCCCATTTCACCCCGTCTACCATCCCTGCCTCAAAACCCGGCCGGTCCCTCAAGACCGAGCATCCCCAGGATACCGTATGTGGTTGCTCGGCCATCGCCTAGGAGCTCCCCTTCCTCCGGACCTCAGTAGTACTAAGTACTTGGCTCACTAGAGGGCAAAGAGAATTCCTGCTCATAACCAAACTCTGCCTGCCTGCCATGGCTGATGCTAGCTTGCAGGCCACGTGAGTGCCGGGGTTGTACGTCATTCGTATCTGGAAGCCCGTATGCTTAGCAACACTCTGACTATCTCACAACTATAGCCTAAATGGAATTTTTTTGAAATAAATTGAGAAAAAGAATACAAGTAGAAAAGAAACATTAAAATAATGTCAAAAATAAAGGCCTGGGTAAAGAATATCATTCTCTAATATCTGTTGCTCATCTGGTATGTACGAAGTCCTCCGTAATGAATAATTACCGCAGTTCTTCACCCTAGCACCCGTGAAGGACAAATTTGACGAGGTGGAGGGGGCGGCATTAGGGATCATCTGGTCTAACTCTCATTTCTATAAACAAACAAAAGGACTAGTGTGGTGACATTAAGTAGTTCAAGGTGGTTTCGGGATTCAATATAAACCCAAAAACATAAAGAATATTAGTAACCAAGACACTAGAAGTAAGACAAGTCGACCTCATTTATAGTAATAATTAGTGACTGTTAAAAACAACTGGAGCTGAAAGGCACTAGGTAAGATTTGAAGGATGCTAAGAAAGTAGCAGGTAGGAGGAGGAGAGGGGAGGAGGACGGGGAGGAGGGGGGAGGGCGAGGGATAGGAAAAAGAATGAGAAGAGGAGTCGGGGGCGGGGGGGAGCTGACGCTTACACGGTTCTCCCTGCGTCACGTGTGCTGTTTAGCGCTTTGCAGACACTGACTCTCCGGCCGTCTGCGCAGCCCCGCGAGGTATGGGCTATTATGACTCACTTTGAAACACTGCCTCCCGTTTTAGAGAGATTCCTGAGTGTTACGGCTGAAACGGGCCTTGGGAGGTACTTAGCTCACCTCCATCATTGTACAGACGAGGAGACTAAGTGACAATACGGCCTCGTGCACGTGCGCGGTACTTTATCAGACGTTCTCACATATGTAATCTCATTAGATATTTATTCTCACCAGGTGAGAACACACTGGGTGCTAGATGTTCAAGGCAGGTATCAGGGTAGCAATCAGCCGGGCAGGTGCCGTGCCGTGTTCACACCTGGGGTCATAGAGACCAAGGACTAGCGTGCGGGGGAGCGCTACTCCACTACTAGTTTTTAAAGATATGAAAAGTCAAGCTTAACCAGGAAAGAAAATGAAAGACAAAAGACTTACAGAAATTACTAATGCTTTTAATACACTAAATTAAATATCATTCAAGAGAAAGTAGAGAACAGCTTACCTGTAGACTCTATGACTGTCACACCAATATAAAGGTACTTGTCGTTCAGATCTTCCAGACTGCTGTAGGACAGTTCTTTAATCGCCGTTTCGGAGTTAAAGGTGACTTGGGCAACTCCATTTATCAGCTTTTTAAAAGCAGGAAATGAGAGAGGTGTTTCAGGGAACTTAACAGAGAAAATGGACAAAATCTGCCTTTCCTAGCTCCTGACTGGCGGCGACTCTCAGGAATGGGAGGGTGAGTGAGCGTCTGCAGCTCAGGCCCGAGCGTCCTTCCTAACGTAGGGCCGTGGGCGCGGGAAGGGCCAGCGGGCGGCCCAGCCGGGGTGTGGGCCCGGTTTCCCATCGTTGAGTCAACATCCAGCTTCTGGGCCCACTTTCCAGTTTCCTTTTGCCCCCGAGAGTTTATTGGGTTTTATGATATTTAATTTGTACCTCACTGCTTGCATATTGAAACGGTAATTTGAAAACGCACAGTGGGTAGAGGGGGATGAAGTTAAGTCATATTATGTGATTTGATCATTAACCACAACAGTAAAATGGATTTTTGCCTCATTCTATCTTCCAAGATTGAGTGGCTTGAGGCCAGGGATTTTGTCTTCTTTGCCTTCAAATCTCAGCGTCGAGCATAGACTCTTACAGTAAGAAGAGGTGTCTTCTGCTTTATACCCTGAATAAATAAAACTCTCTGGAGAAGCACAGGCTAAGTAACCGATGATACAAACCACACGAACGTGCAAGAGTGAGCGAGCGATGGGCGTCCCTTATCAGCTGAGGTGTCAGGGCAAGGGTGCGGCCCAAGGGGAGGGGAGCCGGGCTCTGCTCTGGGCTCCCGCGACCACAACCCTTCTCCAGGGACAGATAACTCCCCAGCGAATTCGATCACCACGAAAAGGTGTGGACACCTACTCCTTGCCAGGACCCAGGTTGGCTCGGGCCGTATAATGCGAGCAGCTCGGAGCCGCGGAGAGTATGGTGTAGACAACGACAGGGCAGGAGAGGAGCCGTCGCAGTAGGAAGGGTTTCCCGCTGTCCCCGCAGTGGACGGGTAGGACGGGGGACTCTTGCTGAGGCTGCTCCGTGCACCGTGGGACTCGGGCAGCATCCCGGCCTCCAGCCACAAACGCCCGGGGCGGCCACCCTCCCGCCTGCTGAGACACGGCAGGCGTCCCTGGACGTGGCTGGGCCCCGCAGGGAAGAGTCAGGCTGGGCACCGTGCTCCACCAGGGAGGCTCCAGGCCCCGGGTTCACAGGGCAGGGGGGCCGTCAGGGAAGGGGAGTCCACCCCGAGGCCGTCCCAAGGAATCAGCCAGAAGATGAAGAGGCAGAGGCTGTGGGGACAACGGGCGGGCGCGATCGCAAGTGGACGGGGCCGCTCTGCAAACACCCGGAGGCGCTAAGCTCCAGGAAGGTGCCCAGAGGCCAGGAGAGGGAGGGAGGCCGCGAGGGGGGCCGCGAGGGGGTCCTGAGGTCCTCCCTGACGTCAGGGTCCCCCTGAGGACCGGGGCAGCCGGGACACGCTGGCTCCGACCGAGCAGCGACGGAACACCAGGCCTGGCGACGCCCCCCTTCGTGCAGGCTCCTCAGCCACGGGCGGCCGCGTCCTAGCGTCTTACCATTGTGTCTCGCATTGCTTTTTGCATCATCTCTTTTTGATCACTTTTTAAGTCGTCTCTTATTCCAAAAGAGATATACACTTCGGCCTCAGTGACAACCTTGTTATAAAAATATCTGCCAAACAATAATACCATAGAATTGCTTTGCTGACATGGTTACAATAACAACATCCAGACCCACGTAACAATTTGAAATTACATAAAGCGCTTGATAGACTTTCGAGTGCCTTCCATCCACTATTACATTTCATCTTCATAAAACTACAATAATAAAACCGAAGTGCGGATGTTTATTACTCTGCTCTAGAGGAAAACATGGACCTTGAGGAGATCAGAGGACGCAGGTCTGGGCCAGGACACGCTGCCTCCTCGGTGGTCCTGGTAGCCGTGGGGCTCAGCTCCCTATTGTCTTTTGTATCCTGAAAAGCAGCGTGCGGATCTCGTAACTACATTTTTAACATTCTAACCGCGTACTTCCTTTTCAGTCTGGAATTAAAGTGAGGCTGAAGGAAACTTGCTGCGTGCCAGTAACACTATAGCAAGAGCTAACCTTCGGCACCGTGGTCTGAACAAACATAGTGTCTCCATTAAGAGGTCAGTTTCTAGAATTCTCTGTCAAATGCGCCTTTATGTTGGTTCAGACTAAGTAACGCTCCATCTCAAGCATAAATGCCAACAAGAAAAGCAGCTCGGGGCAGCCCGGGGGGCTCAGCAGATTGGCGCTGCCTGCAGCCCAGGGCCTGACCCTGGAGTCCCGGGATCGAGTCCCGCGTCGGGCTCCCTGCATGGAGCCTGCTTCTCCCTCTGCCTGTGTCTCTGCCTCTCACTCTCTCTGTGTCTCTCATGAATAAATAAATAAAATCTTAAAAAAAAAAAAAAGTTCAGGGTAGTATCGAGGGCTTGAATTCTGAAACCAGCTGGGCCACACAACTTACTAGTCATGTGATCTTACTGTTTATGTACCTCTGCTTTTTTTTTTTTATTTGAAATACGGGGGCAGAAATATTATCTGCCTCACCAGACTTCCTATTAAGTGAGCTAATATATACAGAATACTTAGAAAAATGCCCGGCGCACACAGTTATATAAATTGGCTATGGTTGCTGATAACTACATTATATTGTCCTTTTTAAGCGACCTGAAGTTTTGGGGAGGCTGCTTGCAAAACCAGCTCTGCTTCTCCCCGACCCCACAGAGCCCCCACTTTTGTGGCCCCTTGCAGATGAAAGCTACGAAGGGAATGTTTCCTTCGGGCTGGTCTTATTACTTGCTGTGACAAAAGTGGTAGGAGTGAGGGGGCCAGTCCTGAGCACAGGCCCTAGAGGACCTTCACGCTTCCACGCTCCTTCTCTGGGCATCGCTGACTACAGGCTCGTCTGCTGGATGATGAGGGACACACCAAGTCCAACTGTCTTTGAGACTTTAGTCAACTGCCAGCATGTGAGTACGACCTGCTGGGACCAGCCAGCCCCCAGGCCACCAGCTGATGGCTTGCAGGCGCACAGGTGAGCCCGCTGACACTCAGCCTGGCCCAGGTCAGCTGAACAGCCCCAGTGCCCCATAAAGGGTCGAGGTTTTAAAGCTCAGGCTCTTGAAGCAGCCACGTAGCATTAGCTGGCTGAGGAAGCCACAAGACAAGACAAGAAGTAAGGCCTTCCTATCTCGGTCCTAACGTCCTCAGTTACGCTGGCTCCTAAACACACACATTGAACTTAGAACTTTAGGATTTTTTTTTTTTTCTGTGTGTAACCAAAAAAAGCTAAAATCAGAATTAAAGAAAGTTATAACAGGTAAGCAAACCATAGGCCGATGTCTCCTCAATCAGCCAATCCCAAAGTCATAGAAAACACTGCCAGTAAATCACAGAGCTCAGCAACATGCGAGTGCATGAGGTCAAGACAATGTACACCTCAAACGCACACAATGTTACGTGTCAATGATATCTCAGTAAAGGGAGGGAAAAGTCACACTTCTCACTTTGACAAATTGTCACCAACCAGACTTGGCACTCAATTTAGCTGGGTAATCTGAAAAAAAACAAAAACAAAAGAACAAAAACAAACAAAAAACAACAACAACAACAAAAGACAAAGAAAGAAACTTTTTTACCTTGCTTTTATAGTAATTTCAAAATTATTGAAGTCCTTATAGCCAATGAAACTCTTTTCTGGTTCTATTGAGATAGTAAAATGTGGCATCACTGAAAATAAAAACAAAGAAGCCATTTTACGATTTACATTAGAGTAGCCTTCCCTCTAGCGGTTACCCAAGCTGTGACGTCAACTCCACCTGCACGTCCGCCTGTCGTCGTCAGGATCGTCACCATCACTGTCAACCTGCGGGCGCCTCCCGCTCTGCCAGTCAGAGGGCTCTCCAGCTTTGTGTGCCAGAAGCTCCTTGCTTCCACTTTGATCACAGCATTTATTATAGGCGATTGTTTATTTCCTTCGCTAGCCTATGGGGTCCGTGAAGACAGAAGAGACCCCACGCTGTGCGTCTTTGTATCTCTCCCCCTCCCACCCTCTTCATGAGTCTTAAGCACAGTGCACCCTCCATGAGTGTTTACCAAATTGAAAATAGGAAAGGAAAACTCTTGCTCATTTGACACTTTCCTTTCATATCTCGTAGATAAAACCCATCCGGTCTCTACATTCCAATATAGAACTCGGACTCTAGTCAAGAAGGGAAAGCTTACAATTAGCTAAAAGAAAGAACACCCATGCAAAATTTAAAATAGGGCAGAAAGGAGGCGTTCTCTCTCTCTTTCTCTCTCTTCCTCTCTCTCGATTGCCTGAGAGAAAACAGTTTCACCTACTGACGTGGCGCTGCCTTCTCTTTACAGTAAGACCCTGCACCAGGGCGTATGGATTCTAGCTCTACTGGGTAGCTGAGCGGCTCTGATACTGTGGACAAAGAAGGACGCGGTGTAAGTGGGATCGTCGTCCTCAGATGTGGCGCGTGGTCTCCAGATGGAGAAAGGGGAATGCACTTTGCTGCCCTCGGTGCGTTTCTGTTGCCCGAGATGAAGGCGGGTGGGTTCTCTCCACGGAATGAGGTGCAGGGAACACTCCATCCTGCCATCTGATACCTACTTGCTATCAGCAGGCACAGTCCCATCAGCAGGGATGTCACAGTGAACGGAAAGGCATGAACCCTGTCCTTACTGAGCTCGCAGCCAAGCAGCGAAGACAGTGACAAGCAAATAATCACACAGATAAACACCTATGCCACAGGAATGAAAACCAATATATAAGTGCAGGGAATCCTTCCCAGGAAAGAGAAATTAGGAAAAGATTTGCTGAATGAATGGCTTTTTAGCTGAGACTTGAAACATGTGTAGGAGTTAGCTAGGTGATGAGGGACGGAAAAGTACTCCAGGCAGATGAACAGCGTATCCGAAGTTACCAGCTGGAGGGAAATAAGGGGATGAACAGTATAAAATGAGGCCCAAGGGGAGGAAGGCCGGGGCCAGCTTAAAATAAGGATTTTGATTTTTGTTGGCAAAGGAATGAGGAACAATTGGGGACTTTTCAAAAGTGAACTAACATGATGAGATCTGCATTTCAAGATTATTTTGGCCAACACCAAGTAGCTTGGAAGAGGAGGCGGCAACTAGGAGGCTTTTGCAGCCGGGCAGGAGGAGCCTGGCGAGGCCCTGGTGAGGGTCGCCTCAGATAGGAAGAGGTGGACAAATTCTAGATACACACAGTAAAAATACTTGGAGGAAGCAAGATCAGTTGGGATTACAGCTTATTGAGAGCCCATAATCTTTAAAGCTGTTTCAGTAACAAATATTTCTGGTCACTGTTTTGTTCGCTAATCATTAACATTTGTGTATCTATTCTCTAGATTATTAATAAATCTCCTGGAGGAATAAAAAAAATGACCTCAAGCAAAAAAAAAAGTTAAATTTGATATCAGAATGCACAAATGCTCTAGTAAACAACTATAAGAAATGGAAAGATAAGCTATTTATATGTTAATTATTAGTCCATTAATACGATTGATTTCAAAATAAGAATATCTTAAATCTTCAGATAAATATATCAGATTCCTGAGCTAGAAGGAAAATAAGGGGATGCGAGCTGAACGAGGGGGACGGAAATCCAACAGTTCTTGTTCTGTCACTAACTGGGTGTAGTGATCTGAGTAAATCGTTAGTCTTACTGGGTTCTGCTCATCTCATCTCTGCCTATTTAATTTTCTCCTAAAATCATAATTTTGGACGTTAACTCATCAGGCTCCATGGGTCACTAGGTCCCTCCCGGCTCTATGATGAGGAACACGAGTCCAGAGAGGCAGATGAGCTTGCTCAAGGGAACTGAGTGTGGGCGTCCCCCCACCTCCTTGGCCAGTACTTCCAACCATCCCAGCCAAGCTGCGTCATCGTCGTCCGGGGTGATCCTGCGTCCAGTCCACTAATGAGAAGCATTACTGGAAAAGCACTAACTTTTTACAGGTAAACTTTTAATTGTCACAAATTACCATATTCTTTGACTTCGAACTGTGTGGTTCCGGTCGTTGAAAAGTCCTCTTTATATTTAGCTCGGATTGTCCACACACCGTATCTGTGGAGACAACATATTTAAAATCATAGAAGTCATCAAATATTTTTAATTTGTCCAGAGGACATCTAATTAATTCCTGTTCTAATGAGGAAAAAGAAAGTAGAGATGTATTTAGCCTGAGTAATATATTTTATTTGTGCAGAGCTTTAAGTATAAAATAGAAATAATTGAGTGTTTGGGGGCTACTAAAAATTTCTTAGGAATGAGTTTTTCATATATTATTTTCTTCAGGTACTTTGTCTTAACATAGTCAACAGTTTTGATTTGAAGAGTTTATGAAACCTGAGGACTAACTTAAACCTGGGCCATAGTTATACTAATATAATACTAAAATCCATGGTAGGAAAAAAATAAAATAAAATAAAATAAAATAAAATAAAATAAAATCCATGGTAGGACATCCATACCAACATCTCTAGAAACACATAACATGTCAGGCTTATCCAGATGATAAAGCTCACACCTCACACAAAACAAGTTAGGGTTAGAGACAAAGTACGGTTTGTTTAAAGAGGAAAATGACCCGAGTTTGATTAACAATCTTCATTTAAAAATATTTACTGAGCACTGGAGTGAGAACTGGAGATAAAAGTGAACAAAATAGAAGAATTTCTGTCTTTGTAGAGCTAACAGTTCATGGGGTTTCCAATTCCTACTTCACCATTTACCGGCAGATTGGGTTTGGGCAAGTTGCTTAACCTCATTTGTGCAATGAAAAAAATAATATTTATCTTGCATGTTGGTTATGCAATCAATACACTTAGTATTATGACTTTCATCATCATCATTAATTCAATGAAGATTCATCAAGTGCCTATTATGTTAAAGTGCTGAAGATACAACAGTGAGCAACACAAAGTAAAAAGGCAAATTAAAAAAGCAAACAAATAAGTGTGACACTGAGATGAGTGCCGTGAAGTAAATCAATAATAGAAGAGTTTTAAAGGGAGAGGGAGCACATTAAACTGTGCATCTAGGAATACCCTCTCTGAATAGGGAGCGTTTATTCTGTGTCCTTGAGAATAAAAAGAAGTCAGCCTTGTGAAGAGCAAGGTGAAGCCCAGAGGGGACGACATGTGCAAAGGTACTGGGGTAGCAAAGTAGTGATCATGAGCGGCCACCATGTCTGACACACAATCTGTCAAGGAGCAAATGGCATAAGATAAAGTTGGGTAATGGTCGGATAAACGAAAATAGTCACAAAACGGTAAGAGCAATTCTGTGCTATGTGCATGCAGTATCTTCAAGGAGTCTACAATTTTAAAAGTAAATCCCCAACTTCGCTCACGTAATTTCTAGAAAACCCTCCGTGAATTCCCTGCAGACAGCAAATGAACTGCAGACTCCCTTCCAGAGGGCAGAAAAATGACCGCGAGGAGATTCTGGTTCACGGGGTCAACCATTCACCAATGCACTTGTTTGTCCCACCCGTTACGAGCTCCTTGGAGGCGGGGATGGGGTCACTCACTTCTATGCGTCTTGCACATGCCAGGATGTGTTCACCAAATACCTATCATACTGAATTCTGTCCAGACATGTCCTCAAATCCTTCAACATGAGGCCAAAACCCGACGTGGCTCTGAGGACGCTGCCCTCTGGGAGTCTATGCAGACAGACCACGGAGGATCGTCACCCCCAGAGCAAGGCGGGGGCCAGCCAGGCTTTTGGACTGACCGCCCGTTAGATCCCTTGAAGGGTAGAGGGTCGGTGGTTCTATGATGAAGAAAAGCCCAGGGACCGTTCTTGCTGCGGCCAAACTTTTATTTCTGTCTATAAAGAGGGCTGGAGGGAAGTACCGGGGGGTTGTCGTTTGCCAGAAACTGGGCCTCACTTCTCATTAGACTTAATTTTTTTTTTAATGTTCAATCTTACATCATGTCCTTTTCATTTTTTATTTAGAGAGTTTTCGGGCCTTTCTACTCTTACTCATCTCATCGTGCCTGCAGCCCGGTGGGTGAGCTCCGGTGTCACGTCGTGTCAGCACGCAGGACAGCGCCGCACGAGGTCTCTGCGCCCCCCACACGCCCTCGCTTCTTACACCCTTGGTGTCACCGGTGGCTGCACTTGGCTGATCATCTGCCTCACAACCCAAAGGTCTAGATGTGCTTTCTAGAGAAAATTTTAGCAACAAATACTTTAAAATACTTAGGGTTCGATGGAATCTTGAAGTCAGGAAAAGAGATGATTCCAGTATAATCATTTTCTTCTACGATGTCCACTTCTGATCCTTCGGGATCCTTTGAATAAAAACAAACAACCTCAAGCATGCAAGTCACATTAAGAAAGAAAATCAACTGATAAAAAAAAAGAGAGAGAGAGAGAATCAACTGATTATGTTATCTTTGACCTACGGAAGTGTTTACTGACAAATGTCTACGTCTTCGGATTAGGAAGGGGGGAGGCCGGAGGTGGGGAGCGGGAGGGGAGAGCATTGTTGAGCGCCCGGGACAGCCTTGCTCAATTATCCAGAAGACACGCCACTTCCTACTGTGTCACTAGAAAGGCCAATGTAACAATAATTGATGTTCTAACCAAACAGATGTGAACCTGCAGGCTTTACAGACCCCAGAATCTAAATTTCGCATCTGTTCAGTTGAGGTCTCTCCAGAGCAAATACCCTCTGAAACGCTTCTCCTGGCTGCGCACTCTCTACCTGTGAACCGTGGGCCCCTGAGCCCGAGGAGACACTGGGGAAGGTTAAACAAGCTTGAGAGGTTTCGCAAAGCTTCCCCGTAGACGCCCCTTTGTGTGTAGGCTTGAGAATGAGCCAGACGAGGTATTTACTTTCTTCGCACGACAGGTAGGGTCAGGGCGACCCTAGCCCGGGAATGCAGCACCGTGTGCCGTGACTGTGCAATTCGTGGCCGGGAGTTTAAGGTATTTTCCCTCGAGTTACAAAGGTCTATTCTGCACAAGCATGAGGCTCGCAGCTAACGTCTTCTGGAGGCCGTTCCTCATCCCTGCGGTCGATCACGCACAGTCCTTCCCAGATGGTCTCTCTTGAGCATGGTTTCCAGGTGCTTCTTGTATCGGGATTCCCTGCGGCTCTGGGGTCGGATTCCTCAATCCTCTCTTCCTAGGGGCAGCTCACACACGGTCCACTCTTCCTTGTGTGGTGCAGGGTTTTTCATCACTCAAGCTCAGCCAGGAGAAATAAAGAGCATCTGTCCACATCCTCTAGTATCTTCTGACAGAAAAACGGCATGTGAACTGTTGGTCTTCTTCATTCCCTTCATCGCCCTATACTATTACCTATACCCTATACCATTACCTGTACCCTATACCCTATACCATTACCTATACCCTATACCATTACCTATACCCTATACCTTATACCATTACCTATACCCTATACCATTACCTATACCCTATACCATTACCTATACCCTATACTCTATACCATTACCTATACCCTATACCTTATAACCATTACCTATACCCTATACCATTACCTATACCCTATACCATTACCTATACCCTATACTCTATACCACTACCTGTACCCCATACCCTATACCATTTAGCCACTTTATTTGCTATCTCACTTCTTAGGACCTTCCTGCTGCCGTTGGAAAACTCATGCTATTTCTTAATAGGACGGTCTTCACTATTTTTTAAAACCCCGTGTCTATGTCTTTAATTGAAACCCATTCTAGGGACGCCTGGAGGGCTCAGTGGGGGAGCACCTGCCTCTGGCTCAGGGCATGACCCCGGGGTCCCAGATGGAGTCCTGTGTCGGGCTTCCCACAGGGAGCCTGCTTCTCCCTCTGCCTGGGTCCCTGCCTCTCTGTGCATCTCACAAATAAATAACATCTTAAAAACCCATGACACGACATGACATGACACAAGTTGTGCCCCAGGGCATCAGCCCCGCAGCCTGCTCTGCTCTCTCTGAGCCACGTGTCTGTCCCACCGGATCCCTGCTGCCTGCGCTGGGGGCTCACCCCCCAGCACCCTCAGTGGGCGTGTCTACACTACACTCTGATCTTGGGTTCGGAGGAAAGACCTCGCAGCTGTAGGACAAGTGGGCACACGCTGACTGTTGCCGTGACCTGGGCAGCCCCACGGGCTTCCAGGGGCTCAGCACGACCCTCCCCGCCTCACCCGGGCAGTCTGAGGCCGCCCCCTGCACTGCCCTGCAGAGGGGCCGCCTCCTCCTGCTTCCAGAGTCTTCTGCAGCAGCCCCGCCGGGGCCTTCCCTCCTGGGTCCTGTCCCTCAGCGGCCCCGCAGTGACTCCCTACAGCCTGCCCCAGGAGCCCTGGGGTCGAGGCCCGCCTGTCCGACTGTCTGGCCCTGGTCTAACCTTCAAATCTTGGCCCTGGGCTCGCAGGGACGCCCCTGCTCTGCGGTCGGGTGGCTTCCCCCCTCCGACCCCCTTGGTCTCTCTGGCCCTCCCTTCCCGCAACCCGCCCATGTTCCTCCTCTGCTCTCAGTTCTACTCATTGTTCCAGGCCCAGCTCCCGGGTCACCTCTGCCTTGATGTGTCCCTGGCCTCCCTAATGTCTTCTGGGCCGCCGGGGTTCGTGGGGGGAGCTGCAGTTATCAACCACAGCCTCGGCACACTCACGTCACTCGGTGTAAAATAGTCGGGTGTGGAAGTCTGCGAGGGCCTGTGGTGTTCGTGAGCTGTAAAGCATTCGGGGTCATCCCTATACATTCCCCTTTTTACTTGGGGTCTGGGGAGGTTTTCGTCGTATAGGGTTGTTCACAGGAGAAAAGGTGCTGCAGCCTTTAGGGAAAGACCATAGGTGATAAACCGACTCTTAACAGGTGCACAGCTATTTCCCCCAGAAACCATACAGGGTCGTAACACGAACTGGGTAAGACCTCGGGAGCTTGCTGCGCGTGTGCACGTCACTCTGTTATGCGAGTCTCAGCTGATGAAGGGCTGCTAACTGCTGACCCTTATTTCACCGTCTGACACTATTTTTCACACGTGTTAGTATGTCACTAACCTCTGAGATTCCTAAGTGCAAGGGCCCAGACTGTGATTCTTTATCTTGAATTATACAAACCAAAAATCTCATACGTAATAATTAACATTCAGCCAATTCTTAGCAATTGATGGATGCTCTTTAGGAAAGAAACAGTGAAGGATATAAAGGATTTCATTCAAGTCATAACTTGCGGAAAGGTAATTTTCACGAGCTTTTTGCATGTATCTGTTGTAGAGGTATAGACTCAAATGTTACAGAAGATGTTAAATAACCATTTACCCAACATTGATGAATTAGTGTGACGGTAGGGCAGCGTTAGGGGACCATGCAGCTTATCCTGAGGACGAGTTAAGCTGTTATTTAAATAAATACCATACTTACTATGTAAGTCAAGACAGTTTCTCTTTTGGCTGGCTTCAAGTCATCATTCAGTGAGTAAACTCTAACCTTTACTGTAAGAACAATTGATAGCATCAAAACCTCGGCTAAACACGGGGTATTTTGATTTTTTTTTACAATGATCATCCTTAAAAGAGATGAGTATACTTTTTTAAAAGTCACAAAAAACAATACACAAAAATTCATATTTAAAGGAAAGAAAAACTTAGTTTACAGACATATAAGTTACTAAAGATGATTTTCCTTTGAAGAGAATCCTCTTGGATTCCTTTAAAGAGCCATTTTTTCCTAGTGGATTTAAGTACAGTCCAGTTTATTAGGACATATTTCCATACAACTTTTTGGGAACACACATTACGCCATGGTTTACCGAGAATTTCATTATAGCAAAATAGTGATCGCTACCATATGGTTATATGGGAATATAATATATTGTCTCCTATTAGGATTGTAGGTTTTAGTGGAAAATCAGTTTGATTTTGACATTACACACCTTTGCGCATAGAAAAACCAGCAAGGCCCCAAAGTGTCCCGTATTGTCGCTGAAGGCAGCTTTGAACTGTGTGGTTTTGTTAGATTCATTGAGCCGAATCCGACCATTATTGCATCATTGTTAAATGAGTAACGGCAAGAGCTCAAGAACAGTTAGTTCTCTCTGTTTCTTTCTGCCCATCAATAGGTCCCTGCCTTTCCAACAACGGCCATCTGCTTAGAATTGAGCTCTTAGCTGCCTGAGACGTGCCGATCCTTCCAGCCTGACACACTGTGATTTCTCTGACATTCATTACTGATGCTCAAGTCCTTTCGTGGCCAAAACTTAACTCACAAAATAAAATTGACCTGGAGCCATACGCCTTTTAAAGGGTCAGTATTGGGGATCCCTGGGTGGCTCAGCGGTTTGGCGCCTGCCTTTGGCCCAGGGCGTGATCCTGGAGACCCGGGATCGAGTCCTGCATCGGGCTCCCTGCTTGGAGCCTGCTTCTCCCTCTGCCTGTGTCTCTGCCTCTCTCTCTCTCTCTGTCTCTCATGAATAAATAAATAAAATAAAAATAAATAAATAAAGGGTCAGTATTATGGAGAGCTCCACGTAAGAAGTCACAGTAAACTCTCCAAAACTGGTTTCACTGAGACCATAAGGTCAAAGCAAAATGTTCAGCAACCCGCCCCACGCACACCCTGCCTCCTCCCTCCCCTCGCTCTTCCCCACCTGTGTCCTCCCTCCCGTATTGCAGACACACCCGGTTCGTCCCCAAGCATCACCGAGATGCGGCCTGGCCCGAGGCAGTATTGCCTGAGTGAAGAGCTGGGGCCCAGGCGTTCAAAACTTTGCTTTCACTCCCACGCCTACTACTTCCTGGGGTCCTGGGGTGGGGACTCCGTCCCTCAGAATCTTAGTTCCCTCATCTGTAAGAAAGAGTGGCTCGCATCTTGCTTGATGAGAACTAAATGAGACAAGGCTTTCACACTGCCTGGTGCATGACAACCACTCAACAAATGCTTATTATTTTTGTTTTAGTATTACTATTTCTATGACGACTACTCATCTACCTTCTAACCCGGTCTGTGTTGAGATTAGAAAATTCATCTTGCCTCTCTGTGTCTATGAATAAATAAATAAAATCTTAAAAAAAAAAAAAAAAACAAGAAAATTCATCTTGTCTTCATGGCAACAGTGTGCCGGAGGCAACATCAAGAGCATTCCCTGGTGCCACAGATAGGGCTTATTAGGCTTTTAAAAAATGTATTGAATGGCTCCTCCATGCAGGCGCTGTGCTGGACCGGGAGGCAGGGCGGGGGGGCGACCCAGGGAAGCCTTCCAGGGGGTGGAGGAGAGAGCAAACCCACGCACATGAGTGCACACAGCCTGGCTTCCCGAGCACAGAGAAGGGGGAGACTTGGCGCCGTCAGAGAGGCCAGGCCAGGCTGCTCCACGGGTGACGCGGTGACACGTAAGGGTGCAGCAGACGTCAGCAAGGCCAAGGTGGGGCTGGCGGGTGAGTGCACCAGGCCTCGCGTGGGGGCGGCGAGGAGGGATAGAGTGAGAAGGCAACGAGAACAGGTCAGCTTGGCTGGTTTCCACAGACGACAGGGAGATAGATGGTGACTGATAAAGCTGGGGGGAAAGCGGGACACAGACTGCATAGCATTGGAGGATTTGGGTCAATATTCTAAAGTCCTTATCCCTCAAAGCCTTGGAGATTGAAGCCTTTACCCTAAAGGTGCTTATACTAAAGAAATCCCCCAAGGATCTTCAGATTAAGTGGGTGGATTAGGACCTGGGAGCTCCAGATAACAAGGTTTAACCAATTTCTAAGAGAACTACTTTTAAGTAATTTTTTTTTCCTTCTTCTGCGTAAATAAGGCTCCGTGCCATCCCACAGATCAAACAGTAGGGGAAAGCACCTTCCCAGTGCTCCCCTGCTCTGGGCACGGGTTCGGGCGCTCGGCCCGTGTGAAGTCACCGACCTCTCACAGTTCTGGGAGGGGGGTTCTCTGACTGTCTCTGTTTTACAGAAGAGGAAAGTGGGGCTCAGGGAGGTCGAGTAACAAGGGGTAACAAGGGCAGGGGTGCAGAGCTCAGACAGCCGAAGCTGGGGTCTGGATGCAGACACTTTGGCCCCGGAGTCTCCAACCTTCTAAATTCGTCCTTTAATAGAAGAGGAGGACGCGGCCAAACATACACTAGCTTCTAGGGCTGATCGCGGTTTAACGGGCCCGGCCCCACGGGCTGCATGTGCACACCGAGTCCTCCTGGAGTCAGAGACGGTTCTGCTCCAGCAATGACAGCGTGGTCAGGCTGAGCGACGTCCCTTCCCCTCGGGGCCCTCCCGCTCCGAGCCCGGAACAGGAGCTCCTGCTGCCGCGCGGCCCTCCGCTCTGTCCCTCGACCTGCACCCTCGCCAGCAGGTAGCAGGGATGCACCGTGGGAAAGGGGCTCCGGAGCCCACCTGCCTCCCGGCCCCAGTAGCACTGGGAAGCTCCCTACGCGGCCCCCACCGTGTCCTCTTCCAGCCCTGACGTGCCCCACAGTGATTGTGAGCCGGGGAGATACAGGATTCAAACGACTGCGCACAAGTGACCGTGTGTGGGCAGCTTTTACACTTCACTGGGCTTTCCCTTTGGCTCACTGGGAATCCGTCCAGCCGTGTCTCAATCACACAGCCCCGACCGCTATCCCCATCCTGCCGTTTCTCCCACCAACAGAACTACGGACACGAACATCTTCTATTAGAAACTTTCTTAGGTAGGTCCCCTTAGAACATTAATATCCACTTATTTCTGTGACCCAGCTTATTCTTGGCCGAAACCTCTGATCCCTTAGAGTTGGATTTATTTTCTGAATTAGAGGAATAGCTCCAAAGTCCAAGGAACCTTTTTTTTTTTTTAAACATGAACATGGCTCTATGATAAATTATTTTCCCGTTGCCAAAATTATATTTGCAATTACATCTTATGTTTGTTTAATGAATAAGATATAACGCAACATTTCACGATTTTTAAAAAGCTTTTCTCTTCACGGAAATAACCAGTGGGACAGATAATATAATTGTTGATTTTGTAGTTTCCATATGCATTTAAAATTTATATTTAAGTTTAAATTGCTCATTTCAGGGGATCCCTGGGTGGCGCAGCAGTTTGGCGCCTGCCTTTGGCCCAGGGCGCAATCCTGGAGACCCAGGATCGAATCCCATATCGGGCTCCTGGTGCATGGAGCCTGCTTCTCCCTCTGCCTGTGTCTCTGCCTCTCTCTCTCTCTCTGTGACTATCATAAATTAATTAATTAAAAAAAATTTAAATTGCTCATTTCAAAAAAAATAAATCAATTGCTCATTTCACAATTTCTATACAAATTTTAAATTAAAATGCTATTTATAAATGTAAAAGTCATTGGGAGTTGAGACTCTTTGAGCAAGTTAGAAACTTGTCTCCACTTAATTTTAAGTGTTGAAAATCTCTACAATATGTCAATCACCCCTCTTCTCCACCAGAGAAAGAAGCATCTTATATCCTACCTGACTGTTGTGGAGTGTAAATGGGTTTGTCTGTATGAATAAAGAGAAATCCATTGTCATACGTTATTGGCACTTTTTTTGATTTTGAAAAATGCCTCGATACAACTTCCAAATACACATGTGAAACTGGGCCTTGTCCTCCAGACAACTGTTTGGGTTGTATCTGTAAAAGAAAATGTTGACGTTTTAGAGTATAATTTTTAGGTTATAAAACATGTTGATTTTCTAAACACCATGGTCATCTCATTAGAACAACAACAACAAAAAAATAAGTATGTGTATTTAACCATTTAACAAGTAGTACAAAATCCAGAATAGTGAATAAATTCTACCCAAAGCCTATCAGTGTCAAATATCATAGCCAATATTTAGCTTTAAGCAGTTAAGTCTTTTAGTTTCCATGTTTCCTAGATTTTATATACATTTAGTAAAACTCCTACAGAAGCTTCTTCACAAACTTTCACTCCATCAGCACTGAGCTCATGCCGTCCACTCCCTCAGTTCCACATCCTTACTGATGTTCAGAACACGTTGTACTCTATCTCCATCCCTCTCCTCCCACTGATTGAGCCACATGCTTTCTTATCTCACGTACATAATTGTAATTATCCACTTTACATTGCACGATATACACATATAATACATAAGGGGTAATTTAAAAAAGTGTTTCTATGAAAACTCAGGCTTTGGAAACATGGGATCCAAGTTAATCACTAAAACCAGCTGCTGTGGAGCCAAACGTGTGAGAACGCGGTCAAAGTTTGGGAGAAGGTAACAACCTAGGGAGATGCTGCACTCAGACTGCCCTGCAAGTGTCTTTAAATCTTTCTCCACTTTAAAGGAACAGAAACTGTGAACAAAGATGATTCATTAAAGGTATGACTTGTAATAATAAGATGTGAACCTCCAACGAGGGGACCCTCTTTACAGAAAAGGCCTTGGCATAACCTCAGACAATTGGCAAACAAAGATATGTTATAAGGTTGAGATAAAATCAAGTGCTGAGGGATCCCTGGGTGGCTCAAAGTTTGAGCCCCTGCCTTCAGCCCAGGGCATGATCCTGGGGTCCCGGGATCGAGTCCCACCTCGGGATCCCTGCAGGGAGCCTGCTTCTCCCTCTGCCTGTGTCTCTGCCTCTCTCTCTGTATCTCTCATGAATAAATAAATAATAAATAAATAAATAAATAAATAAATAAATATTTTTAAAAAATCAAGTGGTAAAGATAGGCATCAAGTTTTGATTCTCTATTTAATCTTTCAATTGATTATCTGAGTCTCCACGAGACATGAGAACTTTCTACGATGGTGAAAACTTTCAATATCTACGTGTCCAACACAGCAGCTGCCGGTCACATGTGGCTACATGAGCCCCCGGATGGAGCTACTATGAGTCATGAACTGAATTTTTTTATTTTAGTTAAATTTGATTGATTTAAACTTAATAGTAACAGCACACTAAAAATCTTAGTGACATCGGAGAAGAGTGTCCACTGAAATTAATGGGAAAATTAATTTTAATTCTTAATAAATCTAGTAAGTGGAAGTATTTAAGAAATTCGAGCGTTTACAATCAAGAACATACATGCAAAAATTCTTGCATTTGGTTAGAATTTATTCAGACCAGTGTTTCTCAAACTTGAGTAATACACAGACCTCTTTTAAAGGATGAAATGTTCTGGAGGATTCTCAGTGCTGACTTCTAATTATTTATAATATAATAAAAACTAATTATTTTTATTATAAAGTTTCTTTTTAAAAAAATATTCTATTTATTTATTCATGAGAGACACAGAGAGAGAGAGAGGCAGAGACACAGACAGAGGGAGAAGTGGGCTCCTCACAGGAGCCCTATGCGGAACTTGATCCTGGGACCTCAGGAAACACCCTGGGCTGAAGGCAGAGCTAAACCACTGAGCCACCTGGGCTGCCCTAAAGGTTCTTAAATACGTACAAACCTAAGACTAGGTGTCATCTTCTTCTCCTTATGAGTTTTACATAATCAATTATAAAACCAAAACAAATTTACAAAATAAATTCAAAATACTAAATATCAATATAATTCTAATCTTGAGCTGTTTTAAAATTTAAAAAATTTCTTTCTAAAGAGCTCACTTTAAAGAAACATTGGTCTAAATGAACCTCAGAGCCCCTTCTAAGTCTAGTAGTGTTTGATTTTCTGGGTTTTTATATTTGAACTTATATCAGAATTTAAAACAGTATTCTGAGTATGAAAATAATATTTTGTTAGGATTTTACATAAGAGATGTGTTGCAAGCCCTTCTCTAACCAAGGTACACTATAGTCTTAATAGAAGGAAAAGTTATTTGATCCATATTGTTCTTTATGTTAACTACAGGTTGTCAGGATGAGCTATTCACTTTAGTAATCAATAATTTTATTAGTTTTGGAAGCAATAATTGACCAATATTAGAATTTAAACTAACAAATGTTTAATAGCATCCTTGGGTTTTTGTAGGCGATGCATTACAGATCAAGATGCATATTTGTATTTTTCTATTTCTTTATAATGATAATTTTCAGAGAGAATAAGTATTTTCAATTCATTTCCAAGTGTTTTTGCATTAGTATAATTTTATGTTCCAATATGAACATTATAATTTACATGCATCGCTCAAAAAGTAGACACAACTCTCCTATTTAGAATTTTCTGTTTCGTCCATATTATCATTGGTGACTGATATCACTTAATAATCACACAGTGGTGAGGGATATAAATGGCCAGATCTCTACGTTATCAACATTCAAACTTGGTACACATTTTATTGAGAATATTCTGTACGAAAAAAAAAAGAATATTCTGTACGTATGAAGAAAATGAATAATAAACGCATACCGTCAAGACCACATTGTTTTGGAATTTATTTTCTGGGGATAAAGTAACATAGCCTGAAGAGTAACTAAATTTTCTATCAGGATAACTTTTAATAGAGATTGTTGCATCAAATTCTTCAGTATATCCATAAACTTGAATTACAACATTTTCAGAGGCTCCAACACGGAATACTTTTGGTGCTGAGATGACATACCTGTTGAAATAGGAAAAGAGTAAGACCAATATCTGAAGGTGATGTGTCTTGTTATAGTTCTGATTTTTTCATCTCACTTGAGAGATTCAAATAGGCAGATTTTTTAAAAGTGATTATTTTTTAAATCAAAACTTACTTGATTTAAAGAAGTAGAAGTTTCTTTAAGAAGAGGAAGTAGCTTAAAATCAAGACTTGAGAAACAGAACTGGAGAGTTAGCTAACATTTAGAAATAACAACACTTTGCCTGAGCTGCTGCCGCAGAGAAAGACTTTCAGTGCTGTTGACTGGAACATGCAAATAGGGCCAACGTTTTTGCTCAATGAAGGAAAAGGGCAAAAGGCCCCAGGGCTGGAGTTGCAGCCCTGTCATGTACTGGCTGAGGGGCCACGGTAAAGTCACATAGTGTTTCTAAGACCAGAATGATTTACCTGTGAAAAAAAATCACCTTCTTGACCAGCTTGCACTAAGGAGGAAGTGGGAACACGTAAATGAAAACATCTATAGCATGCTTCCCACTCGGGAAATGTTAAGATGCATTAATTTCACCAAATAGTTAAAAGGAAGTTATCTTAGAAGTATCGTGTTACCCTGAGTGGGTAAAGAAAAGGACACGGTAAGAGTGAGCTCGGGATGGCTTTAGAAATGCAAGGAGAAGAATGGTAACAACCGTAGAGGACGGCGATGGTGCTGCTGAGTGCCCACGGAGAGGCCGCGTGAGCCCTCGATATTCCACTCTTGATTTTGGCAACAGGCCAGTGATGTAGACACTAAGATTACTCCCACTTTGCAAGTGAAAAGAGGATAATTTGACCAAGGTCACATGCCATATAAGTGAATGAGGCAGCACCTTATATTCAGGTCTTTCTCCTGGTCGTTAACGTGTATGATTGAGGTCAAGGGTATAAGCTATGTTCACATCCATAGGCTCTTATTCCCAGTTTCATTTTTCATGTGATTTATACAAGAATGGAAATCAATCTATATAAGTCTTTGAAATAACATTTAAAAAACGTGTGATTTTCATTGTTTCATTAAAAGAAAACCTAAAAGTATAAGCGAGCTTATTAATTAAATATCATGGAAGTACCTAATTTGAACAGTGAGAGCTACATGTGCTGTTACATAGGAAGAGAGAAGTGTGTTTCAGCCCAAAAGGTCACGGTGACTAATCCAAGTGGCTGAACAGGCCTGGGCCCCGCGCCACTGCCCACCCACCTCCCTCCCCCGGCCCCTGCAAGGTTCCTGCAGGCCCTTGTGAACTCATGATGCTAAAAAGTCAGCAAATCTTCAGGAACAGGGAAGTTAATTTGGAAGCAATTAAGTCTCTTTAAAACATCTGGCTGTCTCCTCTGTGACAAGTAATTTAGAATCACTTATAAACAAATTGTAGAAGAGGGAAAAGAATCTCCAGACTTCTAACCATCATCTGAATGGTTGATGATTGCAGACTAACCCAGGAACAGCAGAAAAGGAGAAGAGCTAAGCTTTGCTGATGAGCTACATTTCCCGAAATCTTGCCCTGTGCTAGGCACTGTTTGAAGGACTCTGGATATATAAACTCACTGAACTGCTACAGCCACTCTGTGAGAAAGGTCTTATCATTACTCCCATTTTACAGATGAAGAGACTGATAATTAAGCAGCCCAAGGTCACACAGTTACATTACAGAATTAGGAACTGAACCCACGCAGCCTGTTTCCTGAATTAACAATTCCAATTGCTAGACTAAACTGGACTTAGCAAGAGCTTTGCAATCCGAAAAATCTTTTTTTTTTTAAAGATTTTATTTATTTATTCATAGAGACAGAGAGAGAGAGGCAGAGACACAGGCAGAGGGAGAAGCAGGCTCCATGCGGAGAGCCTGACGTGGGACTCGATCCAGAGTCTCCAGGATCACGCCCTGGGCTGCAGGCGGTGCTAAACCGCTGCGCCACGGGGGCTGCCCGCAATCCGAAAACTCTAGGGGGAAAAAAGCTATTTTAATTTCAGCATTCTTATAAGTTGTATCTTTTTTTCAGTTTAATATTGTTTTAATTTTGAATTGTCTATGTGGTGGCGGCAGTGATAAAACATAAAATATTCGGTACTTAGAAGTTCCTAAAAGATGGCTCTGGAATCACCCTTCATACAGATTTTGGTCCTTACTGGTTTACCAGTACCACAATCTATTCATATAAAAAAAAAAATCATACTTAAAAAAATATAGTATACTTTTCTTATTTTCTTTCGATAGTTTAAGAGGATTGGGCCACTGAGCTTGCAGAGGCAACAATATTATTTTGGCCTCTACCTAGAATGTTCTTTCTCCCCAGATATTGCGTAGTTTGCTCCCCTCTCACTTCCTTCGAGTTCTGTTTGAGTGTCACTTCCTTAAAGATCCTCTCCTCTCTACAGTGTGGGGTAATGCCCCATCACTTCCTTACCCTCTGACTCCTTTGTGTTTTTCTTCCTTGCATAATAACCACCCGACCTTATTCATTCATTTATTCATTTTGGTTCATTCATCCACCCATTATTTGCTTCTCCCCCTAGAATGCAAGCTTCATACCATCTACTATATCCCTAGTGCCTGTCACAGGGCAGGTGCTCAACAAGTTTTTGTTGAATCAATCAATCAAATTAATTAAATTGGTTGCCACGCTGTACATGGCACTTCTTCAGAGAAAGAGAGGAGATGCTTACTCAGGGCCAGCGCAGCGGAGGAGAAAGAACTCAGAATCACGGGACCCAGGTTCTAGTCCTAGTTCTACACTAATTTGAACTCCCTAATCTCGATTTTTCTTGAACTTCTCCTATTGTCTTTTAAAAAGGAATCTACAACCACCACCTGGGGAATGGGGTGACTGTGGCCTGTGCAAAGATCAGATCAAGGGTGGGAGAGTGTTATAAATTTGGCATCCTGAGTATACATCTATATTTATATTTCACCTAGTTTTATGTACATATTTATGAGAAAATGAAAAAAAAATTGAAGTGGTAACAAAGAGTCCTTAGTAAAAGCCCTGCTTTGTCCCCCTCCAGCAGCATGATCTTTGGCAAGTCACTTTCCCCTCTGTCTGGATTTATCCTCGTTTGTGAAATGAGTAGATTCCATTACATACTCTCCAGTTCCTTTTCGGTTCTAAGCTGTTATTTCTAGATACAAAATCAGTATTTTAAGACATACCTTGAAATGCACAATATTTCAATAATCACACTAAAATTTGTGAAGAGTTAATAAATTCAGAAATAATTATGATCGTTTTTCAAATCACAGTATTAAAATTGACCCCAAAGTAACACTTGCTGTACTACGTACAGTGCCAGGAACATACGAAGAAACCTGTGTACCAAATACAAGTAAGCAATCATGGCAGGGAGGTGTATCATCCTGAGTTTGTTTTGTGCTTTTTTTTGAAGAGGAATCCACATACTCCCTTATATAAATTTTAAAAAAATAACAGTCTCATAAAGCTGGCGTATTAGCCATTCATCAAATCAAGATGTTTCCATGACTTTCTCATTCACAGATGAGACCATTCACTTGGTGTTCTAGGAAGTAGAAGGTTATTTTCAAATTAACTGTCTGTTCAATTTATTTTTCACTCATCGCAACTAAGATGCATTGAAAAATGAAAATGGGTTCGTTTACTTACGTTTGCTCCTGTCCCCAACTTTTACCTAGAAAGATCAAAAACCAAAGTATGCCCCAAAGGCCCATGGCTGGAGGCAGCAGCAAACCATGGATGTAACCTCTTGAAGCTACTTTCCTTTTTAAGTAAACTGAGCTTGAAGATTTTGGGTAAGTTAGTTTACTGGCTAATTATTAATGTCAGAAGAGGGACTGCTAAGTAGGGGAACTAAAATCAGAACCGAGACACCCTTTAGTGCCCAGATGTAAAAGGAGGAGGTATTTTTTAGGGATTTACATCTAGAGATTTATTTTGGATTCATACAAATAAGGCTATTCTGCCATGGGAATTAGCACCGTCATGAACGGCTCCACGCCAGAGCCACCAAGCCTCGGACCTCGGCCTTTCCCCTCCTGACCAGGACACTCGCTCCGATGGGTCACCTGCGAGCACACCTCTGGTAGGTCCACTCGGACACTGGCAGAGACCCACCTGGACTCCGTTTCAGAGTGAGAGAGTTTAGGATGGGTCCGGTTTAGACGGGGCTCACCAGGTAGGCTTCCTAGTGAAATCTGGAGTGGCAGCGTTGTCGGTGTTGGAAATAGTGGGGATAAGACGGATCGGTGTAGACGTTCTATAGAAGGGCTCCTTGGTCGGTCCCAGGCTAGAGAGGAAGCCGAGCATCAGGTAGAGGAGACCCCGGGAGAGGTGATGACACCGCTGTGCTGAAGACGCCGGCATCACTCTCTCGGAGACAGCCCCGCAAATACTTCCGTATTTAGTAGGGGGTGGATATCCTCCAATATCTATTAATTCGCACCGCACAGGTTCAAAATTCACATTCATTCTGATGGAGAATATCTTTCTTAAAAGAATAAATTCATGTATGTACCTTCCAATGAAGATTTTAATAATTTTAATGCAAGAACTGAAAAAAACAAAGCTTCCTATAACAAATGAGTCTAATAACTATAGAATGAAATAAAATTTGATCTTTGAGATTTTTATGTCTCCTGTTTCACTAGGAAAAAACAATTTTTAAGATTTTATTTATTTATTCATGAGAGAGAGAGGCAGAGACACAGGCAGAGGGAGAAGCAGGCTCCGTGCGGGGAGCCCGATGTGGGACTCGATCCCAGGACCCGGGATCAGGACCTGTGCCAAAGGCCGGCGCTCAACCGCTGAGCCACCCAGGGATCCCCTAGAAAAATTTTTATATACAACTTTCCTTTTATCTGTTCTCATTTCTCCCTTAGTATATAACAGGTAGTCTATTTTATTTTATTCTTTTTAAAGATTTACTTATTTACTTGAGAGACAGCGAGTGAGAGCAGGGGTGAGGAGGGGCAGATGGAGAGGGAGAGCGAGAATCTCAAGCAGACTCCGCACTGAGCACAGGGCCTGACATGGGGCTCGATCCCAGGACCTTGAGACCATGATTAGGTACTCTATTCTAAAGTAACAAAACAGATTTATCTAAATATTTTTTTTATGCTTCACATGTTTTATGGCCACACTGGCATTCCTTGCTTTGAATTAATAAGGTTTTACTTTACCAACACTTTAGTACTGAACTGATCAGAAAAAAGTCACACAAAGGAAAATTTCATACACAAATTTCACTAGCAATATTTCTTGCAAATGCTATTGAAATGATAAAAATCTGCCACAGTTGTCGGACAATCTACCCCATTTGTTTCCAAAGGGAATTTGTAAAATGATTAAGCTGGGTTGCGAAAGATGGGTTGAGTTAAAACAAACAAAGTCCTTTTGCCATCATTTTCGGGAAAAGATCCTTTGGAAAAAAGCAAGAATACTCAAATCATAGAGTATTTGTATTTTATGTGCAAGGAAGTTTGCTTGTATTATATAGTCAATATTGATAAATGATATTTGTAAGCCATTGGCATATTTTTCTGGGAGAAAAAAATTGTAAAAATAATGGATCCTGGGGCACTTGAGTGGCTGAGTCGGTTAAGCTTTTGGCTCTTGATTTTGGCTCAGGTCATGATCTTGGGGTCGTAAGATTGAGCCCCAGACCTCAGGCTCCGCGCTGACTGTGAGGCCTGCTGAGGATCCTTTCCTCCTTCTCCCTCTGTCTGTCTGTCTCTCTCTCTCTCTCTCTCTAAAAAAAAAAATAAAGTAAAATAAAATAATGGATCTTAAAGATCTTCAATGAAACCAAAATTGAATTCACAGATTTCACGTGTGTTTGAACTTTTCTCTGGCTTTTAAACATGACTCCGAGGTAGATTCTCCTTCACATTTTAAAATGTTGCCTTTTGAGAGTCTGTGGATTTTATACAAATATGAATCGCTAACAGAAGAGAGTCCAAGTCTGGCAGAAACTTTGGTGGTCGCCTGGTCTTCCTGCTAGTGCCACTTCGATTCTGCCCTCAAGACCGAGCCCGAATGGCTCCCTTAGTTCACAGGCGCCTCCTGACCTGGGTCCTACTTGATTCTCCAGCCGGCAGCCTGAGTGCCGATCTTCCTGGGGTCACCGTGGCACGGAGGCGTTCCTACCAGGGGAGCAAACAGTCTAATTCTATCACCATTACTCTTAACCTATTCAGACCCCCAATTTGATATGTCATCAGAAATATGGGGTGTGCGTGGGTCGCTGTGCCACCAGCACTCGGTCTGTGTAAGTGCTCGACCAAACCACCAGCGTGAGAGGGAATAGTGGGGTACAAGCTACAGATAATTGGGGAACCTTCTAAATAAATACCTCCCATTAGTCACCGGGCTTCCTGTATTTTTACATGGCTCTCAGGATGAAGGAAGGTCTTTATCGTTGAACGCAGCAGAATTCCGCCCCGACTTCTTTTGTTTACTGTCCGTGAAAGGTCTGGGATTAGATGACTGACCCGTTAAGAGTCCCTCCAACTGCTGTGTCCCGAGAGTCTGACATTCTAACTCAGTGAGCAAAGGAGCACAAAAAGGTTCCCACAGACCAGAAACTTTTCAGAAGGTATTTAAAGAAATTTTTCGCTTGTTTACGACGCTGGTTTCCATTACAGAGTATGTGCATCTTGCCCCTTTACCTCATCGGTTGTGAGAGGTCTTTGCCCAAAGACCTCAGCCTCACGCTGACCCTTATGAAAGATACTGTTTGAAGCATGTTCTCGCTTCTCAGGAGCTGGTCCAGTAAGTAAGAAGGTGGGAAGGTCACAGGCGTTCATTCACCATCTCAACAAGACCTGCTGAACTCCAGGGCATTTTGACAGGTGCAGAGAGGACACGTCCCCAGCTTTGAAAGAGCTTGTCCAAATAACAACAGCACCATAGCTACCAATCACTAGCTCCTGCCATGGATCAGTTATTGCAATAATGAACTTAACATAAATGGTCTCTCATCTGCACCCCCGCTCCGAAGGGTGCTACAACCTTCACGCTACCAATGAGGAAACCGGGGCTCAGAGAGATACAGTGGTTCGCCTCAGGGAACACATCCGAGAACCTGCAGAGATGGGGATTTGATTGTGGTGAGGTCAGTAGGAAAAGGAAAAGAGACATTACCAAAGCAGGCTGGGCTTACCTTCTCTTTGGCGCCTTCTCCAGCGATTTGTAATTGAGTCTCCAGTTTACAAACTCTATCGAACTTTATGGAGCCCGGTTCACACATTGTGATTCTTATTTATTTATTTTTAAGATTTATTTATTTATTTATGATAGGCATAGAGAGAGAGAGAGAGAGAGAGAGGCAGAGACACAGGAGGAGGGAGAAGCAGGCTCCATGCAGGGAGCCTGACGCAGGACTTTATCCTGGGACTCCAGGATCACGCCCTGGGCCAAAGGCAGGCGCTAAACCGCTGAGCCACCCAGGGATCCCCTTCATTCTTATTTATATGCCATTGAATATTCTAGGCAGAGGCTCAAAGGTCCCCCAGGGGAGTAAGTGTGGCATTCGGTGAAGGACTAGCCTGACTTAGGTCTGGTTCTCCCTTCCTCTTGGGGCGCTGAGGCCAGACCAGCTAATGGGACCACCAGGGCAGATGGTAGAGGGGGAAGGTGCCCTGACAGGGCGAGAGGTGGGGAGAGCCGGAGAATCGCCAGGTGAGCCACATCCTAGGGGACACGGTGACTCAAATCCAGCAGCAGTGGATGCTCCTGTATCTGGGTCCTTGAGAGCACCCAAGCCAAGTGACCCAGCTGAGCCATCGCTGAATCCTTCGCTCATAAAAACCGACGCCGGTCATTCCTTGCGGTTACACTAAGCCACAGAGTTTAGGGGCCAGTGACTACCTAGCAGGACTAAATGTGGACACCGGCATAGGGGCTCTCTAAAGGCCCAATGCTGGCGCAAGCTCCTTGCCCTCCCGCCCCCACCAACGGGCGCTCGCTCACCTAGATCGATACTTTAATTTCCAAGCGTCCAGAACAGCAGCCTCAGAGGCCCATCCCAAGGTGCCACCTGCTGCAGGAACCTGCAGCATCCCGAAGCAGGCGGGCACCCCGCGTGGCCGTGGGGCCGACGCAAGCCTTTCCCCGGCAGGCCCGGGCTTCCCGTTTCTCGGGTCTTCTGAGAACTGGCTTCTTGGTTCCTGGAGAGAGCAGTGCCTGCCTGGCTTCTGATAAGGAGGCTGAAACGTGGAATCTCGGAGCCCTGAGAGCCATATACACATGTAAGGAGTTCTTACGATTATTTTTTAAGCGTCTGATTTCTCCTGCTTTATCAGCTCTGTTCTTTCTACCTGAAAACACGAAAAAGTCTCCATTAATTGGGGAAAAAAGCCAAATATCACAGAACCTTTTGATGGGTTTTTCTCTAAAGGTCACTGCTAACCCTCCAAAGGCTTGGTCTGCCCCCCAACTTTATACGATTTTCTTTTCCTCCGTTCATCCATAAATTCCCCTCACTAGAATGTTTCATAGATTATCTTAGTGGAAGTTAGATAGAAACAAAATAGGAAATGAATAAAAGGATTTCCCAGCAGCAGAGGCCACTCGATGTTGGTTGGCAGGTGTTGGCATTATTCCCATTTTACGGGCAAAGAAACCAAAGATCAGAAAGGGCTTAAGGGAACGAAGGAAACCCAAAATCACACAGAAAGCAGTGGCCAAGGCCACCTGTACAGTGTGAGGGTCCCAGGGCGAGATGAAGACGTAGGCTGCTTGGTCAAAGAGGTAAGAAAAAGTGCTGTTAAAGGTAGTAAAACATAAAGCATCTTCTGTGGTCTCTCAACTTGCCAAGGTGCTTTTTTTAAAAAAAAAAATTTGCTATTTAATGTCATTTTAAGTGGAGGAAAATGAAAGGTTTAAATTAATGGCCCGATTTTTACCTTTCGTCTTTGGTGCAACGCCGTTTAACTGCAAACATACGGGCTCCTAATTCGTACGTGGCCTCGTCAGAATGACCCGGGTGGCCTTGGGCGGCGGCGCACACTGGGTGCTGTGCCCGCATCGCCGGGAAGGCCGCTGCTGCTCGGGCCGGCCCGGCGACACAGCCCTTGGCTCAGGGAAGCGGGAGGAAGGGCTGAGGGAAGCGCGGCTCCGGGCCGCCCCGTCCGGTCTCCGCCGTGCCATGTTCCGGGCAGCTGCCGGCCACGACGTGAGCAGCGGGGCGTGCCCGGGCAGGCGGAGGCCGGCCAGCTCAGGCTGTCGCCAGCGAGGAGCGGGGTGGCCGCTGCCCAGCCGGGTGCGCTCACGGCCGCCGCTGCCCCAGCGCTTGCGACGGTAAAACACCAAACATGCTGTACGGGGGTCACTGCGAGGTTTTTGAAGCTGCAAAGAGAAATAGAGAGAGAGCGACGCAGCACTGGGCTTCCTGGACCCGGGAGCAGGAAAGATCCGAGGCGAGGCTCGGGTGACAGGGAGGCAGCGGAGGCCACAGCGTGACAGCCTCCCGCCTCCCCACCAGCGACAGTCACTTCTGGGGGCTCCGCAAACCTCCCTCAGGAGAATGAGTCCTGGGGCCGGTGGGCTCCGTGTGGCTGGGCTGGGGGTGGGGGGGTGGGGCCTCTTGAAGGCTTTGCCGGCCCGGCAGCTCAGTGTGGACACCTCCCCGCTTGCCTGGGCGGGTGTCCTCATCTGCAGCCACTGTGCCAGGCCTTGGGGACAGAACCTGGGCCTGAGACCACAGGGATCTGGGCAAGGGAGCCCTGATTCTGCAAGTGGGGGGGCTTGCAGCAAGCCCTGGCCCAGGCCACGGTTTAGGGACACCTGAGAGCTGTCAGGGCCATGGCTTTGTTTGGGATTGCCCCTAGAACTCCCTCGGGGTCCCCGCGACCCCAGCTCCAGGTGCCAAATGGACCCGGCTTCGGTGCACCTGCAGAGGAGGCCCGTGCCAGCATCCTCGCCCTCCCTGGCCACAGTCAGTCCCTGACCCTCATGAAGCTGGTGGCGTGCATGGTGGGCGTCCCTGGCCTGGGACTGAGGGGTGTGGTTGGGAGAGGCCGGGGAGGCAGAGGGAGCTGCCGGGGCAGGTAGAGGCCGGAGGTCATCAGGACGGAGAGACACGCAGGGGCTCAGTCGGGGGGACACGGCAGGCAGCTGGGATGATACCTGAAGGAGAGAAGGGCGAGGGAGCCCAGGTCCTGCTGACCCGCGGCCATCCATCGAGCAGGTGAGCGCCCGTCACTGAGCTCGCGGCCGGGGCAGCGACTAGAACTGGACCAGATGCTCTAGAAGCTGGTGGTCGAGCGCTGGAGACACACCTCCAGACCACCCAACACCACCGTGACGAACGCCGTGCCGGGGGTCTACACAGCAGGGAAGACGGCGGGTTCTCGGTAGCGGAAGTGGGCTCTGCTGCACGGGCGCACCTAACTCTCTATCGCCTGAATGGGATGAAGGTTCGTTCCCTTCTCGCATTCAAGAGGCTCAGGCCACCCCCGCGTTCCCGGTGTCCCCGGAGGCAGGCCCGGGTTGCCTTTGCGCCACCAGGCTGTCATCTGGCTTCCTGCCTCACGGTCCCAGGCGGCTGCTGGGGCTCCAACCATCGTTTCTGAGCTGAGGGCTGCAAAAAGAAGGCAGAAAAGAGACGCTCCCTGTCGAATCGACTTGCTTTGCGCAGCCTTCCTCCAAGGCCCATAAATACGTCTCATCAGGACTCGGGAATAGGCTGTGCCCAACTTCAAGGGAATTGAGCGGCTAAAACTCAGGTTTTTACAATAAAGAGGAAAGAGTGGGTTCTGGTGGGTTAGTCTCTGACACAAGGGTTTTCCTCCTTTGCATCCCACGCTCGTGAAGATCGACGCACGGCATCGGGTTCCGGGAGAACTACCACAGGTTCCTGCTTTTGGCCAGAGTACCCCCCGCTAATAGAAGGCTGGGTCCACGTCTAAAGATTTCATTTTAAGACCTCGATCTTAGAGGGGGAGGCGGATTTCTCGGCGGCGCGGACGCCCGTGGCCAGGGATGAGCGGACCGCCACGAAGACACCCAAGGCGAGGGCAAGGGCCTGGGGCAGCCGGCACGAGTCAGGGTATCGGGCCAAGGTTGACCAAGCTGATTGGCTATTGCAGAGTGATCTCAGTTGTAGCAAAAAGGAGACTTCTATGCTGACGGCGATGTCGGGGAGGCATCTGGGAAGTTCTCTTCGGCTCTTAGGCTTCAGCAGATAGTTCTGAGCAGCCCCATCTGGGTGCTGGCACCTGCGTCGATGCTGATGGTCGTGGGCTGAACGAGCCCTGCCGACGGCCCCGTCTCTGAACGATCCCCTCTCTTTACTTGCTTCTAATGTAGAACAACTCAGAGTCCATGACTTCAAGTTTTTTAGTGTTTCCAAGGAGTCCAGGAGCTGAGTAAAAACCTGAAGGTCGGGGATCCCTGGGGGGCTCAGCAGTTTGGCACCTGCCTTTGGTCCAGGGCATGATCCTGGAGTCCCAGGATCGAGTCCTGTGTCGAGCTCCCTGCATGGAGCCTGCTTCTCCCTCTGCCTGTGTCTCTGCCTCTCTCTCTCTCTCTATGTCTATCATGAATGAATAAATAAAATCTTAAAAAAACAAACAAACCTGAAGGTCTTGCTGTGGCGCCAGAAACTTGGGGTTGATGCCTAAGGTCTGGATCCCTGCTCCAAGGCCCTGACGTGGCCCCGTAGGTGAGAGCAACTCACTGTTTTCCATCCGTCTGTCTCATAACCTCTTCCTGGTTCTAGGTGACCGCCTATCTAATGGGTTCATGATTAGGACAGCCGGTCACACGTCAGTGACCCCACTACCGTTTTGAAAATGGAAACCGACTCCCAAGTAATGTCATTCCACTTAAGACCTTAATTAAAAGCATAAATGACATATATGAATCTTGGGAAAGCTGAACCCTGAAGGAAATAAAATCGAGCATGTTCCCAAAGATCACAGAAGAACCTAGGATCTGTGGGAAGCCTCTGTCCGGAGGTAGTTGGCCACCACCACTGGGAAATCACCCACGCAGGCCACAGCGGCTACGAGCGACGTGCCCACGGAGGCAGACGGCGGCCGGGAAGACTTCCGTCTTCACCTTTCCTAAAATGCCTTTTTCTTTTTTTAAGATTTTATTTATTTATTCAGGAGAGACAGAGAGAGAGGCAGAGACACAGGTGGAGGGAGAAGCAGGCTCCATGCAGGGAGCCCGATGTGGGACTCGATCCCAGGACCCCGGGGTCACGCCCTGGGCTGAAGGCAGCCCTAAACCGCTGAGCCACCTGGGCTGCCCCTTAAAATGCTTTCTGATCAAAATTGAATCCAAACCCATGACTGTCTCAGATAATTAAAGGATTTAGAAGAACATGATTCATGAAGCACCGTTACTGTGTCGTCCTTTACATTCATATTTATTTAAATGTTCATCCTGGGGGCGATCGGGGGTCTCTGTTGGTTAAGTGTCGGCCCTTGGCTCAGGGCGTGATCCTGGGGTCCTGGGATCAAGTCCCGCCTCGGGCTTCCTGCTCAGCGGGGAGCCGGCTTCTCCCTCTGCCCCTGCCATTCCCTCCGCTTGGGCTCTCTGCCTCTATCTCTCTGTCAAATAAATACATAAAATCTTAAAAAAAAAAAAACCCAAAAAACCCAAAAGCCCCTTTCACTCACGTCCGAGCGGTTTTGACCTGTGTGTCGTACCTGAACCTGGAGGTAGGATAAATGCTGATTTCAAATTCAGAGAGGGCAGGCGACTGGCTCAGGGCTGCACGGCCGGCCGAGCCCCCGGCAGGCATCGAGGCCGGACTCACGGTGGTTTGGTGCGTGTCCCCGTGGCAGGTGCGCCGGGAGCCGCCGTGTGTGGCCTCATGAATCGGCTGCTGGGCCCGGGCCTGCCTCTGCGACTCTCTGACCTTGCACGAAGGGCTCAACCGCGTTGTGCCTCAGTTTCCCTATCTGTAAAGAGGGGGAAAGAATAAAATACGTACTTCGTGGGGTCGTGGTGGGGTTTAGGTGAATTAATTCTTGTGAAAAGCTTAGGACAGACTCTGAGCTCGAGCAAGTCCTCCCGGACGTCAGAAATCATCAGGGAAGGGTGATGGGTGCCCAGCGAGCTGCTGGGGCCCCGGGGTGAGCGTCAGGGCCCGGGCGGGGCGGCGGGGGCTCCGCGGGGCTCCAGAGGCTGGCGCAGTGCTGGCAGCGGGCACAGGGGGGCCTGGGCTCTGGGTCCCCCGGGGCGTCACCCCAGCTCCGCGCCTGGGTTCACCGGGGGCCTGAGCTCCGAGACCAGCCCTTTCCGCGGCGGCAGGTGCAGCGGCCCGCGGGGTCTCACCTGGGTGCCCGCAGGGCGTCCGAGGCCCCAGGAACGTTCCTCCCCGGCCCAGGTCGGGCCCTCCCCCCAGCCTGCCCCCCAGCCACCCCGGCCACCCCTGCCCCCCACCTGCCGGCACAGACCTGGGCTCCCCCCAACCCCCAAGGCGCAGGAGCTCCCTCCCTGCCCACCTGCACCCTCCACCCGCACCCCGCACCCCACACCCGCTCTGCCCCCTGCAGGGAGGCGTGCACAGCGCCCTCCCCAGGGCGCCCCTGTTGGAGCTAGCCCCACATTCACCCTCGCACTCGGGTGCCTGGGGCCCTGCGTCACCGCCCCGGGAGGTCACCGCGTCTGGAGGGCCCCCCGGGCTGCAGCCTCGGGTGCCGCTGCACCTGCACCCGCTCTCCCGCCAGGTGCTCGGCTGCTCTTTGCGTCGAGGCAAAGGGAACCCGGACACGGAGTTTGGGTCGCGCACCTGTGTCCTGCTGAAGGTTCCAGCGAGTGACGCTGCTTCTCTAACCAGTGACGCCGACGGGCCAGAGGCTCTAGCGAAGCAGGCGGCGGGGAGTGCGGCCCGCAGAGCCCTCCCTGCACCCAGGGGGACACGCGCCACACGCCCCGCGGTGACCTGGGCGCCCAGGCCTAAGGGAGGTGGGCCTCTCCACCCAGGGGCGACACCCCCGGCCCAGCACCCGACCCTTGCAGGCCTGCCTTTGCCTCCAACAGTCAGATAACGGGCATGAACAAAGAGTCCTTTTTATGATTATTTGTAAAGTTAAAAAAAATGCTCTTTTTGTTATAGGAAAATTTGAACTGATAAAAAAGTAGAGGGAATGGCATGATGAGGCCCGCTGCCCGTAGCCGCCTCCAGCGATTGTCCGCTCGTGGCCAGGCTGCTTCCTGTGCACCCACTTCTCCGCCCTCCCTAGACTATTTTGAGGCCAATCCCCACATCACTTTATTTTATCTGTAAGCATTTCAGTATACAGCTCCCAAAGACAATACTTCCTTTAAAAAAAAATAATTCTCACCCTCAAAAACAATGATGTCTTGATATCATCAGATAGCAGTCAAGGCGCCCGTTTCCGCCGGCAGTCCATGAACCTCAACCGCCACCAGCGCAAAGCATCAGTCACTTCCATCAGCCCTGGGATGATTTCCACCGAGGCACCAGATAAAACACTCAGTGCACACACGCTACATTTCTCAGCCGCCGTGTGTCCTGCTGCAGGTGAGGCCTGCCAGGTGCTTAGCGCATTCCGACAACAATGACAATAATGACAATAATGACAATAATGCAGCCTTCTTTCCTGTAGCACTTGAATACTTTTTGCCACCAGGTGATAGGAGCCGAACACGAGGTACACGAGTCAGCAGAACGCAGCCGGCAAATGAGAATCGGAGCAGTAGGACGTGGTGCCCGCTCACCCCGCACGCTTCCCCGTGGCTCCGGGCGGCCTCCGGCTTCCCCGGATGATGCACCATTCACGGCCGCCAGCGCTCGGCGGCAGCCCCCCAAGCCCCCGCTCGGAGGGGAAGTACCATGGGCACCATCGTGGCTTCTTGTTGGAATTTCATCTCTCTGCAATGTTGCTGTTGTCAATGCTCTGGTTACAATTTTTTTTAGCAATCTGTCTCCATCCTATTTTTCAGGCTAGCAGAAAGGGCAAGGCTCAGTTATGGAAACCACTTGATGGGTGAAATACTGAACCGTAAAAAATCAAATATTCTTCTTAAAAATATTTTATTTATTTGAAAGAGAGAGAGAGAGAGAAAGAAGGAGCAGCAGGCAAGGGGAGGGGGAGAAGCAGGCTCCCCTCTGAGCAGGGAGCCCGAGGCAGGACTCCATCCCAGGACCCTGGGATTATGACCTGAGCCAAAGGCAGATGCTTAACGGACTGAACCACCCAGGTGCCCCCAAGTCAATATTCTTAAAAATATTTTTCAAATGGTACTGATTTGCACTGCTACCCATAATTTGAGGGAGAACTCATTACTGAGTTCTATTTTGATCTTTCACCCCAACCTCCCAGCAAATCAGAAAGGTTTTAGGAAAATAGGAACTTGAAATTGTCGCTCACAAAATGATGGCTTATAAGAACATGAAGTGAACAAAATATGTTCAAAGACATAGATGCTTCTTTTTCATACTAGATTACAATGAGAGTCTAAAATACGCTGTTGCCAAAGTTCTGGGTAAAGATGTCAATAAAATGATAAACACATTACAGTGAACAAACCTGTTTATCATACTGGCTGTTTACCTTTATTTGAAATGTGAACACCTTGAATTTCCCAGGTCGTTAGAGGATCAGTTAGCACCAACTCCAGCTGATGCCTGGAGAATAAAATATTTCATAGCTACCACACATACGTGAGCCCTAATTAACCCGGACAAATTTAACATGATCTATTAATCAGAAATGTCTATGGTTTTCCCCTATGGGGTCTTGAAGCAAATCGCAAGGAAACAAAGTTGAATCAGTTGGCCGTGGGTGGGGGGAAGGCTAAGAGAAGAGCAAAGGCCAACAAGGGACTTCTACGTTCTCCGAACAGTTGGCTGCACACCCACTGAGTTGACTGATATGAAATGCCTGTTTGTGTAGGTAGAGGAGTTCGGACACAGGCACATACGTATGGTTTGCCATAGATTGAGTGTTTGTGTTCTTCCCACAATTCACATGTTGAAGGGTGACCCCAGTGTGATGGCTTTTAGAGGCAGATCTCCGGGAGGTGCTTAGGTCCTGAGGATGGAGCCCTCGCGAGTGGAAGCAGGTCCTGGGGGATTCCCTTACCCCTTCTGCCATGAGGGGTCACGGTGCAAGAGCGCGGTCTGTGACCCCGAACGTGGGCTCTCAGCAAACACTGAATCTGCCACTGCCTCAGTCTTGGACCCCGCAGCCTCCAGAACTGTGGGAAAGAAATGCCCGTTGTTGATAAACCACCAGTCTGGTAGCCTGTGACAGCAGCGCAACAGCCTACGGGATGGCTCAACCTAACATACACGCCTCTGGTTTGTTCTCATCGCTCTAGTTCTACAAATTGAAAGGCTGTGATAAGCTGTCAAATGAAAATTACGTTATACTTAGTGAACTCTACTAAGAAAAGTCACCAAAAACCAGTGAAACATAAGGATCAAAGCCCATTAGTCCAAACGGGGTATTTCCTAAGTGTCTGTCACGTGCAAGGCACAGTCCTAAGGATAAATATGGGGATAAATAACAAACTGTCTTCAAAGAATTCATTCTGGAAGAGGAGAGAAATATGTAAACAAATACATGATCACAGAAGGTAAGAAGTGCTTCAGTAAAAGCACGTACGAACTACAGTAAGAATATGAAGGGGACGCGTGGGTGGCTCAGTGGTTGAGCACCTGCCCCAGGCTCGGGGCGTGATCCGCGGCCTCAGGATGGAGTCCCATGTCGGGCTCCCTGCCTGGAGCCTGCTTCTCCCTCTGCCTGTGTCTCTGCCTTTCTCTCTCTGTGTCTTTCATGAATAAGTAAATTAAATCTTTAAAAGAAAAAAAAAGAATATGAAGAGTAAGCATTTAATTCTTTGGGGGATACTTTTTGGAGAACTCAGTCTCTGAGTTGGGCTGTCAAATCCATTTGTCAGGAGGGGATTAAGAAGGGGTGACGGGCATGAAGGAGGGCACTTGATGTGATGAGCACCAGGCGTTGTACGCAGCTGATGAATCACTGAACTATAGCTCTGAAACTGATAATGCAGTATATGTCAATTAAATCGAATTTAAATTTTTAAAAATTTGTTTAAAAAAGGATTTCCAGGAAAAGGCAAGAAAACTGCAAAGAGCACTTAGTGCTGGAGCGGAGAGGGCACAATAGGGTAGTGGCAAGAGGAGCCAGAGCCGTTGGCAAGAGCAGCGGATGAGAGTGTCTTGATCCACACAGGTTTTGCCCGATAGGTCACGGAGAAGAGGTTTTAGGTGGCGAAGTAGAGTGATCACATGAGCAGCGAGCTGGAGAGCAAATCAGAGAAGGGAAGTGGTTAAGGCTGGACTCAGGGAGGGTAAAGAAGGCAGTGGGGCATCAGGCAGGTCATGATAACTCAACAAAAACTGATCATTTCTCAAACCTCTGGATGATCAGTTATGTGCAGTGTGTGTTTATTATACGAGGAAAATATTGCCTCCTCTTTTTTTACTTTTTAAATTAATTTTATTTTAATAGTTTATTTAAATTCAAGGTATCAATATATAGTTTAACACCCAGCACTCATCCCATCACGTGTCCTCCTCAGTGCTTGTCACTCAGTCACCCCGTCCCCCCGCCCGCCTCCCCTCCAGCGACCCTCAGATTGTTTCGCAGTCAGGAGACTCTCCTGGTTTGTCTTCCTCTCTGAGTTTTTCCACTCAGTTTCCCTCCTTCCCTTATGGTCCCTTTCACTATTTCTTATAGTCCCCGTATGACTGAGACCATATGATGATTGTCCTTCCCTGATGAACACCTACCACTTATGTTGACGTAGTTGGAACCGGAGAATATTATGCTAAGTGAAACAAGTCAAGAGGAGAAAATAGTGCTTCCTTTTATTATATAGATAAATAGCTTTGGAAATACATACCTAAATGGATGATATACATTGTCGGTGTGTTTGTTACAAAGCAGTTGTTTAGAAAGACTGAAATAATTATATAGAAGCATAAAGCCCGGGTATCACCCCAAACTACATGCTCAGTATAAGTCCAAGGTAAGTCACATGGCATTCTTCTACAGAGATCGTCAGAGCTACAGTTAATCCCGCTCCTGATAAAAACCAACCCAACAGCACTGGTTCAACATCAGTGCTATCTTTAATTATCGAAGAAGCCCTTGGAAGAATGACGGACACATCTTAATCAATAATTTACATTGAAAATAGATGTAGTTAACTTTAAAAGTTAGAAAAAGAACAATAAAACAAAGAAAGTTGAAGGTAGAGACTAATGGACTGTGTAGGGGGAAAGCAATAAAACTGAAAACAATTATAGATAGTCAAACTAAAAGCTGTTTCTTTGAAGATTTATTTAATAGAGAAAGCTGATCAAGTCTGATCGAGAAGAAAAGAGGACACGTATTAACAACATGGAAGGTATTACGCTAAGTAAAATAAGTCAGTCTGAGAAACACAAATACTGTATGATTCCACTCAAATGGAATCTAAAAAAAGAAAAAGAATAGACAAAAAGTGAGATCTGACCTATAAATAGAACAAACTGATGGTTGCCAGACGGGAGGGGGGTCGGGAGTAGGGAAAATGGGTGAAGGGGAGAGAGAGGTACAGGCCTCCAGCTATGAAATGAATACATCACAGGAATGAAAGGCATAAGGAATACAGTCAATGATATCATAATAGCAACCTAACAGGACAGATGGTGCATTTGTAGTGAATAAACGATAACGTACAAACTTGTCAAATCCATAAGTTGTGCACTGGAAACTGATGTAACATTGTGTGTCAACTGTACTCAAATGTTTCAAAAAGAATGATATTGCCCTCAATCTATACAACATATATTCTGGGAGAATTAATTTTTGCACCATAATTAAAATATCAATAATAACATTTATTATTAGGAATACTTATATATCTATTTATGACATAGGCAAATAATGAATGTTTTATTTTATATAAATAAATTATATATATATATATATATAGAGAGAGAGAAATACTTCTATAAACTTGGAGCAAGGAAGCTTTTCTAACCAAGACACCAACCCCAGAAACTCTAGGCAGTTTTGACCTTCTGAATATTAAATACTCCTGATGCCATAAACAAAGATTACAAGACCTGTGGATTAGGAGAAAATATCTGCAGCATATTTATCATATTTTATGTGTGTTTGTATATGGGTGTTATATATTTTTTGCAACTTGCACATAACAAAGATTGGTTTCTGTGATGTATAAAAATGCCTAGAACATGATAAACAACAGACAAACCAAGCAAGAATTGACAAAGATATAAAAGGCTAATCCATTGGAGGAATATCACTGGCTGATAAACATATGTAAGCACAGGTAATAACTGTCACTTCACACGGAATCAATTTGCTCCATGAAATAAGATATCACTTTCGATTCATCAGATTGGCAAAAATTATGGATGGACAATAACCCATTTTGGCAAAGGGGTTGAACAGTAGGTTTTAAAGATTGTGGGAGGGATCCCTGGGTGGCGCAGCGGTTTAGCGCCTGCCTTTGGCCCAGGGCGCGATCCTGGAGACCCGGGATCGAATCCCACATCGGGCTCCTGGTGCATGGAGCCTGCTTCTCCCTCTGCCTATGTCTCTGCCTCTCTCTCTCTCTCTCTGTGTGACTATCATAAATTAATAAAAATTAAAAAAAAAAAAAAGATCGTGGGAGTGCAAATCAGTACCATCTTTTCAGAAGGCAATTTTTAAGTAGATGTCAAATCGCAGATATGCCTATTCTTTGATTCGGCAATCCTACGTGTAACAATGACAACTATCTTACAGAAAAATATACATATGTACGAAGAGAGATGCAAAATGATGGTTTTCTTTGCATAGCTGTTTCTAAGACTGAAAATCCAAGAACAATTTAGATACTCGTTGTAATTGGTTGGATAGTGGCCCCAGAGAGATATGCCCAAATCATAGCTCCTGGTACCTGTGGATATGACCTTATTTTTGGAATAGGGTCTTTGCAAATGTAATTAAGGATCAAGAAATGAGATCATCTCAGACTAGGGTGAGCCCTAATCCCCATATGGTGTTCTTATTACAGGTAAAGTATAAGGTGTCCCTATAAGAGAAAGAGGAGTAGAAGACACAAGAGCACAGGAGACACAGCTACGTGAAGACGGAGGCAGAGACGGGAGCGATTCACCTATAAGCTAAGGACCACCGAGGAGCACCAGGTGCCACAAGACGTTCTAAGAGGCCAGGAAGTAGTCCCCCTACAGCCTTTGGAAGATCACGGCCTGTTGACAGCTTGGTTCTGGGCGTCTGACCTCCAGAACTGTAAGAGAATAAATTTTTGTTGTTTGAGGCCACCAAGCTTGTGGCAATTCGTCACGAGCAGCCCTAAGAAACTAATAGACTCATTAATGTGTGAGTCGTTAAATAAATCAAGGCATACGGGTATTATCAAATACTGGATGATCACTGAAAAGAATGAGGCAGCTTTCTCTGTACTGTTGTGGAAATAAGATTATGACATTTGGCTAACATTTTTAAAGAACACATGGTAGAAATATGTCCATTTATGTAGCATGAGCCTATTTATAAGGAAATCTGTTCATAGTAGTTAACACTGTAGGGCCAGAGGGGCTACAAGAAAACCGACAGAGGTTTTTAAATGGTTATTCTTAAATTTTTTATTGATTTTCCTCTACATTTTATTGTTTGGCTTTTTTAAGCCTGTAGGTTATATTATTTTTATATATTTTTAAAATAATGAAAATACATACATCCTATGCATTCATAAGTTCAGGAAGATTTCCCAACAGTATCGCTGTTTTGAAGATTAATTTTTATACTTTAAAATATTTTTCAGAGCTTACTTGTTTATACGCTTTTATAGGTTCATGAGAAGGCACAAGGAAGTTATTAAATCCCTTTTCAAAACCAGTTATTTAACAAAAAGTTGTAACAATGAGAGCTAATGGATGTTAACTAATTATGGCAATCACTTCACAGTTATACGTAATTCAGATTATTATGTTGTACACCCTAAACTTACACAACGTTATATGCCCACACATCTTAAGCAAACTGGAGAGGGGGAAACCAAAAGGAAAAGATGTTTTTAACGATGAAATTTAAAAGTTACTTTTTAAAGTACCAGATTAAACCAACCTCGCAATATTTTTCTTAACTATTTCTCTTCCTTAACTTGCCCGATCTCCACACTAGGATAGTTAATTCGAACTCAGATGAAACCAAGGAAAATGTGGTGAAAAGTAGGTCAGTAAAATCAGACACAACTTTAAGGAGTCGTGCTCCTCAGTATTCCCCACGAAACCACGTGGAACAGACTGAAGGAGATTCTCCTCTGTAGGTGCTCACTGGGATTTCTGGGATCCCTTCTGCCTCTAGGTGATCCTGTTGGCTCTGCCTTGGGGCAGAATCAAGAATTATATTTGGATTCTTCACAGTTTGCTGTTGTCTCCACGCACGATTCTGGGTGTCTGTGGTGGGTGATGTGCGCGCAGAGCCCGCGTCCCCATCGCCCAGGCAGGTGTTCGCACGTCACCCACCAGCTCCTGGGGGTAAATACTGACCTGCATCTGCTGCGCCAGGAGTCGTGAGAGGTCTGGTGAGTGGGCTGGTGGCTCCCGACTGGGATCACTGCCACTGCCACTCTCGTTTGTTTGGTTTGCCCAAGCCAAAGTGCAGGGGTTTATGCTTCGTGTTTTCTGCGTTGAGCCAAGTTGGGAAGTCCTTGCCCCAGAGGCCGCCCAGGCCCTCCGGCAGCCTCCGCACCGCGGGCTCGCGCACCAGGCCTTCCCGCCCTCGTGGGGCCCGGGCACGTCCTCCTGGGGTCACCTGCAGGCGACTGCCCCCTGAGCATGGGAGCACGTCCTCCTGGGGTCACCTGCAGGCGACTCCCCGCTGACTGCCCCGAGGGACCAAGGGACTGAAAGCTCCGGGACAGTTGGGGTCAAAGGCAGTCTGGCGGCTCCCTGCGCACAGCTCCCCTCCTTTTGTGGGCTCCGTCCCGGCCGCAGCTCTGGGCCACGGGGGTCCGGGTGCTGCCCCGACGACGCGACGGCTCTTGGCCGAGCACAGGCTCCGAGGCCCGTGACACCCCCCGGGCTGCCCGCTCCCGCCCCGGCTCCATCCGGAGAGCTCTGCCCCAGGGGCGCCCATGACACCCCAGCTCCCGGGCCCCTGCCCCAGCGCTCAGGCCCTCACGCACACTCGCTGCATTCCCCCCTGCCACAGTCCCAGGCCACCAGTTCCCTGAATAGCTGGAGCCCTCGTGACCTCTTGACCCCTTACATGTGGCCCTTTCTCTGGCAGCACCCCTGGGGCTTCTTAGGCCACGTTTCCGTGGCAGATGACTGGCTTGAAAACTCGGCCTCTGCTGGACCTCACCTGTCCCGCCGGTGGGCCAGAGCCTGAGCAGGTGAGCAGGTGAGCAGGTGAGCAGGTGAGCAGGATGGCGAGATGTTCACACAGGCTGCCCCGCGGCTGGAAGGGGTCGCAGCCATCTCTGTCATTTAGAAACGAGGAAGTGGCAGGACGGGGCGGTGGGGGGGGCTCCCCGTGGGCACAGCTGCTAAGCGGCAGAGCCAGGAACCGAGACGCAGCATCACGAAGTGAAAAGGCCGCGGAACCACAGACCGGGAGCTCCGACACCTGCGGTGGCCCCGCCGGTCCTGCCACCCGGACGAGACTGAAGAGACTTCAGCTTTCAGAAGCTCATTTGCCATCAGGAGAGGATTACAGTTCCTGTGTCGCCCAGGTCGGAGTGTGGCTTTGCTGAAAAAGAGCTTTAAAAAGGATAAAGCCTCAAACATCACCGTTTCCAGCAGGGCCCTCCCCAGCTGCGCGTCGCCCGCGTGATCGCATCCAACTCTGCGCGCAGAGCACAGACCACTTGTCCCCGCCTCACCGGGCTAAGGTCCCATCGCCGTAAACAGGAAGCCCAGACCGAAACCTGGCAGCTGCTTCCAAAAGCTTGGTTTTTTACGTGACACCTTCTAAACAGGCCGTTTCGGCAAATGCCTGCTGGAGCGGCCGGGGTGCGTGTAGGTCTGTCATCGTCATTTTCATTCAAGCGCAGTGTCTGTAGCTCCTTGACCGTCCTGAGAGTGTCACTGAAATTTAAGTGCTAACTAAAAATCGGTTCTTTTTTTTTAAAATTTTTTTATTTATTTATGATAGAGAGAGAGAGAGAGAGAGAGAGAGGCAGAGACATAGGCAGAGGGAGAAGCAGGCTCCATGCACCGGGAGCCCGACGTGGGATTCGATCCCGGGTCTCCAGGATCGCGCCCTGGGCCAAAGGCAGGCGCTAAACCGCTGCACCACCCAGGGATCCCTGAAAATCGGTACTTTGAGACCCGTCTCCCAAATAATCTGGACGGGTCCTGAACGCCGAAGGACAGAAACCATGCCCGACGAGCACGCAGTCACTAGCGTGGGGGGCCCTGCTATCAGTCTGAGCCGCATTTACACTCTGCCTGCGTCACTCACGATCCCATGATGTTGGACGTGCTAATTATTATTACACCCCCTGGCCCTTGATGACGTCACCTGGAAAACGGGGGTAATGAGGGTTCCTACTGCATGTGATTGGTGGGAGTGTGCAAGGAGGGAATCTGATTATGAGGCATCCACGGTGCCTGGCATGTAGTAAGTGCTCATTTAGTGTCAGCTCTTTTTATTTCATCCTGAAGTTCATCAGACCTAGTTTTTGTGAGAATGTAGAGGAAGCCACACACGTGCCGGAGGCACCAGCTACCCTGAGACACAGTAAGGTCTGGGAGACAATTAGGAACCATCTGTATTATAACTACAGAGAAGGGCTACCATGTGACCTATTTCCTTTAGGTTATAGGACTCTGCTAAATACACGTGGGACAACTCACCCTGTTCGCTTCACCCCTACACAGAGTGGAAGCTGGAAGAGCCCACAGAGCTTCTCACCTGGTCCACATCAATCAGTTAGAATGAGAGCATGTGGCAGCTTCTGGGTCATTTCATCACAACTTCTGAAAACAACACGAAACTCTGGAGCACCTGGACTTCCTATTTTCTCTTTCCATTCTCTTCTTGATCCAGGAATCTTCTTGAATGATCCACCTGTTGAAAAACAGAGAGAGAGAGAGAGAGAGAGAGAGAACATCCCTCAGAATAAATGCTTCCATCAGATTATCTAAATTATCAATTGGTAGAAGGGGCTGAGTATATTTTTATCAGAGACCTGCTCTATTTCCCACAACTATTCTGATCTCTATGCCCTTAATGCAGGGATGTCCATGAGTAGAATAAGCATATTTTTGGTAGCAGTATTATTATTTGTTCTTTGCTAAAGTATTACCTCAAGAAACTCAGATATAAGACAAAAAAACCCATCAAGTACACACATTTTTAAGGTGTTTGTTCATCTCTTAAATCATATTTAGGGAGTGCCTTCTCTCTCCCCGTCAGGGAGCCAAAGATCAGCGAAACCCAGTGCCTGTCCCCAAGGGATATCACAAATATCTAAAGATATGAAACGGGGGGTTATTCTATGATGCTACAATGTCAGACTGAGCACAAAGGAACTGTCAGCGGTGAGTGCAGTGTTCCTCCACAGATTCGTACGTGAGGTCCTAACCTCTAGTACCTCTAAAGACTTGGAAGATAAGGCTTTCAAAGAGGTCGTTATGGTTACATTGGGTCGCTGAGTGGGCCCGATCCAATGTGCCTGGTGTTCTTCTGAGAAGAGAGTAGAACACAGGTGATAGAGAGGAAGACTGTGAAGACACAGGGGGAAGGCGGGCATCTGTGAGCCAAGGAGTGAGGCCTTCGCGGAAACCAGCCCTACTGACAGCTTGATCTTGGACTTCAAGTCTCCAAAACGTATGGGGAAACAGTTTCTGTCGTCTAACCTACTAGTCCGTCCTACTGGGTTACGGCAGCCGCAGCAACTAACACGGGGGAGAGGTCAGTTCTCCACGGCCAGCCTGGGAGTGGGGGAATTAGGTGGCGATAAAGAAAAAGAGAATTACATCCCTTGGGCATCTACTACACATCAGGCATCTACAGATTAACATATTCAAATCTCACAATAGTATATTGTGGGGGTGTCCCTGGGGGGCTCAGTGGTCGAGCGTCTGCCTTTGGCCCAGGGTGTGACCCCGGGGTCCCAGGATCCAGTCCCGCATCGGGCTCCCCACAGGGATCCTGCTTCTCCCTCTGCCTGGGTCTCTGCCTCTCTCTCTGTCTCTCATGAATAAATACATAAAATATTTTTAAAAACTGTATATTATGGTTTTATTAAGCCCATTTAGTAGTTATAGAAACTGAAGTTTGTGGGTGTAAACTGTCTCATTAGCTTAAAAGTTTCCTCTGTCAGAATCGATAAAGTCATTGCTTACTCCAACAAATGGCTTAGGAAACAAGATGATGTTAGCAGCCACTGAAAGGAAGAGAGTTTGGAATTGTTCGCATCCAAACGTTTGTTTTGCACGTGGATTTATCCAGGAAGGGCACCCTGATCGTCCTGACTCAAAGCCCGTATCTTTTCCAATATATCAGGCTGCCGTCCTTGCTGGCCTCTATTTTAAACAGCAACGAATAATGCCTGGAATCACTGCGTCTATTCTTGAGCTCACGACTTAAATTCTTCCCTTTGTAAACAAGACATGTTCTTGCGGACCGTAGCAAGGCCTAGCGGTCTGACACGCGGCCGTGCTCTGATTGGCCAAGAAGTGTGGCTGGGGTCACGAGTCGGGGACTGAATGAAGCCTCTGAGCAAACCCTTGGCATCATCCTGAGGACAGAGTATCAGTCGAAGACTCCTAAAACCTTAAACAAAATCCTAAACCTACCGCCAGCTGCTTGTGAACACGGCAGGTCATTTGGCCTCTCCAACTGGTTCCATTGCGGGCTCAAAGAGGTGTTGGAATCATTTAGAGGATTATTTGCGTAAGTAAAGAAAACGCTGGGAGCAAGGGCCTTGGTGCAAGGAAGACATTATGAAGTTTACCAAGTAATCCTAGTGTGTGATCTTAGCAATTTACGGGCTGTTAGGAGTAACGTTATGCTCAGATGTTCTCGCACAAGCAAACTCTTAAAAACCGCGTGTGCAGCTAAGGGAAAGGAAACACTGGCTGTGTGCCGAGCAGGCGCCGCTCGATCGCCACTCTAGCCTCATAGCTCTCCTGGAAGGCCTGGGTCCTCAGTTCTGACCTAAAAAATATAGCGTCAGAAACATGTAAAACACTGATGCTTAACTCTGCCTCAGTGATGATGATGGTGGTGACGCTCGTAACTGTTAGCACTTTTCTCGCACCCACTTAGTGCCAGGTCCGGCCTTCAGTGCTTGACGTGTGTGACTGTGTCCACATACCTCAGACATCTCTCAAGCTTCATGCCATCTTTGAGAAGGCAAATTAGTATTCTACTCCCTTAACATCGTGGCAAGCCATAGGATCAAGTGACTACGGAAAGGCTGTTTATTTAAAAAACTACCCAGTTAACTATGAAAATCTAGAAGAGTCCAGTGAAGTCAAAGAAGAAAAGATCCTAGGTCTAAGGTTGACTTCTTTCTTTCTTTCTTTCTTCTTTCTTTCTTTCTTTCTTTCTTTCTTTCTTTCTTTCTTTCTTTCTTTCTTTCTTTTTCTTTCTTTCTTCTTTCTTGATTTTATTTACTCATGAGAGACAGCAAGAAAGAGGCAGAGACACAGGCAAAGGGAGAAGCAGGCTCCCTGGTCGGCTTTCTTTCTTAAATAACATGCCAACTTCTTGATTCATCTCCTTCTGCCACAGGTTTGGCAGGAACTAGGAATTTTGGGAGAGGGAAAATGGGGGGAGAATGTGGCAATAATTTTTATTTTTTTAGAAAAAAACCCATCAACTTATTCAATAATTCTGTAGGTCATATTATGCTCACATATTTGAAAAAGCTTAAGGAAATGAAAAAAGGATTTCTATGAGAATATGAATTATAAAAATTGATCTAGGATGAAGTTTAAAAGTTAAAAAAAAAAAAAGCCAGTCACAAAGAAGAGATTTTAAAAGCAGACAAAATCCACTTCCAAAAGGCATCAGGAACAGATGCAATACAGTTTTCATAGGTGAGTCTCAAAAAATAGTGAATTAATAGAAATTCCTACCTGATTGGGCAGCCCCAGTGGCCCAGCGTTTTAGCGCCACCTTCGGCCCAGGGTGTGATCCTGGAGATCCAGGATCGAGTCCCACATCAGGCTCCCTGCATGGGGCCTGCTTCTCCCTCTGCCTGTGTCTCTGCCTCCATCTCTCTCTGTGTCTATCATAAATAAATAAGTAAAAAATCTTTAAAAAGTAAAATAAATAAAACATTAAAAAGCTCTCTTTAAAAAAGAAAAAAGAAATTCCTACCTGATTTAAACAATTTCAGAAATAAAATGGAAACTTGCCCAACATATTCTATAAGGCTTACATTAATTCAGTATCAAAACTAGGTTAATATCTTTTTAAAATATAGATGCAAAAATCCTAATAGACTGTAGCAGTGTATTGAAATTTAAAAAAATCATGTTCAAGTAACGCTTATCTCTGGAGTAGGTTGGGTTCAATATAAAAGGAAAAACTTAAGACTGTTGTACCACCGTCTAACTGAAGCAATCTTATCCAGATTGAAGACAAATATCTCTGTAACTTAGCTGCTTTTGGCAGTGAAACTGCCCAAAGCCCGAAGCTCTGTTGGTTTTGTTTTGTTCTATTTAATTCTGTGGACTCTTGGGGGTGAAGCTCACGTTTACTCTCCACATGCTGGTGAACCGCACCCGACCAGAAGGCAGCGTGACCTCTTTTCACCTCTGTCTTCTGCATTGCTTCCTGCATCATTTTCTTTCCACTATCATCTAAATCTTCTCTTGTCCCAAAAAAAGAGATGTTAATCTCTGTTACATTATTATTATAAGAATATCTGTCAAAACAGAATACAATTGACTGCCTTCAAATAACGCGGTAATAGTAGTGACACCTACAGATAAAACATAACCACGTGAAGTTTGCTCTGGACTCTTGAAACAGGGTCCACGTCCAGTGCCGCATTTCCTCCTTACGCTCTGCGGGTGCAGACATGAGGTAGGTATTTTTATTCCTGTTGACAAACCAGGAAATTGAGTCCTAGAGGGATAAAACTAACTTGCTCAACTTCTCAGCTTTAAGTTCATAGCGAGAGTGGAGAACTGAGCTTAGGATCCAGGTCTCTAAAGAGCCACGCTTCTTCCACGACTGTAGCATATGGTATGGCAGCAAAGGGACCCACTCCCCAATGCTCCTTTTAGCAAAAGGGGAGACATCACAACCATCCTGTCATTTTCAGTTTAGCCCCATATTTGTCTTTTGAGGCAAAGAAAAACATGAATTTTCCCTATTTAAATGTAAATCAGGAAATTCAGTGTTCCCATTAGCTGATCTGCCAACGGTGATTTCTGAGCCTGTTCAATCAGTTCTATAATTGCTTTTGACACTTAAATTGTATGATCAATTAATAACAATGTCACAAATAAAAAGAAATTAATATTTTCATATCATATTTTTAACGGCTGAACAGAGTTGCCTGAATAGTCCCCATGATTTCGATCTTTAGGATTCACAGACTATAGAACAACTGCGAGCCTGGACTTAGCCAATACACTTCAGGCAAGTCTCCTTGAATCCATTGCCCACAGCTGTTAAATATTATTAATCACAGTAATTTTTTTCACTGAACCACAAACGTTTTTCCAACGCAAGACTCCAGGCAAGTACTACCAATGAGTCAGGTTTGACTCTTGAAATGAAACCTGTTTGCCAGGAGGTAGATCCATCTGAAAATAGTAATTTTCTTGCCTTGCCTTTATAGTAATCTTGAAGTCCTCAAAGTTTTCATGGCTAATGAAGTAATTTTCTGGTTGGTTCTGCTAAGATAAAGAAGTGTGACTTCAGCAAATACAAACCTAAACATAAGAAATCATACAGTTTAAACTACGTTTCAAGCAGGAAACCTTTCGGTAAAGGGGGCAGATGAATATTATAACATAGATATCCTTCCCCCCGCGACAGTCATCAGCATCCCGGAAGCTTCTTTATCGTCCAATCAGAGATCAATCTCATCTTCCTGCTCCAGCAGTGATGCCCTCATTAAAGCTGAGGTGTTACTACTAAAGGATGAGCTCCGTGAACACAAGGCCTGATCTTGTCTATGTGTATAAACTTCCCCCTCCCAGTGCCTTTTACGTGTTTGATAAATGTTCATTGAATTGGAAATTCCTTGCTTCTTCAGCATCTTGTGTTTAGCTATTCTCTTCCACTCAGTGTCCAAAATGTGAGCATGAATTTAAACTCTCAGGACAAAGCTCTCATTTTCTCGTTACTGACTTTAGAAGATAAGAATAAGAACAAAGGGCAGCTTTAGACCATCCATCTCTTTGAGGCTATCATTCACAAACAATACGTTTTGACTGCTTCTAGGACTGTCCTGTCCTTCTGGCCGTTCAAGGAGTGAGGCTGGGTTGTACAATCCTACTTGTGCCCCGCCTGCTGACTGCTAACCCCGACGGGAGGAGCTGCCCTTCGCAGAGATGGGAGGCCCCGCGGCAGGGGGTGCAGGGCAGGTGGCGGGGCCTGGCCGCAGGGGGCTGAGCGGCTGCCTCAGGGGGCCGAGCGGCTGCCTCGCTGCTCAGGCTGCTTCGTCCTGAGCCGTCGCAGGAAATGCCTCCAGCGCGCTGGCGAAGAGAGCAGGGGCCTGCAGGCGTGCGCAGCATCCGAGGGCGTCCCGGGCAGCTCCCAGGTTGGGCCTAGTTGCTTCACAGGGTATTCTGTTGCTGCGCGTTAGCGTGTTTAATGTCTCAAATTTGTACATGTGCTTGCTCTTCTCTCCCAATTATAAATACCTCCTCCCTGCCTCCTCCTCAACCCCTGAGGTCGAGAGCACGGTTTAAATAGCTTATTGGGAAAATCACATAAGAGCACACAAAGTAAGACTCCAGGTCGCATGAGAAATGCAGGAAGGAATGATCTCTAAGCTAATTATTAGTACAAGTAATGTTAATATTTACAAATTAAGTTATATCACGTTTTTTCCTAAACATTATAATTTCCCAAACACAGCATTGATTTTTTTAGGGCTGATGGGAAGGAGCACTGGCTGGAAGTCAGAGGTGCCATTCTCCTTCTCAGCCCGGACAAAGCGGTTGTGAGAACCTAGACTCGTCTTCCCGTTTCTCCGGGCCTGAGCCTCCTCACCTGGCCTCGTGTTGAGGTGACGGGATCAGACTGGGTGATCCCTAAGAGAGATACAGAACCAGAGATCTCGCAAAGACGTTACCTAGTCCTGCCTTCCCTGTGCAGAATGACGACGAGGAAACGAGGTGCAGAGAGGTCAGTGACCCAATGGAGGTGAGCCGGATGAGAGCCAGGGCTTCGGCCTTCTGTCCCCTGGTCCGTCTCTGTCCCCCAGGCCTCACTGCCATGTCTTTATTCTTTTTCTCTTTCAGAGACAGAGACAGAGAGAGAGAGACGGTGCGTGCGCACACTCCGTGGGAGCCCAGGGGCAGAGCTCTACCTCACAGCCCGGACTGAGATCGTGACCTGAGCCGAAACCGCGAGTCACATGCTCACCCGACTGAGCTACTCAGGCACCTCCGTCTTTATTTTTTTTAAGATTTTATTTGTTTATTCATGAGAGACACAGAGAGACGGAGAGACAGAGAGAGAGGCAGAGGGAGAAGCAGGCTCCATGCAGGGAGCCCGATGCGGGACTCGATCCCGGGTCTCCAGGATCAGGCCCTGGTCCAAAAGCAGTGCTAAACCGCTGAGTGACCCGGGCTGCCCCCATCTTTATTTTTTGATGAGCTTTTAGTCTATGAAATTATTGAGAATGACTTTCAAAAATACACATTGGAAATCTCAGTAATTTATGAGAAATGACCATAGCTTTTAACCTTAAAGTTTGTAGTTTCTGTGGTTTTCACGTCCTCTTTGTATTTACTTGTCTGTAAACCATATCTGTGAAAATGATACATTTAAAAATTTAGGCATCACCAAATAGTATATATCTAATTCATCCAGTGACTCGAGGTAACATTCAAATGAGCATTTAGTACAGGCCAAGCACTGTTTTAAGAGCTTTACACGTATTAACTTATTCAATCCCCACAAAAATACCATGGGATAGGTTATATTATTATTATCCTCATTTTATCATCAGAGAAATGAGGCTCAGAGATGTGAAGTAAATTGCTCAGGGACACCCAGCTAGTAGGTTGTGAGACTGGGGTTCAAACTTGGTCATTCTGGCTCCAAAATCGTTGACCACAACTTCATGCTTAGAGGACCCTGAGGTTCAGATTTACACACCACCTAATTAATACACTATTTCTAAAAGGTGTTTTAAAATTATAAACAAAAATATGCATTTTAAGAAGAGGTGTTGTACATACACTGAAATTTACTTCCATATTACTGGCTCATTCTCTTGTGTATCAGTATATATTCAGCTAGAAAATATTTTCCATTTAAAGGCATTGATGGGCACTCGGTGTCATACTATATGTTGGCAAACTCCATTTTTAAATAATTTTTTATTTAAAATAAATAAATTTATTTATAAAAATAAAATAAAATACAATAAAGGCGTTGATTATTCACTTGACGAACCATGCTTGAAGTTTAATCACATTAATATATACATGATACTATATGACATGCCAGAAAATCAAGCCTACGTTTCCAGGACCATTTGATCAGGTGAAACTTATCAATGTCTTGAAAATGTTACAACTCAGGGCCAGTGGAAAATTAGTTTTAAGGGGACAGTGTGGTAGAAGGAAAGAATAAAGATAAGTCTGGCCAACAGAGAGATCTGGGTTCCCATTTCAGGGAATGGTTTCCCACCATTTAAAGCTGTGTGGTTTTGAATAAGCCTAAACATTTATCTGAGCCTTAATCTCCTTATCTTGAAAGTGGGAATAATAAAGGACTTAGCAGAGTGCTTGGTACACAGTAGGGGACCCATACATCGCAGTTGTCTCACTGCTTTGAAGTATTACATTTTCAAGACGCGCAACACAGGTCTCAAATCAGATCTCAAAATACCTTCCAAGTTCTGGGAATAAACGTCAGAGAAAGTTCTAAATCCTCTACAGAATACCAAACGCATGCTAGTAGACATCTTCCTTTTGTACATGTTTTTCTTTCTTCTGTTATGCTGTCAGCATTTGGGGGACAGGGTCTGTCTCCCACAGTACCCACGACCTGGACTTTGGTGTGGAAGATGCTCACCGAATGGAACAGAGCAGATAAGCTTGGTGCTTACAGGTGGCGGCGTTACGTCAGGCCCCCTGCCTCACTGCAGAAGCGCCCAAGCAGGCGCCATCTTCCCGTAGGTTGGAAGGACATTCAATAGGGCCTGATAAGCAGCCAGAACCAACCTTTGTGTACATCAGTATCTTTTGGTCACATGTAAATGGCTCCATCAGACTGTTCACTAACCCCACATACCTCTATGCTTTTGAGAGAAACAACTTTACCCAAAAATAATTTAAAATACTTAAGATTCCATGAGAATCCTCTTGCTTTTCACCACATTTCCCTTCACTTTCAGGTAGGAAGAAACCAAGAAATAAAACTCCCTCTCTTTTGTCAATGTGTCGTGTGTTCAGCAATTACACAGATGAATTATTCAATAAAATAAACCTTTACCTGCCAACAATAAAATGAAATAAGATAAAATATTTAGGATTAAATGGAATCTTGAAGTCAGGAAAAGCGATAATTCTGGCATAATGTATTTTCCCTACTATGGCAACTTCTGGACCTTCTGGATCCTTTCAATAAAAAGAAAAAGAAAAGTAAAAAGAAAAGCAAGTTTTGTCTTTTAAAACAACTATAAATACAGAAGTTACACACAAACATGACACGTGGCTGGTAGTTCTTACAGAAATATTCACTAAGTGCTAAGAAACTTTGTGGAAACCAAGCACATGCCATGTCGGCCTAGCATTGAGGTAATGACTGTCGGGTGGTCAGGCTTGTTAACAAAGACTAATTTCTTTTTTTTTTCTTTTCTTTTTTTTTTTAAGATTTATTTATTTATTTATGATAGACATGGGGGTGGGGTGCAGAGACACAGGAGGAGGGAGAAGCAAGCTCCATGCCAGGAGCCCGATGTGGGACTCGATCCCAGGACTCCAGGACCATGCCCTGGGCCAAAGGCAGGCGCTAAACCGCTGAGCCACCCAGGGATCCCCTAAAGACTAATTTCTAAGGCACAATGACATAGTTCAAACAGGGATAAGTGTACAGTAAATGCTTAAGATACATTAGGTAAACTCCCAGGACAGCTCTTTTCCACCACCCATCTTCCTCAGCAGGACTTCTGGATCATCTTCAAGCACCATTTTCATAATGTCACGTCACACCCAAAAGGCTTCTTTGGCTCCTGTTGTCCTCAAGATCAAACCGGAACACATCCGGGCGTGCCACAGCAACAGCCTCCACCTGTTCAATGTCTTACCTCCATGGGGAACTCTAACAAGGCAAGGGTGGGATTTGTGGAGCAATTCTGCAACAGGTCCACTTGAATCCGTCTGTCCTCCCACAATCCCCCAAACGTAAAATAATGCTTCAAAGCTGTCACTGTTCTTTCTCTAAAAGCTGTCCCTCAAGTGTTTCTGGGCCACATCTGCTGCGGCCAAGCCTGTCATGGTCATCCCCTAGTCTTGCTTCTTCCTGGCTCCATGTCACCTGAGATATCCTCCAACTTCTATCAAGCCCTTTCATGGTTTCCATTAGAACCAGGCTCAGGACCAGCCTCCTCCCTTTCCTAAGTCTCTCCAGAATAATCTGGTCATCATCTCTGGCTTTGCCTCCTGTTCAAGCTGGCCTGCTCTTGGTCCTACATCATCCCTTACTTCGTTCACTGCATTACCTGTGCGTGTCAGGCCTGCGGAACTCAAATGCTCATGGAGGGACACACCCGCTAGCCCCCGCGAACAAATCAAGGAGCTAAGTGCTGAGGTTCTGGAGACAGACAGACCTGGGTTTGAATCCTGATTCAACTCATTAGTATCAGTACAATCTCAGTGGTTATTTAACTTCTCTAACCCTCAGGCTTTTCATCCATAAAAAGGAGATGATAATTATATGGATCGTATAGGGCTGTGGTACCGACATAATGCGTGCCATGCACTCCTCACAGGCGCCACAATTTATACCTCTGTCATCCTCACTACATCTGCCCATGCTCTTTACAGACGGCGAGAGGATACTAACCACATCCGCTTTGGAGATGGAATTACCAAAAGGTGTTCTTTCATGGAGCTGGATAAAATATATTTCAACTAACATTTAATTTACATACAAAAATTATCAATTGGGATTTTTAAAAGTATAAAATTATCTGGTTGTACCCTAAATAAATGCCTGCTGCTATTTAATATTGAATAAATTAATGCCACATTTGACTTGTGTTACAGTAATGAAAAATGTTCATATATGAAAATGCCAAGAGGCACCTGGGTGGCCCAGTTGGTTAAGCATCTGCCTTCGGCTCAGGTTATGATCCCAGGGTCCTGGGATTGAGTCCTGCTTCTCCCTTTCCCTCTGTGCACTCTCTGTCTTTCTCTCATAAGTATATAAAATCTGTTTTTAAAAAATGCCAAGGCTAAATTTTTATCTAAATTAAAGACATACTCACTATAAAAGTTATGGTAACTTCTCTTTGTGTTGGTTTTAGGTCTTCATCCAATGAATAAATTCTAACATTTACTATAATGGAAAAAAACTGTCATTATTAGAAACTCTGATCAACTGTAAATGGTCTGACAATACTATTAATAACCCCATAACATTAGGCTCATAAAATTTAAAATAAAAATTTTAAAAGCCCAAACATAAAATCCAAGTTTAAAGGAAAAGATGAATTAGGGGCATCTGCCTGGCTCAGTTGACAGAGTATGTGGCTTTTGATCTTGTGGTCATGAGTTCAAGCCCCATGATAGATCTAGAGCCTACTTTAAAAAAAGAAAGAAAAAAAAAAAAAGAAGATGAATTAGAATATTGGATGTGAACTTACATCAAAGTAAAAAAAAAAAAAATGTTCTTTTCACCAAAAATTTCCTGAATGGGTTCTTTTAATTTCTCTTTATGCACTTAAAATATTACTCAATTCATTAAGTATTTTCACTCACCTTTTTTTATTTTTAAACCACTGATAGATAAAAAAGACTGCAGCTCCCTGGTATCCGAAATTCTTATAGAGTAGAGGAAGAGGAATGTAAGCAATGAGTTGTGTTAACAGCCCCGCGGAAGCATTCTCTATCAGATAAGCTGCAGGCCAGAATCTGCGTGTGTCACCGTATCAAGTACTCGGGTGCAGAGAAGGGCGAGAGGCTCTCAGGCAGGACATCTCTCCTTAGACATGCAGTGATTTTCTGATCGAGTGTCCAAGAAACGGTTCGGAGTGTTTAAGGAGTGGCTGACATGCACTGGCAGGGAGCTTGTCCCGTTGCTAAAATTATGGAGGTGACCTCCATCGTCTGCCACCGAGTTAGCATCATCACCATTGCCAGCATCTTTGGCGGCGGGCCACAAAGCGCTGCTGTCTTCAGGGCACCCGCCGGCCTGACCTGCCCTCCCTCCCTGGAGATCAGTTGCAGGAGGAAATTTACTGGAAGAAGACTGAAACCGTTTCCAACAGAAACATGGGAGACAAACATTGTTAGGTGGATTTTGCAATCTGGTTCACAATTTTTTTATGTTAATATGAAACTGAAATATTTTTTTGTAAAAGATGATATTGAGAATAAACATGAGATTTTTTTTCAAGTTAAAATGCAGCCTCTTGTATTAACTAAGTTTTATAATATGCTATTTCAAGTTTTTTTTAAAGCTATTTTGAGGGCAGCCTGGGTGGCTCAGCGGTTTAGCGTCACCTTCAGCCCAGGGCCTGCTCCTGGGATCTGGGATCGTGTCCCACGTCGGGCTCCCTGCGTGGAGCCTGCTTCTCCCTCTGCCTGTGTCTCTGCCTCTCTCTCTATGTGTGTGTGTTTCTCATGAATAAATAAATAAAATCTTTTTAAAAAATTAAAAATATAAGCCATTTTGAAAGGAGACTTGGCATCATTCTAAGAAAGGGTCTTCCTACCTCCAAATTATGCTCATATTTTGCTGGTTCTTTGTTTTCATAATGTACAATTTACCTTTAGTTTGTCAATTCTTTTATTTCTGTGTATGGTATAAAGTTGGGAATTGACTTCACTTTTTCCCCCAAAGATAAGCCGCTGGTCTCAATACCAGTAATTGAGTCATTCCACTTTTTTCCCAGAAATTAAAATCCCTCTTTATTATATCTGACTCATCCGGATTGTAAACAGATTTTTTTCTGTCTGAATGAAGAGAAATCCATTGTCATAGCATAGTGGAATTTTTGTTGCTCTTGAAAAATGATTGGATACAACTTCTTTTTTTTTAAGATTTTATTTATTTATTCATGAGAGATACAGAGAGAGAGGCAGAGACAAAGGCAGAGGGAGAAGCAGGCTCCATGCCAGGAGCACGACACAGGACTCGATCCCGGGACCCTGGGGTCACGACCTGAGGAGATGCTCAACCGCTGAGCCCCCCAGGCATCCCAGATACAACTTCTAAATATATATACGAAATTGCATTTGGTTCTCCAGATAAATCTTTTGGTTATACCTGTTAAAAAGTTAATGGAGGAATGTTATATAATAAAATAGTAAAGGAATTTGTCTTTTAGCTATGACAATGATTTGAATAATTGCTTAAATGCAACAAATATAAAAATCTTGTAAAATAAAACAATAAATATATTTTTTTCCAGGAACACCTCTAATTCGGTATCGAATTTAATTTGAAACAATTACTTCAAAAAATAGATCCAGACTTAATTAATGTCTATTAAAAATGACAGTTGGGGAGCCTGGGTGGCTCCATTGACTAAGTATCTGCCTTCAGCCCAGATCATGATGTCAGGGTTCCGGGGTCAGGCCCCCCTCCACAGAGAGTCTGCTCCTCTCTCTCCCTCTGCACCGCCCGCCTCCCCACCGACGTGCACTCTTTTTCTCAAATAAAATCATTTAAAAAATGACAATCACTGAAAAAAATTCAATTTTTAATAGACAAAGTAGCCAAGTCATTAAGAAAGATCAAAAGCTCAAAAGCTTCCCAGCAATGAGAAGTGGGATAATGGGGGGATTAACTGTCCTACCACATGGTAATATAAATGAACAAAATATCTCTTACATGTATAGTTCCACATGTACTTAAATATTAGCAAAAGAAAGGTTTCAAAGTATAAGTGCACGTCTATTGGTCATTATATAATTAGTACGTAGCCTTCTTCAAATATATTGTGTATGGTCAGTATGTTTTATTGTAATGAGGTTGTGAACACGTCTCTAATTTTCCTTGAATGTTGTTCAAAAATTTGTTTGAAAGAAAATTTGTTCGATCCAAGTCCAAAGAGAAAGTACAAAAGGCCTATGATAGGTACACACTTTAGGAAAAAAATAATTTTTGTAGAAAACAAAGAAGTTAGAATGTCATACATAATTTGGGAAAACATGTTCAAAGTGTTCTTTGAATTTTTTTTAGATGGAGTCAAACCTATGTTTACGTCTTTCTCTTCCTCTATTTTTTCCTCCGAATATATACAATTTAAGTATATAAATTATCTCTTTCTAGCATAGTAGTTTCCCTTCATCCATGGGGGATATATTCTAAGCCCCCACTCCCATGGGGGCCTGAAACTGTGGATAGTGCCAATCCCTATATATAAATGTTGTTTTTTCTATGTCTAATACCCATGATAAAGTTTAACATAAATTAGGTACAGTAAGAAATGAGCAATTATTAATAATAGAACAATTATAATAATTTGCTGTAATAAAAACTATGTGTTTGTGGTCTATTTTTCTCTCTCAAAATATCTTACTTTACTGTACTCACTGCTCTTGTGAACTGAGATGATAAATGCCCACGAGATGAGATCAAGTGAGGTGAGTGACGCAGGCACTGTGACATAGTGTGAGGCTACGACTGACCTGATGACACACCAGGAGGAGGACCATCTGCTTCGGACCACAGTCGGCTGAATTAACTAAAACCATGGAGAGTGAAACAGCTGATAAGAGGGGACTACTGCATTCATCTTGCAATTTTTAAACGGGTGTGTGTGTTGGTTGACTTTGTTTTCAACTCCTGTCATCAAATCTTTTCACCTTAATCACCTTTATCTGCTTCGTTCAAACTTTTACATTTCTTTACATTCTTGCCAAATCAGAAGCAGATTCTCTATTTAACATTTCCCACTTTCTTACCTGCGTAAACATATGGCACTTACCCCTTTTCCACTAGTAAATGCACTTAACAGTCTGATGTAACACATTTTCATAACCACATATGTAAAAAGGGTCAATGTGTGTTTTACAAAGGAACATTTGGCATATAATAGAAACTATGATAAGGTTACATATAGTTGGGCAGCCCGGGTGGCTCAGCAGTTTAGCGCCGCCTACAGCCCAGGGCATGACCCCGGAGACCCGGGATCGAGTCCCACGTGGGGTTCCCTGCATGGAGCCTGCTTCTCCCTCTGCCTGTATCTCTGCCTCTCTCTATGTGTCTCTCATGAATAAATAAATAAATATTTTTTTAAAAAAAAAGAATACATACTGTTATGTTTACAGAACTTTGAAATTTATTTTCTGGAGATAAATTAACTTGGCCAAAAAAGTTAATCTGTTAAACTATTTTCAGGATAACTTTCAATAGCAATGGTTACAGCAAATGGGTCTGTATACCCATAAGCTTTAATTATTACATTCTCAGAGGCTCCAACATAGAATACATTAGGTGCTGAGACAACATACATGTTGAAACAGTAAAATTATAGTCAATCTGTTAATAAAACATAATATTTTGAACATTTTTCACCTAGGAGAATCAATTGAAATTAGCAATGTTTCTAATACTTGACAACATATTTTTTATTTCTCAAAATCTTTATCTATCATAAAGCCAGGATAGCTTCCTGAAAGCATCTGAAGGACGACGTTTCAAGGAGGTAGATGGAAGGGTCTTTGATCAGTTGCAGCCAGGGGGGTGTTTAATAGAGTCTTCTATGAGAAATGCAAACAGGGATTATACTTCTGTCTTTTGAAGAATTCACTTTTCTTTTTTTTTTTTTTTTAAGATTGATTGATTGATAAGAGACACAGAAAGAGAGGCAGAAACACAGGCAGAGGAGAAGTAGGCTCCATGCAGGGAGCCTGATGCGAGACTTGATCCCAGGACCCAGGATCATGCCCTGAGCTGAAGGCAGATGCTCAACCACTGAACTACCCAGGTGCCCCTCGAAAAAGCCATTTCTATCCAAAATATCAATCACTAAGTTACTCTTTCCTGGGGCAAGGGTAACAGCTTGTGAAAAATACAGTTTTAGAATACAAGTCATGCACTGCGCACAAAGTACTCATATAGAAAAGAGATTAACAGCATCGTACAATAGAGAAGAAAACACTCACTTGCAGTTTTCAGAAGTAGAAAATTAATTTTATGTGGCAGTTGAGTTCTGTTTTCTATAAAATTATAACCAAAATACATTAAAAATGAAAATGGGATCTTTCAATTACGTTTCCTCTTGTACCCAACTTTTTCCCAAGTAGAAAAAAATAGACTACACCGAAAATGTTCACGGCTAGAGGAGCATTAAACTGTTGACCAAACCTTTCTTGAAACTGTCTTCCTTTTTGTAAACTCTGTTTGAAGAATTTGGTTAAATTAGTCTTTAGGTTAATTATTAACATCAGATAGAGGGATCACTGAGAAAGAAACTTAAGGATTTAAATTACAACCTTTTAATGTCCATAGGTAATTTTGGGATTTGAGTGTAAAGCAGATCTTGAGTAAAGCAGAAAAGACACCCAAATGGGAGTGTCTAGAAAAAAAATGTTTCAAAACTGGACACAGACCCAGAATACTTGGAGGGTGCTCTGGTCTTGCACATTTTCTGGGTGTAGCGGATGCAGTCGATGCTGTGACCAGATCCCCTTCAGTGGGCTTGGTGCACCCATCCCACAGATACGGGGAGTGGTGGCTGCTAGAGTTTCCCCTTCTTCAGGTAATTCGCCTCAGCCATGGAAGAGAGTTTGCCCAGAGTGCCTGGGATGTTATGTCCTCTCTCTGGGATTGGTCCACAGTCAGTAACTGACAGATTACAGGGGGGGCACAACAGCCTAGCTCTCTTGCTTCAAGTGAGGCCTGCGTTGATCCACTTTAGAGCAGGTCTGAAATCCCAAGGCAGCTTCCCAAATGCTGAGATGTTCCCAGGAACTCTAGGACTAGAAATGACCAACCAATGTCAATGATCAGGACATGGGCAAGGGAGCTATGAAGCCATTGCTGTCTTAGGTTTCCTGAAGTCTGCATTCAATAGCACGATGGTCAGATCCTAAACTGCAAGTCTCTTGGTACAGCTGGGATGGCTGGGGGTAGGCTATTGGGTTTTGTAATTGCCTCTCACTTGACTGTTTCTCTGTCTAGGCTAGAAGTTCCGTGAGGACAGGCGCTGAGTCTAACATACACAGTAGGGATATACCCCACAACTTATTTCAGTGTCTAATGGACACTTAGACACTCAACAAGTTGCTGCCAAATGAATGACTTAATGATCAAGTGGGCCAAGGAAGAGAATGTTGAAAGGCAGGTTGAGGGATAATGTTGTGTACGGCCCTGAATGCCATGTTAATGAGTCTGGACTTCATTTTGTATGCACTGGCAAACAAACAAGGACATTTTGACCTTGCTGCTCTGACCCTGGGGATGTTGGCCATCTCCTTATGACCTACTAATATTCTTTGTTCCTTGAAAAGAATAGATAGGTAGTACATTTTATGTAAAGTATTAGTGAAATTGTTCTCTAAGGTAAAATATAAGCAGAAATTGATGAGACCCTGACATGTCAAACATTCATTCACAGTAGCAACTTTAAAAATTGATCTACCTTACAAGTTTTAGATTTTTTTTTTTTTTTTTTTTTTTTTTAGTTTTAGATTTTGATAGTGTATTAAACAGGAGCTTTACAGCTGCAAGGCTCAACGTTATATATAATTTTGTTGGGACTAATGGACTTGTGTGAGTAGTTAATGGACATTCTCATGTAAGTAACGTTGTTGACATATGTGCTGTTGCAACACATTCTTCTGAACAGGAACCAGAAGTTAATATTTCAACCACTGACCGAATTCTGAACCACGTCAAGCAGGGGCAATGATAGGAAAATTAGTAAGCAACAGTGTACCGAAAAGATGATTTAATGTAAAAGGACCTTAAGATTGCAGCCATGGGACGCCTGGTGGCCCAGTAGTTGAGCGCCTGCCTTTGGCTCAGGTCCTGATCCCGGGTCCTGGGACCGAGTCCCACATCGGGCTCCCCGCAGGGAGCCTGCTTCGTGTCTCTGCCTCTCTCTGTGTCTCTGATGAATAAATGAATAAACTCTTTTAAAAAACCAACAAAAAACCAATTGCAGCCACATAGATCCAGTCCAGAACATTTTCAGACCAACAGTGTCAGAAACACTCTCATCCCAGATGAGAATGATTTTAAAACAGATGACTCTGTTTTAATTTTTGGCCAACTGTCTCAGTAAAGGAAGCCATCCAAAAGAAAAAAAACCACTTTATTTCAAGGGCATATTTAACATATGTCTTCTTCTCACATAGGCTTCAAAATTTGGGCCACAAAAGAGCAATTTGTTTTACTTGTTTTATACTCAGTCGCATGCATGGACTCACATTATCACCAAGAGGAAACAAACACGGTGACAGATATTGGAGCCAAAAACGTGTCTGCTCAAATTCTGCACTGTATTAGCTCTTCTTAAACAGGCCACAAGCATTTGATATTCCCTAATATCGAAACTTCTTAGAGTTTTCTCCCTCAACCTTGTGACAAATGGGAAGAAAAATTATACAAGTGGAGGTATCTCAAGGTTTCTCAGCCATAGCACTATTGACATTTTGGGCAGAATAACTGTAATGGGCAGTTGCCCTGTTCCTTGTAGGCTGTTCAGGAGCATGGCTGGCCTCCACTCATCAGATGCCAGTGGAACGTTTCCAGCCACGACAACAAAATGTCCCCAATGCTACCAAATGTACCTAGGGGGAGCAGGGCAAAATGGTCCCTGGTTGAGACTCACTGCACTGCTGTATGCTTTAGCATGTGAAGGGAGCATGAGGAAAGCGCCTACTTGTGTCCCTATCAAAGATACAGAATTCAGCAGGCTCTTCACTTGAGCTATTTGGCTACTTTACGTTACCATGGCAAACTGTAATTCCCTTAGCTTCCTTCAAGAAAGCCATGATTTCAAAGACCATCTCTCTACTGATGACTTCCAAATTTATATGTCTGATCGACAGCTGAATGTTGGATTTCCCAGGGTTCAGGCTTTTTTTTTTTTTCCTATTTTTAAATGTACATTCATTCACTAAGCCATCTCATCTAATCATATGAATTTGTTTTTTTGCTTGTTTGTTTTTGTTTTTTAAGATTTTATTCATTTATTCATGAGAGATAGAAAGAGGCAGAGACACAAGCAGAGGGAGAAGCAGGCTCCCTGCGGGAGCCCAATGCGGGACTCGATCCCAGGACCCCAGGATCACACCCCGGGCCAAAGGCAGGCGCTAAACCGCTGAGCCACCCAGGCGTCCCTAATCATATGAATTTGAATACTGTCTGTATACATCAGCACACCTAAATTTCATTCTCTGGACTGCTCTTCTAAGCCCTAGAGTTGTATATTTGACTGCCTTACTCATATCTCCACTTGGATATCTGATTGGCATCTTAAACTTAATACATCCACAACAACTTCTAAAGATCTTGCTCCACAACAGAGCAAATATCAAAGAATTATTAGATATTGAGGAACATTTCTAACATAAATGATAAGAATCAAAACATTCCAGGGGGAAAAAAAAACAAACCTTGGAGTATATACAGATTAGGCAAAGTGAAGAAGAATATTCACCTCCTCCCCCCCCAAAAATCCCTCCTTAATATACTCATAAAAATAAAAGAAAATGTTGCATCTATGAAGGAAGAATAGGATACCATAAAAAAGGAACATCCAGAGAACAAAATGGTCTCTTGGATATTAAAAACACATAAAAAACTTTGGAAGATCAAGTTGAGTAAATCTTCAAAAAGGTAAATAGGAGAAAAAAGGAAAATATGATTAGAAGACTAGGCCAGGAGGTCCAGCCGCTGGATAATGAGAGCTCCGGAAAGAGAACAGAAAAGATAGGAGGAGCTTATCATCGGTGAAATAATTAAGAAAAATGTCCAGAACAGAAGGATGGGAGCTGTCAGATTGGAAGAACCATCCAAAGGCCAAATAAAAAGATGAAAGTATATTGATACCAAGGTACATCATTTGAAACTTTGGAAACACTAAACACAAAAAATAGGTCCTAGTGGCTTCCAGCAAGAGAGAGAGAGACAGATGGACAGAGAGAGAGGGAGAGGGGGGAGAGAGAGAGAGAGAGAGAGAGAGAGAGATGACATATAAGGATTAGGAGTTAGGGTTACGAGTTAGAATGGAGAATTGTCTGGGATTTCAGCAGCAACATGGGAAACAAGAAGACACTGGAGTATTATTTTCCAATTTCTAAAGGAAAATCATTTCTAATGTAGAACTCTACATTCAACCAAGTCATCCAGCAAGTGTGAGGGTAGAATAAAGATATTTTCAGAAATGCAAGACTTTAAAAAAAAAAAAGCCTCTTATATATCTGATTTCAGTGAGCTACCAGATAATGTGCTGTATCAAAATAAAAGAATAAACCAAGATAATGCAGGAGACAGGCAAAAGATTTCTCAACAGGATAGTGAAGGGCAAGTCCAGAATGCCAGCTATGTACAAAATGTACAGGAAACACTAATACTTGTAGCACTTGAGATTGAAGGGACAGATAAGTTGAGGACTTTCATCATCCAGATCATGATGCTCTTACATCATCTTCTTCACTTGAGGTCTGAATGCCCAGGTGAGCCTGAGTCAGATTCTTATTTGTATTTGACTTGCTGCAATTATGTTCTTTTTTCTTTTCAAATTTTTTACTTAAATTCAATTTAGTTAGCATTCAGTGTATTAGTAGTTTCGAGGGTAGAGTTTAGTGATTCATTAATTGCATGTAACACCTGGTGCTCATTACATCAAGTGCCCTACTTAGTGCCCATCACTCAATTACTCCATCCCCCTGCCCAGCAACCTGTTTGTTCCGTATTGTCAAGAGTCTCTGTTTTGCCCCTCTCTCTGTTTTTATCTTATTTTTCCTTCCCTTCTGCTATGTTCATTTGTTTTCTCTCTCTTAAATTCCACATATGGGAGAGATCATGTGGTATTTGTCTTTCTCTGGCTTACTGAACTTAGCATAATACACTCTCACTTCATTCATGTCGTTGCAAATGGCAAGATTTCATCCTTTCTGATGGCTGAGTCATAATCCATTCTATACACACACCACATCTTTAACCATTCATCAGTCAATGGGCATCTGGGCTCTTTCCACTGTTTGGCTATTGTTGATGCTGCTGCTATAAACATTGGGGTGTATGTACCCCTTTAAATCTGTATTTTTGTATCCTTTGGGTAAATAAATACCTAGAACTGCAATTTCTGGATCTTAAGGTAGCTCTATTTTTAACTTTTTGAGGAAACTCCAAACTGTTCTGCAGAGTAGCTATTGCAATTACGTTCTGATGAAATACCTGCTCTCCATTCCTGGTCCACCCAACCCCCACCAGCTGCTCAACTGCATTGATTTCCGTGCTTATCATAGCTTACTACATTTACTATGTACACTGATATTCCCCAAAGTAGCTCTTGTAAATTCTCAGGAGATTAAACCAGATTGCAACCCAGAAACTATTTGTCTATCTACTCTAGGGATCCTTTATCTAATAATAATGGCAATTTTGGCTTTTCATTAGTAACTAAATTTGGCTTTCTATTCAGTTATTCAAGAGTTAATATTATACCAATTAAGGATAAACATATACATGGTAAAACTATAAATTAAAAACAAGGGAATTACTAATACACAAGAATATAATATAAAAGCCATCCGTTTTTGGAGAAGAGGGTGGAATATCACATAAGGAATGGGTAGAGGGCACACAGAGGGCTTTTATTTCTTAACCTGGGTGTTTGATATGTAAGTATTCAATATGTTATTATTCTTTAAGTTATACTTATATATTTTACAATCTTTTTTATGTATATGACAAATAAAGTAATAAATAAATACTCTGTAAAAGAAAATTAAATAGCATTTTGAGAGTGATGGGACTTTTGGTACATCAAATTTAAATGGAAAGTAAATATAGCATACTCTACAAATATATACCTGCTCGCGTTTTGTTCTCAGCTTCTTTGATAATCTTAAATTACATAAGGTAATAATTATATTAAAGCACTGGTGTGTGGCAGTTATGTTCTGATGAAACATATATTGTAACACATATTCAGGTAATAAGTATAATAATAATAATAATAATAGCAATGAAAAGGGGAAAGAGGAAAGCTATAATATGAGAATAACATTTTTATGCCTCACTATAATTAGGTTAGTACATCAAATAAATTAAGATGTATATGGTAAACCATAGAGCAATCATTAGGAAAATAACTTCTAAAAATAGTTTTAATTCCTCTAATGATTTATTTCACTCTAACACTACAAAATATTCTTTAATGTTTTAAAAAAAGGAAGCTGTAAAGGAGGAATATAGAAACAAAAAATACATGAGACATACAGAAAACAAAAAGTAGGGACGCCTGGGTGGCTCCGTGGTTGAGTGTCTGCCTTCAGCTCAGGTCATGATCCCTAGGTCCTGGGATTGAGTCCCGCATCGGGCTCCCTGTGAGGAACTTGCCTCTCCCTCTGCCCGTGTCTCTGCCTCTCTCTGTGTCTCTCATGAATAAATAAATAAAATCTTTTTTTAAAAAAAAGAAAAAACAAAAAGTAAAATGGCAGATATAAATCCAGGTATATCAATAAAAACATTAAATATTAATTGATTAAATTACACAATCAAAAGGTAAAAGCGGTTAGGTCGGGGGGGAATAAAAAAGCAAGACCCAACTCTATACTGTCTACAGGACACACTTTTAATTCAAAGATACAAACAGGTTAAAAGTAAAAGGACGAGAAAGATGTATCATATAACAGCAACCATAAGACAACTGGAGTGACTATACTATATCAGACCAGTACATATGCATACATGAAACGTTCTCCAGGATATGGGAAGCTGTAAAACAAGTCCCAATAAATTTAAAAGAATTCAAATTATACAGAATATATTCTCTGATCACAATGGAGTGAAAATAGACATTAATGATTTTAAAAATTTAGGAATTGACAAATGTGTGGAAATTAGATAATACATTTCTACATAACCAATGGGTCAAAGAAAAAAATCAAAAAGGAAATTGGAAAATACTTTGAGATGAATGAAAATGAAGATACAACATACAAAAATATATGAGATGCAATGAAAGCAGTGCTTAGAGGAGATTCTGTAGCTATAAACACCTACATTAAAAAAGAAGAAAGATCTCAAATCAACAACCTAACCTCCATCTTAAGACAGTGGGAAAGGAGGGAACTAAATGCAGAGCAAGTAAAAGAAAGGAAATGATAAGGATTAGAGAGGGAGTTAGAGAATAGAAAACCAATAGAGAAAAATCAACCTAACCAAAAGTTGGTTCTTTAAAAAGATCAACCAAATTAGCAAATCTTTAGCTAAGCTCTCCAAGAAAGAAGGATTCAAACTACTAAAATAATGAATGACAGAGGAAACATTATTCCCAATATTCCAGAAATGGAAAGAATTATAAGGGAACGCAATGAACAACTGTATGCCAACAGATGAAATTTAAAAAAATGGATGAAATGAAGAAGTTTCTAGAAATACATAAACTACTAAAATGGACTGAAGAAGAGGTAGACTCTCAGAAAAGACCTATGATAAATAAAGAAATTAAAATAGCAATTTAGAAACTACCTACAAAGAAAAGCCCAAGTCCAATGGCTTCACTGGTGAATTTCTAGAATTAATGCCAATTCTTCTCAGACTCTTACAAAAAAATAGAAGAGGAGGGAACACTTCCCAATTTATTCTATCAGACCAGTATTACTCTGATACCCAAATCAAGGACATCATAAGAAAATTAGAGACAGTATCACTTATGAATATAGATGCAAAAATCCTCAACAATATATTGGCAAACCAAATCCAGCAGCATATAAAAAAATCATACACCATGAGTAAGTGGGATTTAAGCCAGAAATGTAAGGCTGGTTTAAGATCCCAAAATTAATTAATGTAAAAGACCGTAACAACGGAATGAAGAACAAAACCCACATGGTCACTCAATAGATGCGGGAAAAGCATTTTACAAAATTCAGTACTTTCATGATTTCAAACAAAACAATGAACACTTGACAAGCTAGAAATAGAAGAGAACTTCTTCAACCTGATAATAGCATCTAAGAAAGGTCCATAGTTAACATCATACTTAAATGCTTTCCTCCTAAGATCAGGAAAAAACAAGGATGCCTACTTGCCCCACTTCCATTCAACATTATACTGGAAGTTCTAACCAGGACAGTTTGGTGAGAAAAATAGATGAAAGGCATCAATATCGGAAATGAAGAAGTAAAGCTATCTCTATTTGCAAATGACATGATCTTGTACGTAGAAAATCCTAAGGAATCCACTAAAAAAAACCCCATAACCATTAAAATTAAGAAATAGGTTAACCAGGTTGAGGATATTGGATCTCTATATAAAAGTCAATTGTATTTCTATATAGTAGCAATGATTAAATTGAAATAAAATTAAGAAATCACTTCCATTTACAATAGCATCAAAGAAAATAAGATACTCTGGGAAAAACTCAAAGAAGTATAAAAGTTATATTTTGAAAACTATAAAACACGTGGAAAGAAATTAAAGGAAACCCAAATTAAAAAAAAAGCCATCCCATGTTTGAGTCGGAAGGCTTAACGTTAAGATTGCAATATGCCCCTAACTGACCTACAGACTTAACACCTACTATGGCTCATCTAGCTGCTTTGGCTGTGACCCCTAATTTACGGTTTTATTGTTCCAACTGTGCTCCAACCCTGCCCATGAACTTCTAGCTTCCTGCCATTGCTCTCTCAAGTATCTTTGGTCTTTGAAAGGCTACCTATTCCCTTTGCCTTAGATGCTCTTCCCAAGTTCCTCGTGGGACTTACTCCCACTGGTTGTCCTCAGGTCTCAGCTCACAAACCCTATTTTCTAAGATATCTTCCTTGATCTACTTTGAAGAGGACAAATGCCTCTTTCTGGGTGTGGCTTGAAGACCCTATTCTTACTGAGTTTCAACACTTCCTATACAATTGCACCAATTTCTTTTTATATTCTACTTGCCTGGACTCCCTTAATGAAATGTAGTCATGTCTGGCGGGCAGGGATGAGTCATTTTTGCAATATTTATTGAACAAAGGAACTGAACAAATTGAAGAAATCACATGCTGATTTTGTCAAATGATGCTTCTTTCTTTAGCTTCTACCACCAACTAGGGAAGTGATTCTGCGTCTTGCTGCACATTAGAATCATCTGGGGAGCTTTTAAAAATCCTGAGTCCTAGGCTGTTTCTTGGACTGATTAAATTAAGGTCTCTGTGTGGTGTGGGCAGGCATGAGTATGTTTAAGCTCCTCAGATAATTAAATATGCAGCCAAGGCTAAGAACCACTGTATTAGAGGCAGATTCTCTTCTACGGGACCATCTCTTAAGATTCAGTTTGGTCTCTTCTCTTTTATCTCTTTAGAGTGCCAGATGGAACCTAAGTATTATCCTAGGTGAAGGCCACCCAAGGCATAATTACTAAGGAGGTCCCCAGAAATCATTACAAGAGGGAGTTAAGAGGAGTTCAAGCTCCTGAGTCAAGCTACATGGAGATGGGAAGATAATTCTGAATTTATTCCATTTTGATGTTATCTGTAGGGTGATATTTTGAGACCAAGGGAATATTTTATTCCCCAACTATGTTTCATGTATTGTTTTTTAAAAAATTTTATTTATTTGACATAGAGAAATTGAGAGCCAGCACAAGCAGGGGGAACGGCAGGCAGAGGGAGAGAGAGAGAAGCATGCTCCCTGAGGGGCAGGGAACCCAACATGGGCTCCATCCCAGAACTTGGGATCATGACCTTAGCCAAAGGCAGATGCTCAACCCACTGAGCCACCCAGGCCTCCCTCATAGGACGGTTTTAACATTTACTAATGACCTGTGTCTGAATCAAATATGTGGAGGGTTGCAAAATGGCGATTTCCTAACTTGGGCATTTCACTTGCATTTATTAGCTGGAATGCTTCTGAAGGAGAGGGTTTCCCTTTTGCAGAGATTCAAAATGCTAACTTATAAAACCTTTAAAATTAGGAAGTTACAGGAATTTAGAGCTTAAAACATTTCAAAGCTAGATACAAAGCCAGTAGCATTTGGAGGCTGTTCTGGCCTTAAATATTCTCTGGTCACATGACAGAGCCACTCTAGCCCTGAAGATGGATAGATAGCAGTCTAGATTCAGGTAGTATGGTTCAGAGACAGAGGGGTTCAGGTATTGCCTGAGCACAAAAGGTCTGTCGTGGTCTTCAGATCTGAACTCACAGGGCAGTCTCAGTGTCATTACAAACACTAGCACTAGAAAAGCTCAAGGTTCTCCTGGATAGGGTTGTTATAAATCACTGGATGTTGTAGGTCCTTCTCATTCTGGACCCAACCCATGCATGGATTCACATGGAACACGACCACGCCTGTAATTCTACGCCATCATCGGAGGGTCTTATTTTTCTGTATTTGCAATCTCTTTCAGGATAAAAACTGCGTCTATCTCATTCACCACTGCATTCCCACAAATCTGGCACATAATAGGGTCTTAATATATATAGACAACACGAATAGAGGACAGCAGGAGAGATGAACAACAGTAAAAACAATAAATGAACCCAGTACATTGAGAAGAGATCATCAATGGCTTTGCAAACCGCGCCCAAGGAATTTAATATTTTGCAGACGGGCCATCCTGTATTATTGTTTAGGGTTAGGTTATTTTTAACATCAATATTCATAAGCGTCTAATGCAAAATTTCATCTAGACATAGTACATGATTTTATATTGCAAAGTATACCTTTCTGTGACATTAAAAAACAATCATTTATTTATTAACATGCATTTATTCTAAAATAGATCCGTAATTTAACATTTAAAGTCACAGAAAGGAATGGCAGTGAGCGAAGTTGTCATTGCTGCCTGACCAGCTCATCTGATTCTTCTCTGAAATGAAATTTGCAAAATCATTAAATGAGGTTTCAAAACACGAGGCAAGTGCAAACAAACAATAACTTTGCTTTCATTGTGAAAGAAACGAAGGACAGCTAAGCCACTCTACATGGCTAATATTTGTATTGTAAATGCAACAGAAGAGAAACAATTTCTTCATATTAAGAGTTAAATACAAATCAGTGTAGAATGAATGAGGTACCCTCACTCCTCTCCAGTTTTCACCCTTGCTCTGGGGAAGGAGGTTCTTTTAGTATGCTAAGAGAGGCAGTTAATATTCAAATTACCCAGAGGAAGGTTTCCCCTCTGACATCTCTAAGGCCTGAGGCCTATCCAACACCCTCAAGCTAGACTGTCCTAGAGGGTACTGGATCTGGAGGAAGGAGGAAAATTTGGAAATGGGGGACTATAACCTCTTAAGGTTAACTGGATATGGACTGAGAGACTACCCACAGGAAAAGTGTTTCACACCATCCTCTGGACGTTGTGTATATTTTTGATGGGTATTAATAACATTGATAATGGGGCACCTAAGGGGCTCCGTGGTTGAGCATCTGCCTTTGGCTTGGGTCATGACCCCGGGGTCGTGGGATCCGGTCCCGTGTTGGACTCCTCCCCGCAGGGAGCCTGCTTCTCCCTCTGCCTGTGCCTCTACCTCTCTTTCTGGGTCTCTCATGAGTGAAAGGATGGGATCTTATAGAAAATAAATAAATAATAACACTGATAATGAACTACAGCAGCACACCACGATTAGATGATGGAACCCACCGAACTCTCATTACAGACTGCAAAGCATGGCAGTGAAGTTACCCAACAAATCCAATTTTCTGGTGGAAAAGAGAAAGAGAAATGAATGTCAAAACAAACAAAAAATGATATAACTGTAATTCAGCAATGTGCACACTGCAAACTAACAAATATCATCTAACTTAGAGGAAAAATGGATACCACCTCCTTTTAAATTTAAAATCTGGAGCTTTTCAGGGATCCCTGGGTGGTGCAGCGGTTTAGCGCCTGCCTTTGGCCTAGGGTGTGATCCTGGAGACCCGGGATCGAATCCCATGTTGGGCTCCTGGTGCATGGAGCCTGCTTCTCCCTCTGCCTATGTCTCTCTCTCTCTGTGTGACTATCATAAATAAATTAAAATAAAATCTGGAGCTTTTCAAGAATTTCAGCTTTTCTACAACTCCAGTTCTCTGTTGCATAAACAGCGGGAGGCAGGTGGCGGCACTATTCATGTAAATGTGAATACTGCCCCCTGTTGGAGGTCACCCAAACTTCCTTTTGAGGTGACTCCACTTCTGACCTGAGGAAAAGCTCCAAGTGCCCAATGTGGCTTAGAATTCGGCCCTTCTTTCACGTTCTTTCTAGCTTCTCCATTCCAGATTTTTGCACCAACTACAATGATGTACTTAACATCCAGTTGATTGTCAAGGTCTTTCTTCTCCTTCCCCTTGAATTTGCACAGTTTTTTTCCCTTGCCAAGTGAACTCTTCCCCCACTCTCCAGCACCTGGACTAAATTATCCTCCTCTTTTAGGATGAGAATTTAGGATGAAATACCACTTCTTCTGGAAAATGCTTTGTCAAATAATAAAATATCTAAAAACATGGTGAGAACTTACTATGGGACAGGCACTTTTCTTTCACAGGCATTAGCTTTTATAATTATCAGGAAAGCCGTAAGAAGTAGGTATGATTATCCCATTTCATGGATGAGGAAACCGAGGCACAGATCTGAGGAATTTCTCAGTGTTACAAAGATGGACCATGAACGTCTCATGAAAGAAGAAACAGACTGAGCAACCCAAGAAGGAGGCACTGAGGGTCATAATGAAGCACTGTGCTGGTGGGGGTCTTTCAAGCAAATGAGTCTGAGTCGTTAAGATTCGAAGATTATGGTAAAAGAGAGGTACTGACAGCATTGGAGATTTCTGGAGAGTGTGCAGCCTCCTGGTGACACGGTGCAAGGTACAAGCTGGGGAATGCGAGGCTGGGGTGCAAGAAGGTGTCCTTGACCACAGTGTTTTGTTTTCTGTTTTTTTTTTTTTTTTTTTTTTTAACGATTTTATATATGTAGAGAGAAAGAAACTGGGGAGACAGATGACGAGGGAGAGAGATCCCAAGCAGACTCCCCCGTGAGCGTGGAGCCTCACCTGGGGCTGGATCCCACACCCCGAGACTGTGACACTGTGACTTGGAGCGCGGGGCCGACCTGGGGCTGGATGGATCCCACACCCCGTGGCCCTGACCTGGGGCTGGATGGATCCCACACCCCGTGGCCCTGACCTGGGGCTGGATGGATCCCGCACCCCGAGGCCGTGACCTGGGGCTGGATGGATCCCGCACCCCGAGACCCTGACCTGGAGCGCGGGCCCGACCTGGGGCCGGATGGATCCCGCACCCCGAGGCCATCGAGAGTGGGCGGCTCAACCCCGGAGCCCCGGGCCGGCCGACGCTGTTTTTATCTTTGAGTCCCAGCACGCGGACGCTGTTCGCGGTGGGCGCGCTGAAACGCAGCAGGTCCCGGCGAGCCCGCTGCAGCCCGCTCGGACGCTCCGCGAGTGCCCTCGGCCGCGGGGGCTCCCAGACCCGCTCCACGTCGGGCGGCAGCGGAGTCCCAGCCGCGGGGCCTCCGCGTCCGGCCGGGGGGCTCCGAGAGCGAGCCTGGCAGCGGCCCCCGCCGCCCAGGAGCTGGCGCCCGCGTGCGAGCCCCGGGTCGGGCCAGTCGGGCCAGCGCCGGCGCCCCCGCGCCCCGGGTCCCGGCCTCGGCGCCGCGCAGCCGCAGCGGGGCTGCAGGGGGACCCTACCCGGAGGGCGGGCGGGAGGACCCGGCGGGAACCGCGCTCCGGCCTGGGCGGCAGGAGCGGCGGGAGGCGTGCCCCGCCCCCTCAACGGCGCGGGGGCGTGGCCTCGGCTGGCCCCGCCCACACGGCGCGCGGCCCCGGGCAACCGGCGCCACACAACAAGATGGCGGGCGCGTCGCCGGACGCCTGAGGGGACGGGCTGCGCGTCTCCGACCGCTCGTCCCGCGGCCTGCTCCGCTCGGCTCCTCGGCGGTGGGTGCTGGGCCCGGGCGCGGCTGCTCTCGGGCACCGGGCGGGGTCGTGGGGCCCTGCTGCGGCGGCGGCGGGAGGGCGCGGGGTGGGCCGGCGGGGACGGGGTGGCGCGGGGGCGTGTTCCTGGGAATTGGGATTGGACGAGGAGGAGGGGAGGGCCCGGAACGGGCGGGCGGGGAGGGGAGGGGGGAGGAGGGGGAGGACGAGGGAGGAGGGATGGGGATGCAGAGGGTGGGAGGAGGGGTTGAGAGGGGGAAGGGGAGGGGGGAGCGAGAGAGGGGGAAGGAGGAGGGAGAGGGAGGGGGAGGACGAGGGAGGGGGGATGGGGATGCAGAGGGTGGGAGGAGGGGGAGAGAGGGGGAAGGGGAGTGGGGAGCGAGGGAGGGGGCATGGAGAGAGGGGGAGGGGGAGCGAGAGAGGCGGGAAGGAGGAGGGAGGGGGAGGGGGGAGGACGAGGGAGGGGGATGGACAGAGGGGGGAGGGGGAGAGAGGGGGAAGGGGAGGGGAGCGAGAAAGGGGGAAGGAGGAGGGAGGGGGAGGACGAGGGAGGAGGGATGGAGGGGGGGAAGGAGGAGGGAGGGGGAGGATGAGGGAGGGGGTATGGGGGATAGAGAGAGGGTGGGGGAGAGAGGGGGGAAGGAGGAAGGGGGAAGACCGGAGAGAGAGAAGGGGGGAGGGGTCGTGTGCGGGACACGGGGTCGGGGTGGGCGGCGGCGTGCGCACCTCAGGTGCCTCAGGTCCCTCGGATGCCTCGCTGCGGCCTGGATGCAGCTTGGGGCGGGGCGAGGGCAGGACACTGGGGACAAGTGCTAAACGGAAGAGCAAGGACTGTGGTGTGACGGGTGGTTTTCATGTCAGAAGGTGGGTTCAGGCCTCGACTCCGCCCCCGTGTAAACGTGACTTGACCCGCTCTGTGACTGGGGACGCCCTCCGTAATCTTTCTGAGCAATTTTACTGTTTTAAAATGTACCATTTTACTCTTGTAAAAATACGTGCTGCTGACCTTAGAGGGCACACCCGGTGCCGAATTCCGCTCCAAGTCCTTTACTAACTCAGAATTGCGAACAGCTGCATGAGGTAACCATCTTCAGTCTAAAAGCGATGCAACTGAGGATCACCGAGGTCCGTTTCCCTAATGTCCCACAGGAAGCGGAGAAGCAGGTTTTGAACTCAGGCTGCTTATTTCCGGAATCCAGGCTCTTCTCAAAGACTGCCACGTGAGAAATAAGGTGGCAGTTCTGCCCTTACACGTCCTCGGTGGGAATTTCAACTTGCTCATAATGTCTTTAGAGTGCTTAGCACAGTCGTTTTTTCATTCACTCAAATACTCGTACATCAAACAATTGAATCTCTGCTCTCCTATAGCTTAGAAACAAGAATAAAGTTGTTCACACTGTAAGGTGCTATAAAGGAGACTCCTTGGGGCCAAGACCGCGTATAATAGGGAGATGGAAGACTTTTGTGCGTCTTGAGTGTAGAAACCCTGCCTACCCAGTTCTGTTTTTGAAGCCTGACATAGTTCTTAGTGCATAGAAGTTACTCAATACAACTGACTTACTGAATAAATACATTAATAGGAGGAGATGGGCAGCCTGGGTTTTAGGTTACCAGAGTAACGGAGAGAGATTTGAGAGGAGAACCCAGGACAGTAATAGGATAAAGAAGGGCACAGAAGTCAGAGCGTTAGGAGCAAAAGGCTTGCAGCGAAGCAGTCACACTGCAATGAAGAGCAATGGTAGAGGTTGGTTTGGCTGTTTTGTTGGAGGAGGAGAATAATTTGAAGTTGGTATTGGAATGGATCAGGATGTCAGGATATTTGCTGAGATGAGTACTGTGGAGAATCAGGACAGATACGGAGGTGTGGAGGTAGGATACTCCAAAGAACCACAGACAAATGGAGACCAAGGTTAGGGAATTGGGGCAGAATTTGTGGGGAAACTTGGCCATGAGAATGGGATGAAGGATAGAAGGCAGAGGTTGACAAGCACAAGATGGGAGGGTTACCTTTGGAGAGAGGTGGGAATCAGCATATTTGAAAGGACTAGAGAAGGTTAAAAGTTAAATGGGTCAGAAGGTATGGGATGAAGTAGAACTGTAGGGAAAGTACTGAGCTATGATTAAAAGTCTACAGGATGGAGCAGGATATGGAGGTCAAGAAATGGGGATGGTTATTTGCATATTGGGGTGGACTGGGAAGAGAGGGTTTGGGGATAATGGAGGTCTGTCTTATTTGAAGAAGATCAAAGGAGATGGAAAATTAGAAGTGTGAGGAAAAGCTGATTAGAGGGCAAGGTATGATCTCTAGTAAGCTGTGTGTCAAGGCAAGGGCGTGATACGGTGGACAGTGCTTCCTGACCTGGTCATGTGACTCTGATGATCACATCATTCCAGTAACTTTCTCTTGTACTGCAGACCCCCTTCTGGGCCTTCAAAATATGTCTCCAGCTCTGCACTTTCCTGCTTATTTTGTTTTTTCTTTGTCCTACTCCTTCACACACTCTAGCCCTACCTGTCCGCTGTCTTCTCTTTTTTATTGCTGGGTCTCTGTGTGATTGCAAACTACATCTTCATCTCTCACACAACATCCCCATCTCTCCCTTAAAATTGTAGTTGATAATTTATGGTCTAGGTGCTCGTCTCTGAACTAATGCTAGCCATTCTCAAACACAGCCCAGTTCACTGTTACTGAGTTAGCTATTTTATGAGATAATAATACATATCTGTTGTTTCAGTGTCCAGGCCTTACAGGAGCTCTGGCAACCCGGGAAGGGGATCTGGGAATGCACTGTGACTTTGGAACTATCACTTACTCTTTCATGTTACAATTCATAAAAGAAAGGAATTGATCTGGATTACAGAAATCCACTAATACATTTTCTTAAAATCTACAAATGAGTAAAGCAGAGTTTTTGTGATCAAGAGAGGTAACAGAGGACCTCATAATAGTCTAGTAAGGCCTGAAAGGTCTTAGTCATTAGGATGTTATGAGGAGAATTCAGGGTGGTTCAGTATTATAAGAATTTATAAGATTTAGAGAGAAGATTAAGATGTGGGATACAGAATAATTATGTAATATAAGATGTGCTTTTTTTTTTTTTTTTTTTTTGCCAAGAAACTCAAAAAAGTATGAAGCATATCTCTGTAGCATAGGGCAACATCTATTATTCTAATAATATAATTTTCTATCTTGTTACAGGGTAGAGAAAGGTATACAGAAGTGAGAGTTGGTCCCTGTCACTCCCCTTTTTTATTTTTTAATCTCCTGTCCTTATGAAAACTACATGTAATTCAAGAATCCATATAACTCTCTTTTATCTTCTTTGTTTACTTATTTTTACAATTTTATTTTTAAAGCACATACCTCTTTGCTGTCCTCAAGTATATTATTCTCATTTAGAAAGAGACACCATTACAAGCCGGTACAGAATCAGTATTACTAAGAGATTTTTTTTCCATGGCAGAGTGATGTGATAATAGCAATAAAAGTTTTTGCCACACTTGGTAAATTAGGACCAACAGTGTTGTCACTGGCATTAATATCAATTATGTGACTTGGAGCAGGCTTTTCTGACCTATATTGATAATTTAATATGAAAAAATGAAAGAGAAGGTAAAGACACATAGAAGTTTGTAGTTTAAAGTGAACTAGACTATTGGCATAGGGCAGTTGCACCATATTGTGATGTATAACTGAAATAGTAATCACTTTTTAAAAACAGATACCACAGGTTTTTATTCTCTTCAAACTAGTCATCTTAAGAAGCTAGATCATGAGTTCTGTGATGTTATATATTAAATTTTCTGTTTTTCCTTCAGGAATTGTCTTACAGTATCTATTGATCAAGGTCACTTAGTGTCATTTATTCTGGTCTATTTTGTGTGAGGCACCATGCTAGGCTCTAGAGAGCAAATCACACATGATCTGTACTCCAGAAAACTCAGTCAGCAGTATGACACAGTAATGAAGACACAGGCTTTGAAATCCAAGCCTTGGATTAACCAATTAGTTATGGGACTTTGAACACATTACTTAACCTTGTAGTCTTTAAAGGGGGAGATAATAGCACCTATTTTGTGGAATTGTTGTATTTAATCCTTTTAATGTGATGTAATAGCTTATTATAATATTTGGCAGATTGTAAAGTTAATGATCAAATTGGGAAAGTTAAAGTGTAGCTGAAATGATGGGTCTGATTTTCTGGTGAGATGTATAAATTAATTCTGAAAGCAGGACCCAAAGAGGAATTCTAGATATGTTTTGGGTAAGATCAGCATTCTGAGAATGACTATATCATCATTCAAAGGTATTACATCTGCTAATTGTTGGTTAGTTGATTGACTACATTAATGGCCCCTCTCTATTCCATATATATGTTCCAACCATTTTAACAATTTAGTTTATTTATAATTCAGCCTGTATAATAATACTCATATACCTGTGAAGGTGTTTACATATCAAACCTTTACTTACTTACTTTATTTATTTATTTATAAGATTTTACTTATTTATTCATGAGAGACACAGAGAGAGAGGCAGAGACACAGGCAGAGAGAGAAGCAGGCTCCCTGTGGGGAGCCCAATGTGGGGCTTGATCCCAGATCCTGGGGTCACGCCCTCAGCCAAAGGCAGAGACACTCAACCACTGAGCCTCTCAGGCGTCCCATAATATCTCTTTAATACCAATTTATATAGCATTCATATCGGAGCTGCCCCAAATTTTTGAATTGATAATTTTTCTAAAAATTGATTTGTGTTTTGTCTTCACATTTTAAGAAGAGAGTAGGGGAGATTATGAATATTGAGCAAAAATAGGATCATTGTTAAATAGCCTTGCTCAATACCTATCCATTTTATAAGATATTTTTTGTCTAAAAGTTTGTCAAACTTAAATTTTTTGCAATGTTTTTAGATTGATTGTACTTATAAAAGTAATTATATATCATGAAGATCTTTTTTGTGTAAACCTAGCCTTATACATTAGGACTCTTAGTGTGGAGGACTAATATTGCACAAGAAGATGCCTTTTGTCAAGGTACTAAATAAATTCATTTATCAGTTTTTCATGAATAATTCATTAGATAAATATTCATTATCTGCTCTTTGCTAAGCGCTGTCCTAGGCCTGGAATAAATCAGTGAACAATATCCCTACTTTTATGGAACCTACATTCTATTAGATTAGTTTATGTGATTTCACTTACAAATTAGTTTGAGAGGAATCCTGATTCTCATTGTTACTGCAGCTAGCATTGTGTCTGACCAAGTCATTTACCATTCTGGGCTTTAATTTTCTTTTCTGACAAGTAAGGGATTTAACTAAGATTCCTTTCACTAATAAATGCTTTCATTTCTTCTGAAAGACCTAAACTTCAACAAAATTGATTTTGTGGACTAGCAATAGTAGGCATGCGAGTTTGGAGCAATTAGATGTTTCTCAAATAGCATGAGACAAACATGAATGAATATCAGAAGCATAATGTTTAACAAAGAAGGCAGATACAAAAGATATTCTATGATTTCATTTACGTATAGTTCAAAAATAGTTTATGGGGTGCCTGATGGGCTCAGTTGGAAGAGCATGCAGCTCGATCTCAGAGTTGAGTTTGAGCCCCATGTTGCATGTAGAAATACTTAAATATCCTAAATAGTTTAAAAAAATCTCTGGTATTGGAAATCAGGGTAGTAATTACTCATGTATATGGGTTAATGAATGCAAGGGGCACAAAGTGGTTTCTGGGGTTCTGGTAATAATTCTGTTTCTTGATCTGGTTGTATTCACTGTATAAAAATAGAGCTGTACACTTATGATTCATGCATTGTTCTTTATGGGAGGAAAATGAGGGGAGGAATGGGGGAAGGGATAAATTCTGTTTGGGCATGTTGAATTTAGGATGGCAATGAGATATCAAGTAGACAATTGGAAACAGGTATCTGGACCTCAGAGGTTGGATTGAAGATATAAACATCAGTATAGAGGTGACATTTGGAACCATGGGTATGCATTAGATTGTCTAAAATGAGTTTGAAGAGAAAATGGAAGAGATATGAGGAGCTCTGACATTTAAAGATTGAATAGAGGGGGATCCCTGGGTGGCGCAGCGGTTTGGCGCCTGTCTTTGGCCCAGGGCGCGATCCTGGAGACCCGGGATCGAATCCCACGTCGGGCTCCCGGTGCATGGAGCCTGCTTCTCCCTCTGCCTGTGTCTCTGCCTCTGTCTCTCTCTCTCTGTTTGACTATCATAAATTAAAAAAAATAAATAAATAAAGATTGAATAGAGGACTGTGAGCCAGCAAAGGAAGCCAAAGAGTGGCCACAGAGGCAGGAGGATACCAGGAGAATGTGGTGTCCCAGAGCAAAAAAGAAACTTCATCAAGGAGGGAGTACTCGTCATTATTAAACATTGCTGGTTGCCAAACATTTCCAGCTTCCTACATTCCAAGACCCTTTGTGGGTATGAGAAGTGTTGTGATTAGTTTGGTCCAATAGAGAAGAGAAATGACAGGTCAGACTTCTGGCTGGAGCAGGTATCAAACAAACCAGGACCCTCTGGAAGTCTCTTTTCCCACTGAAAAGTGATCAGCAGTGTTTGAAGCAGTATCTGCTCCCATCAGCTTGGAATAATATGCTTTCTAGCATGTATAACCTCTGAGTTTATAACTTTGTCATCTTCAAAACTCTAGAAATCGAAGCCTTTGGCTGGTTCAATTGTTAGAGCATGTGTTTCTTCATCTCAGGGTCATGAGTTCAAGCCCCACTTTGGGCACAGAATTTTAAAAAAATTCTAGAAGTAGATTAATAGTTTCAAGAGCTCTAAAAAATTAACCTTGTTAAATATGCTGAAAACTTTTACAGGTTTTGATGGACATCTGGCCTTATTCTTGCCATGAAGAAAGGTTCTCAGCAAAAGTTTTCGAAAGCAAAGATGCCACCATCATCTCACTCTCCTAGTCCACCATCCCTTACGTCCAATATGAGATCTAGGTCACTTTCGCCTCTAAGTGGATCTGAGACTCTGCCTTTTCATTTTGGAGGACCGTGGCATGAGCAAGTTGAGATTACAGATGAAAGCACAGTGGTTTTAGACTACCAAGACCATAAAGGTAATGCTTTTTATTTTTATTTATTTATTTTTTAAAAGATTTTTATTTATTCACGAGAGACAGAGAGAGGCAGAGACACAGGCAGAGGGAGAAGCAGGGTCCATGCGGGGAGCCCGATGCAGGACTCGATCCCGGGACTCCAGGATCATGCCCTGGGCCGAAGGCAGGCGCTAAACCGCTGGGCCACCCAGGGGTCCCCAAGATAATGCTTTTTAATCTAAGAGTTTGAACACATACTCTTAAGTAGAGATGGAAAATTACCAAACTTATATTTCTGGTCCAAGTGAAATACATATCTTCATACTGACATGACTTATTGTTTATACCAACAGAAAGTGTATCAAGACTGTGGAGTTTGAAGGCTTCTGATGAGGATGAAGCTGTCTGCAAGGATTAGGAGAAGGGTTTCCAGAAAGAGGAAGCTTTATTTCCTGTGGTGCCTTTAAGAGTGCCTTAAAGCCCATATGCCAAATTTACTATCACCCTTGGTTAGAGGAAAAGCAGATCTATTCACTTCAGAGTGGAGTACCTTAATTCAGTACAAAAATGTTATCCACCCCTGGGCTATTATTCCAGTCTGCTTATCAGCAAATTGTTTATCATGTCCCCGTAAGGGACATGTCTATGTTCTACCAAGGTTTTGTTTTTATTTTTTTCTTACAAGCAGTCTGTTAGTGTGGGAATCTGTTTTCAGAAATATATTATTTTTGTCTAAGAGACTATTTAACATGACTGTGAATGAAAACTATGTGATTTCTTTGTGCAGTCATAAAATCACAGCTACCTGTCTGATCAGTTTTTACTCATCAAGAGTTGAGTTTATTTATTTATTTTTTAATTATTTATTCATGACAGACACAGAGAGAGAGAAAGAGAGAGAGAGAGGCAGAGACATAGGCAGAGAGAGAAGCAGGCTCCATGCAGGGAGCCTGATGTGGGACTCGATCTAGAGACTCCAGGACCACACCCTGGGCCAAAGGCAGGCATTAAACCACTGAGCCATCCAGGGATCCCAAGAGTTGAGTTTAGACTATACCTTTGCTGCCCTTTGGTACGTTGCTGACTCTAATTTCATTAATATTTTAGAATATTAGTAATTTTCTTTCCTAGAATTGCTCAAATTAAAGGAAAAAAATCATTTTATTTTGAACCAAAATAAATGTAATATTAACTTATTATAAATAATCATTGGGAATCTTTGTTGTACAGCCTGGAACTGAACCCAGCATTAATTGTTTTCTGACTCATAATTAAAAGTATGAGTTTTGGATTCATCTGCCAGGGTTCAAGTCCTTGATTTGCACATCATTAGCCACGAGATCTTGGGCAAACTATTATAATTTTTTTAAATAAATGGGAATAGTAATTTCTATTTAAAAGGTTTGTCATACAAATTAAGTTTTATAAATATAAAATATTTTATAATAATAATTATGAAGTATAACTTATTGACCTTATTATATATGTTTGTAGTTATTACTATGATATAATGCTGTTTAAAGTAGGATATTATTAAAACATCTCAATTAGAACTAACCAGCTGTTTTTATATTTGCATGGCTTAAAATTTTTTTTTTTTTTTTTAATTTTTATTTATTTATGATAGTCACACAGAGAGAGAGAGAGACGCAGAGACATAGGCAGAGGGAGAAGCAGGCTCCATGCACCAGGAGCCCGATATGGGATTCGATCCCGGGCCTCCAGGATCGCGCCCTGGGCCAAAGGCAGGCGCTAAACCACTGCGCCACCCAGGGATCCCAAAATTTTTTTTTTTTAAGATTTTATTTATTTATTCATGAGAGAGACAGAGAGAGAGGCAGAGACAAAGGCAGAGGGAGAAGCAGGCTCTATGCAGGGAGCCCGACGTGGGACTCGATCCCGGGTCTCCAGGATCACACCCTGGGCTGCAGGTGGTGCCAAACCGCTGCGCCACAGGGGCTGCCCATTGTTTTTTGTTATATAACATTCAAAATAATGCATTTCTCAGAGATGTCCTTTTCTACTGATGATGATCTGTTTCTGTAATTTCAGAAGCTGATTCACATGCAGGAGTCCGATATATTACAGAGGCCCTTGTTAGAAAACTTACTAAACAGGACAATTTGGCCTTGGTAAAATCTCTGAACCTTTCACTTGCTAAAGGTGGTGGCAAGAAATTCAGGGTAGGTTACAAGCATTGTTTTTAATTTTTCTGTGTTTGAAACTGAAAATTAAAAGATTGTATTAGATTTACAGTAGCATCTCATCCTAATGTCACCTAATTTGTAGCAGAGCTTGTATTGTTTCCAGAGAAAGTTCTATTATCAGAAGTATGCCATCTTCACATTCATAAGCGCCTATTCTATACATTGTTGGATTCTTTCTAGAGATGGAGTTGGCAAACTATAACTGGTAGGCCAAATTGGGCCTCTTTTTGTAAATAAAATTTTATTGGAACACAGCCACACTCATTTGTATACATACTGTCTGCGGTTGTTTTTGTGCTATAAAAGCAATAGTAAATACTTGTCACAGAGACTATATGGCTTATAAAGCCAAAAATATTTACTATCTGGCTTTCTCCAAAAAAGTTTGCTGATCCCTGCTCTGGAGTGTTTATTACTTTATTCATAAACTATACAACATGAACACATTGTGAAAAACAACTTAAACTTTTTAATTGGAAAAAAATATGAACTTAGATGCCTACGACATTAGTCTCAAAAATTAATTCCAGAAGGTTGAAGATTTAATGAAACCAAAACAAAACCCACAAAAATATGATAGAAGCATTAGGAAAGAATATAGGAGAATATATTTTAGAATCTTAGAGTTGGGAAGGCCCTTTAAGCAAGCACCAACTCTAATACCGCAAAGAAAAATATTGACAGACTAGTGTACATAAAGATTAAAAAGTGTTTAATGAAAGATATCTTTTAAAATGTAAAAAGAAAAACAACAAACTGGCAGGGAGTGTTTTACATATAATAACAATACCCATATAATATAAAGAGTCTTGACAGTTCAGACAGCTCAATGGAAAATGTGCAAAGGATATGAACAGGGTTGTTCACAAAAGTGTTGTAAATGGCTAATGATAACATGAAAGTATGTTCAACCTCATTAATATAGAAAATATGAAATAAACCAATAGTTTGATATAATTTTCATTCTTGTACGTCTAATGGAGAAGAATTAAAAGGATTATTTCAGTGTTCAGAAAGGTGTGGGAAGTGAGTATTATCATATTGTCTTGGTGGGGCATATACATTGCTCCTGCATTTTAGAAAGACAGTTTGGTAGCATTTATCCAAATTTCAAGTGTACTTATTTGATCCAGCAATTGAGTTTATACTTACTGAATTTATACTTACCAACCTAGATGTTCTACTCCTTGATGTCTGTTCTAATGATATTACATGTACCTAGAAGTGTCTGTATAGTTATATTTATTATGCATTATTTAAAATAGAAAAATTGGAAATAACCAAATGTCTGTCAATAGGGGATCAGTTAAATAAATTATGATGCTGTAGACCATGAAATACTATCGAGTTTCTTAAAAAAAATAAGTAGAGCTCTATGTATAAATGTGGGACAATGTCCACGGTATATTTAACGATAAAAGTTCTAAAACATTTTGTATAGTAAGGTCTAAAAATTCTGTTTTTCTATACATGTATGTGGATATAAACAAGATACAGATGCTTATATGTCATCCTCTTAACATTGGTTACCTTTGATCAGTGGTATTTTTTTTTTTTTACAGGGGTCTGGAGACCTGATGAAAAGAGCTTCTTATGTTTTGTTTGAAATTTCTGTTAGAATATATTTATGTCTTGTGTAATTAAAAAAGGAAAAAGTAGACATTCTAGAGTTTACAAGTTGCAAAAATGAAATCAAAGTAGTAAATGTTTTACTGCAGTTATATACGCCAGGTTATATACGCCAGGCGTTATGTTAAGCTATAGGAATATATACAGGTAAATAAGCTTAGTTTCTGATCTCTGGGAACGTAGAGCTTCCTAGAGGAATTCCTGGGATTAAGAGGATAAATAGTGAGGGGGAATTAGAGAGAGAGTGAAAGCACACACAGGAGAGGCATATACAATGAAAAAGTCTGAAGGGGCTATTAAAACAGAAGATCTAAGAGTATGATGAATGGATTCCAAAGGAGGGAGAATTTCAAGCAGAAATGGATGATATAAAATGTCACAGAACCACTAAGTAGGATGAAAATTTAGAAGTTGTTTGGATTTGGCAGTTAAAAAAGCCTTTCTATTTCACAAACCAAATTCAATCTTCTAGGGCCTTTGTATTTTTCTTCTCTGCCTGTTATTCCCTGCCTCTAGGTGTTCACACAGCTGGCTTGTTATTTAGGTCTCAGCTCAGTGTACTTCCTCTGGGAGGTCTTCTCTTATCACCCAGTTGCAATTGGCTACCTTCTCAGTGACTCTCAGTCTTTCTATTAATAAATATTTATTCAGTGCCCGCCATATGCCAGGCATATGTGCTTACACAGTGGACACAGCAGACAAATCTGCCCTCTGGGTGCCTTGCATGCAGTCACATCATGTTATCTTTATTTTCTTGTTGGTACACTTCAGCGTCTGAAAATGTTGATTTATTGACTTTCTCTGTGAATGAAAACAAGAACCTTGGTTTCCTCATTCACCAATATATTTCTAGTACCTGGAACAGCTCTTGGCACATAATCTGTGTTTGATAAATATTTGTGGGATGGATAGATGAATGACAATCTTGGAGAGAACAATTTGAATACATAGTAAGCAGAAGATATTTTGCCTTCCCAATAGAATAAGTGGAAGGCAGAATGAGCAAATGTACACAACTTTTATGAGAACGTGGCCACAAATAAAGGACCTAAAATGAGAATTTGGTAGGAAAACAGATTCAGTGCTTGGTGATTTGTTGTATACAAAGGAGACTGAGGAGACTGAGCCTGTTGAACAAAGCCTCCTGTAGCAGGGGGGGTTGTCTAGTTCACTGGTATCTATTGCCTAGTGCTGCATCTGGTATGTAGTAAGTGCTTAATGGGTATCTATTGAGTAATGACTTTTTAAACTTGAGGGGAAGATCCAGGAGAGAAAGAGATTAAAGATGCAAGAGCCTGGTGAGAGGAGGTAGATGAAGTCATACAAGAGCATAAGTGCCAGCTGAACTTTGAAGAAGGAAGGAGAGGAGGGGGAGGCATAGAAAAGTTGAAGTGGAGGAAAAGTTGAGGTGGAATTCTTGTTGGATAATCTGATTTTCTTGATACACAGGAAATGTTATCCACTGAGGGTTGAGGAGAGCTACTATTCCTGGTCAAGGGAAACCCTACCAAGGGACTGTCCAGGAGAGCAGGAAGGGTTATTTTCTGGTGACTGATCAAAACAGCCCCTGATGCACATACATGTTGTACTTTATATCAAGGCATCTGTCATATAAAGTATTTATCCATTTGTTTCCAATTAGTGTATCGAAAATTTGGAAAAATGTGTTAAACTTGAAGTACTGAATCTCAGCTATAATCTAATAGGAAAGATTGAGAAAGTGGACAAACTGTTAAAATTACGTGAACTCAACTTATCGTATAACAAAATCCGGTAAGTAAATACTTTTTCAGGTAGCACTGCAAGATTGTCATTGTTAAAGAAGTAGATTAATGCTGCCCACGTTACTGAATTGAAAGTCCTATGAAAGAAACAACAGGCACTTGGATCCTCATTCATTGCTAGTCAAGCCCTTCACATATGGTAACTGCTTTCGTGTTTTGGCATTACTAAAGAAAAGAATAATATCTTTCTAGCATTTTTAATAAAGATTTTATTTGTTTATTCACGAGAGACACAGAGGCAGAGACACAGGCAGAGGGAGAAGCAGGCACCTCAAGGGGAGCCTGATGCAGGACTCGATCCCTGGGCCCCGGGATCACGACCTGAGCCAAAGGCAGATGCTCAATCACTGAGCCACCCATGTGTCCCAGTATCTTTCCAGGATCATCAAAGGAGATAACACGAGTACAAAATTTTATCCTAATTCCATTTTTGATGGGAACTTTTCAGTCTTTGATCCACTGCCTTATTACATTAAGAAAGTTGACATGAAGCAGTGTTTTAATCGTTTTGATCCTAAACATATTTCAGTGTATTTTGAACTTATTTGCTTATCCTGATGTTCTTCTTTGCTATAAGAAATACACTCAGTCATGTTTCCACTTCATAATATATATTACTGTGAGAAATAAAACATAAGCTGACAGTGGCAAAAAACCACACATGGAAAACTTGTTATATAAGGGCGCATGGGTGGCTCAGTCAGTTAAAAGTGTCTGCCTTGGGCTCAGGTCATGATCTCGGTCCTGGGACCGAGCCCTGCATGGGCTCCCTGCTCGGTGAGGAGTCTCTTCTCCCTCTCCCTCAGTGCCCTGCCCCAACCCAGCTTGTGCTTTCTGTCTTTCGGATAAATGAAATCTTTATAACAAGTTTTCTTTTCATTTCTTTTTTTTTTTAACATGATGCAATTATCAAATCTTGAAAATCTTTACATCTGTATACTTTCCCTCCACCTTAGACTCGGTATACGTATTGGCCAAAAAACAAAACCACTAATACTGGCAGAAGCTATAATAGGGCAAAAAATGAAAGAGGGAAAAGAATCAATCCTTAATACAAAGTTTGTATAAAAAATAGTTGATCCTGATAAAAATAATTTCAATAAAATAAAAATGAGAAGAAGCTTGGAAATATTTGTCCATATGGAAAATTTACCAAGGAATTAAACAGACAATTAAATTGGGAAAATATTTCATCAGTGAAAATTCATCAATATGAATGATAAATGTTTTATTGATTTAAATATTCTGATTAAAATATATATGTTTATAAATATAGTGTCCTAGTGAGTCCTTCAGTTCAAAATGGCAGCCAAATCCTACTGTCATAGCTAATCTTTTGGTCATGACTTAAGGTAATAAGATCTCTCTTGTGCAGGGCTGTAACATAGGAGTATGTGCTATTGAGTTTTTCAGCTCTCCCCTGGCTATCCCCCAGGACTCTTCACAGTGGGTAGTGAGAGTGCCATGGATAGACTCTTCTTTTTGGTGTTATAGGATCCTAAAGTCTGATGGTAAGATAGGATTCCTGGACCCAGTAATGAAGAATTGGCAGTTTAGCTGTTCTGGTCAATTTCTTTTTAGCCACTTTTGTTTGGTTCTTGTTTATAAAAAGGGTTAGCAAATTATAATTATGAAAAGTAATTCCACATAAAACCAAGGCTATTTATTCTAAACATACAGTGGAGGGACTCTGTCATTATACTTACTAAATTTGATTTTTACCCTTTGGTTTCCAGCAAAATTGAAGGCATAGAAAATTTATATAATCTGCAAAAGCTGAACCTTACAGGAAATGAAATCGAACATATCCCAGTATGGTTAGGGAAGAAGTTAAAATCTTTGCGAATCCTGAATCTGAAAGGCAACAAGATATCATCGGTAAGTTATTCAAAGTAGCAAGGATTTTTTTTTTTCTTCAAATTTTTAGACTTGTTGAAAAAAAGATAAAAATCTAAGTCTTTAAAAAATGAGATTTCTTCTTTTAAGATTCTTGGTCCTTTGACCACACGTCAAATTCAGACATAACCTCTAGGGACTATCTAAGTAATTAAAAATAGGCATTTCTGGTTTTGCATGATTCCATGTACCTGAGAGTTGACCTCTTAGGATTTTGCAGCATTTCATTTGAGCCTCAGAAAACTTTTTTTTTATGGAAGCAATAAAAGATTATTTTTTGAATACTATCAGGTAGTACCGTCTTTTTCCAGGTTAAGTTGTGTGACCCAAAGTCACACAACTGGTGCCAGAATCCAGGTCCTGAATGCCTGGAACCAAGTTCTTTTTTTGTTTTTTTCAGACTTCTGAATTAAGCTTGATTATAGTGTCAGGTGTTATAGGAGGTTAATTACTAGCTCTTTTATTGTAGAGCAATATTGTCATCATGGCTCACATTAATCTAATAATCGTGTATGCTTTTCTTTGAAGTATAATTTATTATTTTTTTCTGACATTTATACAGTTAGATGTTCAATAAGTATTAAGTAAAAACAATTTACTTACATCTATATTAAAATTGGAAAAATCATGCTTAATTTAAGGAACATCAGTCATAAAATAGACAATAAAAGATGTACTTTCTAGGTCTAGACCTGCCTTCTGTGACCTTGGAGAATTCCATTCTCTCTCTAAAACTCATTGTGTAAATTGGAGAAAACAAACCCTTCCCTGCCTTTTTTACAGGGGTGTTCTGGAGCTCAGATAAAATGATAGATGTGAAAATGTTTTAAAGACTTTACGACACTAACTCCTAAAAGCGTCATCAGGGGAAGTCATTAATAATAAACAGCATTTGTTTAATTGCTGTGCAGTTTGCAATATCTGTGGTTTCTTATTTCATCTTTGTAAGTCTGGTGAGGTGACCCTGTACCATTTCACTGCAACAGCCCAAGAGCCTCAGAGCCCAAACCCATGTTGCACAGCATCACCTTAGAGCTCTTGGGGCTTATGCTGTGATGGAAAGAGGTAGCCACAAATCTAAAATTTGCTATAAATATTCCTCTAAGTAGTCGATTGTTAGTACTCAGTGTCAACTGATGTTAACAGGAAAATCATTCAATAAATATTTATTACCATTTTAAATTTTTCGTGACTTTCTTATCTCAGTTTATATTTGACGTTAGCATCAGTAAGAGATTGATACACATTCACTTGTGAGTGGAGATGTATTTGCACTAGGTATTAGGAGTAGCATTTCTCAACCTTTTAAAATCTGTCTTGGGATAAACATAAAAATCTTCAAAAATGTGCGTATCTCCCTGTATCCTTACTTATTTCTTTTAACTATCAATTATAACTATTATATGAAGATTTGCCACAATCTTTTCAGTAGTCATATTTTTGATGTATTCAATCAGTACAGTGAAAGAATAATAGGTTGAAAGTGACACAGACTTGAATTCAGATCCTGTTTTGTTCATTTGTAATCTCTGAGCTTTGGGCAGGTTATTTAACTTCTTCGAGCCTCAGTTTTTTTCATCTACAAAATTAAAATGGTGTTTATATCACAGGTTGTTGTGAGGAATCATAAAAGAAACAATATATGGAAAATGCCTAATATTGCCCTGATACATTATAGATATTCACATACTCCCATTCTGTTTCTCTTCTCAAGCACTAATTTTGGGTAATGGGTTCCTTGAATTGGTTCCTTGCCATATTGCTATCAATTTTCTTAATTTATTATTTCCTTTAGGTGTGTTTTTATTATTTTAAAATTAAATTATACTAAAACTAGTATTATATATCATTTCAGCTCCAAGATGTAAGCAAGTTGAAACCACTTCAAGATTTGACTTCTCTGATCCTACTTGAAAATCCAGTTGCGACCCTTCCTCATTATATCCAGTTTACCATTTTTCACCTTCGCTCATTGGAAAGTTTGGAAGGTCAGCCAGTAACTAGTCAGGACAGACAAGAAGCTTTTGCGAGATTCAGTTTAGGTAAGGTGACATTTAAAAAAAACTAAATTTGGGTGGGGGGAGGAATTTATTTTCAAAAGTTATCCAGAAAAATATATTGAAGTATGAACTTTATAATGCTATTAATTTTTGTTTTGGAAAATGACAACATAAATCAATTAACATCAATGTCATTGATACAGTAATTATCCATTAACATCGTTAAGAATCAGTAAATATTATTGAGCACATACTGTGAGCCAGGCACTGTTATCTGGCACTGATGTACAATGGTGAACAAGGCATATGGTAGTGGCCTTCATGCAGTCTGTATTTTAGTGGAAAAGAAAGATCAAAAGCAAGCAAACTGAGATAAAATAACAGAGGAAAACCCCCTTTTGGCAAAGGAATGGCCCTCTGGGAAATGACATATAAGCTGAAGGCATAGGCAGCGAAGGGATTAGCCATGTGAAGAGGGACATTCAGGGAGAAGGGCAGCTAGCACTTTCAGGCTGGAAAGCCGCTAAGAAATTAAGGAACTGAAAAATCAGTATGGGGGTCCTGGGTGGCTTAGTCAGTTAAGAATCTGCCTTCGGCTCAGGTCATTATCTCAGAGTCCGAGGATTGAGTCTCAGGTTGGGCTCCCCAATGAGGGGGGAGCCTGCTTCTCCCTCAGCCCTCCTCCCTGCTTGTTCTCTCTTTCTCTTTTTCTCTCTCTCTCAAATAAATAAATAAAATCTTTAAAAAAATAAAACATCAGTATGACTGGAGAATAGCTCAAGAAAAAGATGGGAAGGCTCGGGGAGGGGCAAGATGACACAGGGCCTTGGGGTTAGGATTTTATTTCAGGTACAATAGGAAGCAAATGAGGATTTTTTTTTTTTCTTAAAGATTTTATTTATTTATACACAGAGAGAGGGCAGCCCAGGTGTCTCAGTGGTTTAGCGCTGCCTTCAGCCCAGGCCATGATCCTGGAGACCTGGGATGAAGTCCCATGTCAGGCTCCTTGCATGGAGCCGGCTTCTCCCTCTGCCCGTGTCTCTGCCTGTCTCTCTCTTTCTGTGTCTCTAATAAATAAATAAAATCTTAAAAAATATATATATATACACAGAGAGAGAGAGGCAGAGACACAAGCAGGCTCCATGTGGGGAGCCTGACGTGGGACTTGATCCCGGGTCTCCAGGATCACACCCCAGGCCCAAGGCAGCGCTAAACCGCTGAGCCACTGGGGCTGCCCGCAAATGAGGATTTTTAAGCAGCAATAAGGCACAATCCATTTTATTAAGATTATTTTTAGAGTACTCATCATGGTAAGCACTGAGTATTGCATAGAATTGAATCACAATATTGTACAGCTGAAACTAATATAACACTATGTTAAGTATACTGGAGTTAAAATATTTTTTTAAAGATTATTTTTTATGCAGGATGAAGAATGATTTGAAGCAGGGCAAATGGAGAAAAAAGGGACATGTCTGAAGGCTATTGTGGTAATCTAGGCTAGAAGTGTTGGTGGCCTGTATTTAGATGGCAACAGTTTCTAATGAAGTGGGTAATTCCCAGGCTTCTGGCCTGAGTAAATGGTTGGATTGGTGATATTGTGTATACAAAAGGGAGACTTCAGAATTCTAGGTTTGAATGTCTGTGAGACAACCAAGAAGAGGGTTGGAAATATGAGTCTGGAGTTGAGAGAGATCTGTACTGGAGATATAAATGCGGAGCTTGTCAGCATAACAGTGATATTTAATCCCATTGGAATTGATTGGTTCACTCAGGCTGGGGTTGGGAAGAGCAAGGTGAGCCACCTAAGCAGACTGAGAAAGAGAGGCCAAGTAAGGGGAAACCCAGGAAATAGTGGGTTGCAAAAGCCCCGAGAAAATTTCATGAGAGGAAGTGGTCAGCTGTGTTGAATGTTGCTGAGACATAAAGAAAAAGTAAGATGAGCACAGAGAAGTGCTTTAGATTGGCAGTACATGATGGTCTTGACCAGCACAGTTAAGGAGTGGTTAGGAAAAAATGCTAGATTGTAGATCCAAGAGTGAATCGAGGGGACGCATTTGGGCGAAGGTTTGAAGTTTCCTCCCATGATTTCTCTCTCCTAGTTCCTAATAAGTGAAATTTTAAAAAGAGTTTAAGTTAAAAAAAAAAAAATCAATAGCTTCCAGACCAGGAAATGGGCAGAAGCAAACGCAGTAAACCTGAAAGCTAATAAAGAGTATTTGGGAGTGGAGTGGAGAGACCGTCATGGCTCATTTCTTATCATCCTTGAAAAGACAAGATGAGGTCAGAGAAAAACAAAAGACTGTCTCTTGATAAGAGGGTTACTTTATTAGAAGGGAGCAAAGATTTGTGCAGGTGTGGGAGTTTTGTTGCTTTGGTGGTGGGAAAATGAGAAAGTCCCCATGAGTGAGATCTTTTCTCAGTGAAATATGAGGTCATCAGCTGAGAAAAAAAATGGAAGGAGTATGGGAAGTTTGAAGACAAAGATGAAGGTCTTAAATAGCTATTTTAGAGTGTTAGGAAATGAATCTGTATGTTCAACCATTTGAAATTGATGTTCGTCTGTTTTGGCTTACAGAAACAGTAGTTTCATATCGTTTGATCCAATCCTTGAGAAATATGGTAAATTTTTATTAGTTTGGATCTCCTAACTCAATATTTGTTACCCTGAAGTAAATGTTTAGAATCTTTAAAAATATAAATAATGCAAAGAAAAGTCATCATATAAATATACTTTTGGGGAAATGTTTAAATTACTTATGATTACTTATGAATCTGAGTATTAATTAGGAGCCTTTAAGGCTCTTGGGATCCATTGGTGAGCCAGATAGATGCAGTTTCTTTTCTTTCCTTTTTTTTTTAAAGATGTTATTTATTTATTCATGAGAGACAAAGAGAGGCAGAGACCCAGGCAGAGGGAGAAGCAGGCTCCCTATAGGGAGCCCGATGTGGGACTTGATCCTGGACCCCCCCCCCCCCCCCGTCGTGACCTGAGCTGAAGGCAGATGCTCAACCACTGAGCCACCCAGGTGCCCCCAGACAGATGCAGTTTCTGCTTTTCAAAGCTTTAGTGGGAAAGGCAGATGCCTAGCCATTTGATCACATTTTGTCACTCATTATATGACAAAGGGCCCAGCAGAGGTACAGGGTGACCTGAATGCATCCCTGGGAAGCATCTCTCCTGGGGAGAGGATAGATTCAGGGCAGGATTCTCAAAATATTTTTTCAAAACAAAGACCTGGAGGGTATAAAATAGGCCAGTAGGAGATAGAGGAAGAAAGTTCCAGACAGAAGGTGTGAATAAAAGCCTGCGGGATGGGGCACCTGAGTGGCTCAGTTGGTTCAGCGTCCGACTCTTGGTTTTGGCTCAGGTCATGATCTTGGGGTCCTGAGATGAGCCCTGGGGTCACTGGGCTCTGTGCTCAGCAGGGAGTCTGCTCATCCCTCTTCCTTATCCTCTGCCCCTCCCATACCCCCCCTCTAAAATAAAATCTTTTAAAAAAAGAAAGAAAGAAAATCTGCAGCTGGAGAGGGAATTTGGGACCAAATCATGAAGGTTTTTTTGTGAGTTCTTCATGTAAGTTTTGGATCCTATCCTAAACATAATAGCAGGAAGCCTTTGAAGGATTTTTAAGATAACAAAGTATTTTGCAGACCTGCTTACAGTATTCTTTAAAGTGTAATTACTAATATCAGATAAAATATTACAAGTTTTTTAACAGGAGACTTGGAAAAACCTCATTTATCAACATGCTATTTGAATGAAATGAAATACTTGGAAGTAGTGTTACTGTTTTTTGTTTTTTTTTTTAGATTTATTTATTTATTTGAGAGAGAGAGAGAACATGTAGGCTAGAGGGGCAGGGGTGAGGGCAGAGGGAGAGAATCTTCAAGCTGACTCCCCACTGAATATGGAGCCCGACACTGGGCTTGATCTCATGACCCTGAGATCACGACCTGAGCCAAAACCAAGAGTGGGGCACTTAACCAACTGAGCCACTCAGGCACCCCATAAAGTGTTATCTTTTAATATCGTTTTCCGAATGATATTGCCTTCTTACTTTTTGATATAAATCACTTTCTAGCTCAAGATAGTCTTTTCCCCCCAAAACCACAGTGAATAGTTTTCTTTTTTTCTAGAGATTTTATTTATTCATGAGACATACAGAGAGAGGCAGAGACATAGGCAGAGGGAGAAGCAGACTCCCTGTGGGGAGCCCGATTTGGGACTTGATCCTGGACCCTGGAATCTTGCCCTGGGCCGAAGGTAGACACTCAGCCACGGAGCCACCCAGGTGCCCGCCCCTGTGAATAGTTTTCAAAGTAAAATTGTACTTACACTATTCCAAGACTTCTTTTGCTATTATTTGAGAAATAGCCTCACCTTTCTTCAAGTAGAAAGTGTTATGATCAATAAACTCTTAAATTTGCGTTGGCAGATGAGGTAGAAAGACTGGAAAGAGACCTGGAGAAGAAGACAATGGAAACTGAAGAGCTTAGGAGTGAGCAGACAAGGTTCCTTGAGGAAATTAAAAGTCAGGATAAATTGAACAAATCACTGAAAGAGGAGGCCAGACTACAAAAACAGAGCTATGAGGAGCTGGAGAGTAACCTAAACACCAAAAATGAATTGGTAAGCCTGGGTTTCACATTGCTTTGACTGTATTCTTTGGAAATAGAGAATTCTTTGTCCTTGGGTCTAAAAACAAAACTTCTGGACTGTAGAATGGGGCAGGCGTGGTTTAACAGAAATGTGTGCAAAAGTTTCTACAAATTATCGTTGGCTGCACACTGTGGGACATGGGCCCCCAGGGATGGGTACTGTCTTGGGCTACGTTATGTGAGGCATGGTGTCCAAAATAAAGGAGGACAGTGAAGCCTCACACTGAGGAGCTGCTCAGACTGTCCCTAGATTTTTGTATTTTATTTATAACAGCATTGTTGGTGAGGTTATACATTGGCAAAAACTTTTAGAAGGCAAATTGGCAAAATTATCCAAATTTAAAGGGATGTAACCCTATGTTCTACATATTGGAAATATATACTATGCTGATTTAATATATAATTATATATGATACTCTGTAGAAATTGTAGCAAGAATGTATATTATGTGTGCACATATATACACATATACATGGACATTCACCACAATCTTGTTTATATTAGTAAAGTATTGAAAATAGCTCAAACGGGCCTCCTGGATATCCATCTGGTAGAATAACGGTGTTGCTGTTAAAATAAGGTGGAGCCGTATGTCCTGATAGGACGTATGTCTGATCTCTATTGCTCTGTGAAGAAAGCAAGCTGGGAAACAGGGTATCAAGGACGATGCGATGTATGTGGCATGGATAATAGTATGTGAGGAAAAACAGTAGATAGGTACCAAACTCTTGACAGTAGTTATTTCTGGGGAGCGGATTATAAAGCACTTTGATTTTTTTTTTAAAGAGATTTTATTTATTTATTCCTGAGACACATAGAGAAAGGCAGGGGGAGAAGCAGGCTCCCTGTGGGGAGCCCGATGCAGTACTCAATCCCGGGACCCCGGGGTCATGGCTTGGTATTTTTTAAATATATACACACACACACACACACACACACACTCTAGAAAAAGAAATGGCAAATAGAAATATAACAAAACAATGTTTTACTTAGTAATAAAGAAATTTCTAGGGGTACCTGAGTGGTTCTGTCAGTTGAGCATCTGACTCTAGATTTCTGCTCAGGTCATGATCTCAGGGTCCTGAGATGGAGCTCCATGCTCACTGCTTAGGATTGTGTTTCTGCTCTGCTCACACCCCCCTCCCCCTGCTCTCTATTAAAAAAAAAAAAAAAAAAAATTTCTTTCTTTCTTTTTTTTTTTTTTTTTACTTTTTCTTGGTTCTTATTTTTGTATGTTTCTGAACTTGAGATCACATTCTCTCTGTAATTTTGTATTCAGCTTTTCATAAACATTTAGCTAGGTCATTTAAGAACTTTCGATAAGTATTATTTTTGAAGATGGATATGTAGGGACACTTGGCTGCCTCAGTCCTAGAGCATGCATTCTATTTTGTTGTTATTTTTATTTCAATTCCGTTAATTAACATATCATGTATTATTAGTTTCAGAGGTAGAGGTCATTGATTCATCAGGCTTATGTAACACCCAGTGCCCATTACATCACATGCCCTCCTCCATGCCCATCCCCCCATTACCCCATCCCCCCACTCACCTCCCCAGCAACCCTCAGTTTGTTTCCTATGATTAAGAGTTTCTTTTTTTTTTTTTTTTTTTTGATTAAGAGTTTCTTATGGTTTGTCTCCCTCTTTGATTTTATCTTGTTTTATTTTTCCCTCTAAAAAGAAATTTCTAATAACTGTCATGAGACAAATTGTAATAACTCTGGAATGGAATTGCTGTCACTGAAACAGGCATAATAAGCTCAGGGATTAGAGAAAAGATAAAAAAAACATTAGCTAGGGAGATGGACTAAATGATTTAAAATGCCTTTTCAACCCAGAGAATGGGGTTCTGTAAAATTGTTGGGTTACTTTCTTTGAAGGAAAAAATAGCTATTGCTCTTCTCTATTTTTTTTTCTTTTGACAATTCTTTTTCTGATCTGTGCATAACTTAGAGAATTTAATTTCTCATATAACTAATGAAATCCTAGATGGTTCTCTTTCTTTTTGCACCCCCCTCCCCTTCAAGATGGGTATTCTGGCTTGATTGACTTGATCTGTTGATAAGAATTGTGCTTTAAGTACTTATGTTTTTTAACTAGAAAAAAGTGTTTCCTCCTCTATGTAGCATTGGAAATTGTTACTTGAAATCTGAATACTTAGTGACTATCTTTTTCTTGAGCTCTTCTTTGCCTGAGGAAAAAGATGATTTATATCAGGGGTCATGATGAAAGCCAGGGCAGCTTCCCCAGCCCTATCAGTCAGCTACTCAGAGCATTTGCAGGTTGCTTCATACACCTCTTATTTGAAGGTAGTTTTCAAATATGTCAGCCATATTCTGAAGGCATATTGTATAAGATGTTAATCTGATAATTGTCAATAATTATATATAGCACATACTTCTGTTGCTCTCTATTCCATGATTGATGATTAATTAAATCATTAGAAACTTATATGACAGTTTGATTTTAGCAGTGCACTCTTTGGGCCATCATGTAACATTTGTATGTAAAATACAAATATGGGGCACCTGGCTGGCTAAGTTGGTAGAGTGTACAACTCTTGATCTTGAGTTCATGACCCATGTTGGGTGTGTGATACCTACTTAAAAATAAATAATAAATAAAACTTAAAATATAAATATAAAAACAGTACTTACTATGGTATCACTTGATACTTGTGAACATTTAATAAATTTTCCTGAGTTTACTAATCTTTTTTTCTATAATATAGAATCCATCTTTTATTGTGAAGATAAGAGAACATTGTAATTTCTATATGCAGCCTCCCTGGTACATGTTAGTTAATTCATTGAAAACCTGGGCAAAATGTTACATCTTTTGACTTTGCGCTATCCCCAAATTATGGATTATTATAGTTGCTAATTTTCTCTTTTTTCTATTTATAATGTTGATATATTTGTGCTGTGAATAAATGTTTTGTAAATTGTCAACAGTTTTTACTGGGTTTATTTTCAGTAACTATTTTTGGTTGGAAGACATTGCTCTTTATGTCACTGTTATTTTTATCATTAACCATTTAAAAGCATATTGACATGTGAATTCTGCATCTTATTTTTTACAAAATGGCATATATATCATGGCTCTCTAAGTAAAAAAAATACCCACATATGCGTGCATGCACACATTATACGTACATATAAATCTTTTTAAATTTTTTCTGTCTATATTGTGTTCCATTTATTTAACCTACTCTTATTGATGAATATTAGGTTGCTTCCACTTTATTAGAAATGATACTACAGAGAAAATTTTTGTAAATATGTATTTCTGCATTCATAGTAGTAATTCCTTGGTATAAATCACTACAAGTTGGGGCACCTGGCTGGCTCAGTCACTAGGGCATGCGACTCTCAGTCTCAGGGTTGTGAGTTCAAGCCCCACGTTGGTAGAGGTTACCAAAAAAAAAAAAAATAAAGAATATCACTACAAATGGAATTACTATGATACTTGCATTTTTAATTTTGGTAAACATTAAGCATATAGCTGCTTTATACTTCTATAGCAGTGAGTGAAAGAGCCCAATTTCCCACTTGAAATTATTTTGAACTTGTAAATAAGTTAGGAAAAAAGTGAAATCTCATTGCTTTAATTTTACTTTTTTTTTAGTTGGACAGCTGATTGTTGCATATGTATTTATTAGATATTTTATATTCTTTAAATTTTTTAAAATAATTTTTTAATCAGGCTATTTTTAAATTTCAATTCAATTAATTAACATATGGTATATTATTGGTTTAGAGGTAGAGGTCAGTGATTCATCAGGCTTATGTAACACCCAGTGCTCATTCTATCCCATGCCCTCCTTAATGTCCCTCCCCCAGTTACCCCGTTCCCCCATTCCCCTCCCCTCCATCAGCCCTCATGTTGTTTTGCCTGTTCTTTCATTATTCCAAAATAGTATTCTACGTCTCAAAAAGAATTCTGGATCTTATTCTAAAAGCCTACATTTGAAAAAGATTTTCCATTATCTTCTCCAGAATATATCTGGTGATAATATCATCTACAGTTATATGATGCTTTCCAGTTTTGTCAAGTAATTCTTCACATAGGAGGTCAATTAACCTGTAAAAGAAATGGGGTAAACTGCATTTTCTATAAAACTTCTGGTGCCATTTAAACTCTAATAGTCCCCTCTCTCCTGCCACCAACAGATACTAATGTAATGAACTTTAATGTTAATATTGCTCTTTGTCTTTTCACAAGTTATTTAACTCCTGTTCTTCAGTTTCCTCATTTTTAATATGAGGATCACTTACCTGTCCTGCCAGCCTCATAGAGTTGTGAGGACTAAGTAAGGTAATGAATATGAAAATTCAAATATGAAAATAATTTGAATTGAATTAAGCTAAGTGATGGAAGGTGGTAGACCTGTGATATAGTCAATGATGATAAAATGTGTGTCCATAAGAGAGAATGGTGCAGTTGCTAATAACATTGTCTTCCTCAGGTAAGTTGTCAGTAAAGAGCAGCTTCTATCTATTACTACAGCTTAACTCTCTAAAGTTCTCCAGGTGATGGACTCTGTTTGCTTTTTTTCTTCTTTTAGCCCTTGTCTTGGTTTCTTGCAGAGCATTTTCTGCCGATTCTTTATTCTTCCTTAAAGGTAGTTCCTTCAGGGCTGAATTGCACACTATGTTTTTCATGGTTTGCATGATAACTTGTGTTACTATGCTTTTGTACATCGTAAGTTTTGAAACTGGCTTGCCTTCTCAAGAAATGTGCTTGTGTGTGTATGTGTAATTTTTTTAATGGATGTGTACATAGGGCAGTAAATTCAAATGTGAGGGAAAGAATTTGTATCATTTTTCTTACTGGTAAATATGCCAACTGCAGTCAACTCTTGATTATCCACAGCTAATACTGTAACTAGCCTACTTTCCAGGCCCTTTGACTCCTAATGTGCTCTCATTTATGCATTTATGCCACAGACATTTATTGAATGCTTACTGAATGCTAAGCCTAGCACTATAAAAGACACAAAGGTAATTTTGAATTGCACAGAGTATATATTATTTGCCTGCAGAGACCAGTCCATATATTGTTCATAGTTCCAGTCACATTTGCCTTTTATTTGGTCTTACTGCTAATAATCTTTGGGAAGGGAAACATGAGATTAGTTGATGCTGTTAGTTGTGAGTTGCTTTCTTGCGATTTGGTGAAAGCATCAGTGTGAGGAGCTGTGCTGGACACCCTGCAGCAGGACATCAAGGCAGCATCACATAATAGATGGAGTGTTCGATTTGAAATCAGGAGACTTGTAACTGAACTCTGTCTCTTTACTGTAAGCTGTGCAATTGGGCAAGGTATTTAACCTCCTGCTGCAGCTTTTGTCATCTCATAGGGTAAATATGGTAAAGATCCAGTGAGATAGTACATGTGTAAAAGGCTTAGCACACTCCTGGCATACAGTGAGTACTCGATCAAGATTACCTGTCATCCAGGTTAGCATTACTTCCATTTGGACAGATAATCAGGAGATGACTGTAAGCTAAATCGTGCACGACTTTGAGTTCCTAGGCCTTGTAAAATGTTCATATTTGTTTATGTTTTATTCTCAGCTTGCATTTTCATATTAATAAAATTTTTCTGCATGTTTTTTGTCTGGTATCTACTCTCTGATGCTGTAAAAAAAAAAAGGCAAAAATCACTTAGTGGACCTTTGAAACGAATTCACAGGATTGGCTTAGTAGGAAGGGGGCTGATAGTGATGTTAATAAAACATTTAGCTTCTGCCACTAATCTAATATGTAACTTTTGACAAGTCAATTCACCAATCTAGGACTCATTTCTTTATTTTTAATTCAGATAATTAAATTGGATGATCTCTTTTCTTCTAGCTCTAGAAATTTCTAAGAATAAGTAAAAAGTTGTAATTATAGTAGAATTACTTTATTAAAAATTTAATATTATATATTGGGATCTGATTGACCGCATTCATATCCTTTATCCTTGATTAGAAGAATGTTCAGAACACTGAGCTCTACTATAGCAACAACAGTACAATTAAAACCAATCTCTTATTTTCATCCTTCTCACTGCTCCTTGTGATTCCTTTGTAATTACTCCCAAATATCATTTTCATCTATAACTATCAGTAACATTGCAGAGTAAGTCAAATAAATTCATGGTAATTATTGGAAAATCAGGAAGCAAGTACTTAATAGAGTATTTAAAAATAATTGACACAATTATTTCCATGTTTGGATAAAACAAATTGAAATTATTTTTAAAATCTTTATTGTATCCTGAAATTGCATATAAACTTCAAAGGTCTTTTATGTGATCTCTTATGAAGTGATAGTTTTATATTGCATTTCATAATACTTTAGAATAAGGATAAAATACTATGAATGCTCTGCTATTTGCTGTGAGTTTTAAAACACTTTAATTATTAGTTATGATTAGAACTTGCCATGCCATTGTACCTTTAATACTAACTTATACTACTTGTTTCATATCAAATTGGGCCAATAGCTAAAACAGAAGACCATGGAACTAATGCGAGCATGTCAGAAACAGTATGAGATGGAACAGGAGTTGGCCTTTTATAAAATTGATGCCAAATTTGAACCACTAAATTATTACCCATCAGAGGTGAGTTTAACCTTTATTTATTTATTTGGAGCTTAATGTTTTAGTAATCCAAATTAAAGCCAGCATTGAGTGGAGTGGGGGGAAGGCAGATGGTGAAAATGTTCAAGGGACTTTATCAATAATCATTCTACTTTCTTGTTATGAGGGCATCAGCAGAGTAAACATATTTTGGCTGAATCAGTGAATTTTTTGGTTCAGTAAGTTAAAGCAGGATCTAAAAGAGGTAAAAAGGCCCAAGAGAATCTGTGTGATTCTGATACCATATTATTTCATACTAAAATTTATTGGACTGAGATTTTACTTACATATCAGCCAAGAAACCAAAATAAAACACCTAAATTATGATTTGAGAGATTAAGCATGGCTAATAATCACATAACTGTAGGCAGTTCTTTAATCAGCCAATCTAAACACTTTTTGGGGATAGAATCCCTTGAGGGATTCTGAGAGACTGTTTTTTTGTTTTAGTTCTTTTTTGGTATATTAAGAGTGAGATTAAAAGTGGCATATATTTTTCAACTTCTAGGTATGTAGGATTAATGTTAGGCAATTCTGTGATATGTTCTTCACTGATAAAATGAATGATGTCACTTAGCTGCTTAGAAGTTACTTACTAAACCATAAATATTTACTTATTTTGCTTTTAGTATGTCGAAATTGATAAAACCCCAGATGAAAGCCCTTACATTGGCAAATCCAGATACAAGAGAAATATGTTCACTACAGAGAGTTATATTATTGCAAATGCCCAGACAGTAAAGATCAAGAAGATGGAGCTAGATGAAGGGGAACAACTCAGAAATGAGCACGTGAACTTGGGAGCATCGCCAACAGACATACAACTGGAAGACAAAGAAAAAAAAATAAGTGCAGGTTAACAAAAGTTATTTTAAATTCTTTCGAGGGTATCCCTGGGTGGCTCAGCGGTTTAGCGCCTGCCTTTGGCCCAGGGCGCGATCCTGGAGTCCCGGGATCGAGTCCTGCGTCGGGCTCCCGGCATGGAGCCTGCTTCTCCTTCTGCCTGTGTCTCTGCCTCTCTCTCTCTCTCTCATGAATAAATAAATAAAATCTTTAAAAAAATAAATTCTTTTGAAAACAAAAAGATTAAATATATAGGCAAACTTTGTTTTATAATTCTTTTAACTAAACATGTTGAAGGTACTTATATTATTGTTTACACGAAAAGCCTAAAACAAGAGTAGTGATTCTTTGAGCAAATCATTTTTTAATGATTCCTGTTAGAGTTGAGAATGGGTTTTCTTTTCTTTCTTTTTTTTTTTTTTTAAGATTTTATTAATTTATTCATGAGAGACACATTCATTGAGCTACCTGGGCTGCCCGAGAATGGAGTTCTTGACAGTAATAATGGTGACAGCATGTCCAGGGGGCCCAGGAATGCCTAAATCTTCAGTCGCCAGCAGGTCCTTCTCACTTTTGAAGTTGCACATTCAAAGACATAATTGGTCATAATTGTGGCAAGGACCACTTTACTGATTAGTATGCAAAATCTAAAGCAGTGCTTTGGATAAGCTGGATCAGTGTACCCACCTTATCCCAACCTGCCCCAAAACATCTAATTGAAAGATCTGACCACTTCCTGGCAAGTCCTAAGGAGGAAGAAGTCAATCCAAGAGGGTACTAGGGTACTTAGAGACCCTGTCAATGGCATACTCTGAATCCACTTACCCAGTGAGCTGCATGGATATGGAAGGAGAAAACAGATCTATTGTGGCGCATTGTGGGGCTCTCCCTAATCCAGTGAAGCAGCTCATCTTCTCTTAGTTGGTAGCTAAGTGGAAAACATGGAAGGCCGTAGAGAGGTTGACTTGGAGAGGGAACAAAAGAGACTGAGATAATCATCCTACACACTTTACTCTGCAATAGGAAAGCAGAAGTAAATCCAGAAGTATGTGGAGGCAGGGAGGGAGGAGGGAGAGAAATTGGAAATTTGAGGTATAAAGTAATTGATTTGAGATCACCCCCAGCTGGAAGATACTGTTCATTGGTGAATTTCTTGATACCAAGTCCTGTCATAAAGTAATTACCACTAACACAGAGTTTTCTAATAGCTTGAACCTAATTACAAGCTAGTGACATGTAAATGCATATTTACCAGTAAAATCCTTATTCTCTCAGAAGAGTTCTTTAGTGTTAGACATAATGAGTAAAGCCCCTTTTAAGAATTTTACAAATAAAATGATCAATTATAGTCCTATAGCATATGGTAAAACTATTCTAGAGATTAACTGACAGGAAAACTTTCGTAAATTACTTTCTATTTCAGGATCTATAATGAAAGAATTTAATGGGAGGAGGGTTCTTGTAAAGAAAAAAAATCTGATAGAAATTTGAGAATTTAAAAAAAAATTTGAGAATTTGTGTATGTCTTTGTTCATGGTTTTTAAATTTGCAGCACAAACTCGACTATCAGAACTACATGATGAAATAGAAAAGGCAGAACAACAAATTTTAAGAGCCACTGAAGAATTTAAACAACTGGAAGAAGCTATACAACTTAAAAAAGTATGTAAAAGCAAAGTAGCAATGCAGGAGGAAATGCAAGATAAGAAACGTGTTTTCTCCCTTCATAACCATGTTAAACAAATTTTAAATCTGTGCTGCCTGATTAATTATGGAGTAGCAGTTTTCAGCATCAGCTGTGGTTCTAGCATTTTCCAATTACAATTCCCTGCCATTTATGATGACATCCTATTAACATTTTATAAAGCATAGAGAAATAAATTACTTATCATTTATGTAAAAAGAGATGTTCAGTGTACTCTATTTTGAAAGTGTCTACCCAGGGAGGTTGATGCTTCCTGTTCTAATTTAATTAAGCACCACCCACCTTTAAGATCCGGGACCTAGATTAAGAGTCAGAAGACATCTTTACTGTACATGAACATTATCAAACACAAGCAGCAAAAATGTAAATGATAAAAACTATGATGAACAAAAAGATGGAAGTGTTTCCCTCTCAGAAATCACCAGAGTATGTCATGGAGCAGTGAGCAGCTCAAACCCATGACATAATTGCAATGGGAGAATTTAAAAAGGAAATATCGTGACAGTTAAGTCTGTAAAAGTTTTTAATTATTTGCAAGTTTTAAAAATCAGTATTTCAAAATTATATTGGTAAGTGTATTCATACTATAGTAGATAAAACAAGAATGTGAAGTCTAAATTGTAGATTCTTTCAAAAGATACACTATACGGTGATTTTAAAATTAAACAGTAACTAGAAATTGATTCACGTTTATTGGAAGCTTACTATATGCTAATCCCTGACTGGGCTTGGGCCCTGAGTAATGAATAAAACAGGTGTGTTTCCCTCCCGCATGGACAGGAAAGAGGCAATGAACAAGTTTAAAAAAAAATAAAAATGAAAATGAAATACGGTTACACAACATGTATGTTGTAGGAAAAAAATAGGAGAGCCAATGAAAAGGATATCATTTAGATTGTGGGGCCACAAAGGCCTCTCTGAGGAGGTGATATTTGGGCTGAAACCCAAAGGATGTGAAGGAGCCAGCAAGACAGCCGTAGGGGATCCAGTATTCCAGGCAGAGGTGACAGTGGGTGCAGAGACCTTCACGCTAAGTGTTCCTCTGCAGAGCGAGGGAGAATGTGGTGGAAGATGAAGTCCAAGATTGTGCCAGGATTCATAGGCTCTCATAAGGCGTTTGAATTTTAGTCTGAAGGTAATGGGAAGCTTTTGAAGGACACTAGTAGTAGAATGTCTGATCCTATTTGTATTTTTATAAGGTCACTCTGGCTACTGCCTGAGAGTGAAATGGGGTGAGAGAGATGGAAAGAATGGAGATGGGTACATCTCCTAGGGGACCGTTACCAGTAGAGACAGGAGATGGTAATGGCCTGGACTAGGGGGGCAGTGGTGGATATGGAGGGAAGCAAACTTAGCATCAGCAAAATTTGGCAGGTGAACTTATCAGACTTAAAAATGGATTGAGGGGTGCCTGGCTGGTTCAGTCAGAGAAGAACATTTGAATCTTGATCTCTCGGGGTCATGAGTTTGAGCCCCACATGGGGTGTAGAGGTTATTTAAATAAACAAAAACTTTTAAAAAACGGATTGAAAGTGGGACGAGGCAGAGGGAGTCATCAAAAATGATTTTAATCATTAAAAAAGAATATTTTATAATAATGTTGGACAAAGCTTACATAGATCGATAGATGTAAATAATATACATAATTTTTAAATAAATGCATACTTACAAAAGTGTGCTTGAAAAAAATAATTATTTAAAATGAGTACATTTAAGCTAAATTTTTCATTATACTATTAATTTGCTTGATATGCTCATCACAAGGGTAAGTGCTATATAAAGTCAACTACCATTAATATTATGGTTATTATTAATAATGTCTAAGTTGCTTATACTAGAATGACAACTTCATTTTTACCTGCTGTTATTATCAGAAAATCAAAGTAAGATTTTTCTACAAGTAATAAGCATAAACGTATAAGTTATGAATGGAATGCCTAATGATTTTTACATTTTACTTTTATTTTAAAAAACTGGTAGAGCACAGAATATCTTTTTAAATTTTAGAAGTTTTCTTTAAATTTGTAAATTACTGTTGCTATCCTCTGTTAATTGTGTGTTGGGGTGTGTGTGGGGGGATTAGATTTCAGAAGCGGAGAAAGACCTTCTTTTCAAGCAGTTGAGTGGTAGGATACAGCTTCTCAATAAATTACGCCAAGAAGCTGTGGATCTAGAAACACAGATGGAAAAGCAAAGGCAAGAAATTGGTGAAAAGCAGAATGAGATCAAGGACCTGGAAATAGTCACAGATAGCCTGGATTCCAGAGACCCAAAACATGTAAGTAAATGAAGAGACTTTGACTTGTTCTATAGGGACTAGAATATCATTCCATCTAGAAATTATGTCTCCTCATTTTTAGCCACAGAGTTCTTTCTGAAAGCCTTTTAGTTTGATGCACAAATTTGAGTGATACATATGTTTATGTATGCGTGTGTGTGTCAATATATATCTGTGCGTATTATATATCCATATGTCTGTGTGCATAACATATGTGCATATATACTTATATATAGAAGTATACATATCGCTGTGTTGAAAACAAAACCTAAGGCTTGAAGGAGATAACTTTTGGTAGAATGATAGATGCATGGTACATGTATTTTTTTAAGTGACTATCATATTTCAAAGCAAAAGAAACTTGTCCCAAGGTGCTGTCCAAATCTCTTAACCTTTCCCTTTTCTTGCTTTGTTTTTTTTTTTTAAGAGCAAGGTGGTGAGATGGGAGAGCTGAGAGGGGTTCAGAATCTTTTTTCCACCTCTTTTTTAATCCTTTATTGCAAACATTACACTAAAGCTATTTTTTGTTTTGTTTTGTCCTTAAAAAGGAAACATTTCTCTAGACTGTGTCTTCCTAAAATGTGGCCAGAGGTGGTCAGGTGGCTATATGATGGAGTTAGGTTCTTGTCTTCTCTGAGAAGTCTTACTAATGGCTTACGTTTTACCCAATATTTGTAAATATAGAAGTAAAATTATTTTCTGCATATTTCACTGCTATACTTTGAAAAATGTTATTTTTTAATAGAACTTTAAAACCTCTGATCTAAGAGAAGTCATAGAATTTAACATGGTAAGGACAGTGCACTATAATTACTTTAAATACTTGTCAGGTTATTTGATTATCCCTTTAAACACTTCAATAAAATACCAGGTAAATTTTTTTTGCAAGCCAGCTAATTTTTACAAAAGGTAATCTTATCATTCATAGAAATAAAGTCTTCTCTAACAAAAGCTTAAGGCTGATTATTAAAATTGAAATTAAGAGAGGACTTGATTATTTTAAAGCATTTTCATTACATAAGAAATTAGATTTTAAGTAATGTGTAATGTGGCCAATAATATCTTGCCTTATTGCATTAAATTGTTAGAAGTCTGCCACCCCACATAAGGCTCCTAAGGACAGGAACTGTATCCTACTGTCACCTGTATTCCCAGGGCCCAACCCTATGTTTGTGAGTGTTTGCATCCAGGCAGGTAGGCAGGAACCAGACGACCGGCACTACCCATGGCTCCTCTGCTGCTCTCTTCAGTTCTGTGATCTAATTAGAACCTAGATTGTATGTTTGCTTTTACAAATGACTTTGATATTCTTGGCAGACGGGGAGTCCAATCCTTATTGAATTTCTGTAAAAAAGTACATATAGAAAGGAGTTAAATGAGAAGCAGAAATGGCATACACATTCTTTATTTTTGACATACACATTTTGAAGGTAGTCAAAATCAATCTCTCTTAGTGGGAATGAGACATACAAACCTGGTTTAAGATTCCTTTTTGGTATTGTTAAAATGACTAATGGTTCGTTTTTAAGGTTATAGCTCTAGTCAGGGTACCAGAGGGTGTCTCTTTAATTTTTCTAGCTTGCACAAAGTTACCTTCTTGACTGGTGTTAGGCTCCTGTTTGGTATCACATTCTGAAAATGTGAATATTTTAGCAAAAGGGAAAGAATCAAGAGTGGAGTCCCTGCCTATTTTTTCTATAGATGGAGACAGACTTTTATTCAGTTAACTTTTATTATGTAATCAGATAAAACACCTTTCTGAATAGCAAATAGAATTTAAAAGAAAAGCTTGAGAGATTAGGAAACGGTATGTGCCTCTGAGATAGGATAGAGAGCAAACACACTGTGCGACAAGGAGGTCTTCTTGCGTTTTTGTGTATACTGGTGAGGAACTTCATCACAGCATTCATATGATTGGTGACTTTTTTTTTCTAATTTGCAGAAGATGAAAATGTGATTTTAAAGGCTTAAGTGATTTCCTAAATTCACCCTTTTAGGAAGAGGCTGAGCCTTTGCTGTGCTACTGCAATGACCTTTCCCCCCCAAGGGAGCTAAAGGTCTACAGAGACTAATTATTTTTAAGATTAGCTTAGAGCTAAATAAACCTAGTCAAGGTTTCAGCAAACAGAAGCATTTAACTAGGTTTCAAAAGGAAAAAGTACCATTTAAAAATCAAATCCCATTTTAGCTATAAAAACTGTACCTAGCTAGAGGCACAGACGCCACAGCAGCACCCTTAGTAAGGGAAGATGTGTGGGTCCCCTCCCCACCGGCCGTGCCCGCGCCCGCGCCCGCGGGGTTAGCGGGGTGCGGTTCCCGGGGAATCGCCGGTGGCCTCGGCGCGAAGGTGCAGCGTGATTGGCCCTGGGGCCGCCCTGTTGTGATTTAAAGCTGGGGGCGGGGCCTGGGCCGGAGGCTGCGGTGATTGGGCGCGGGGCTCGCTGCGCGGGGGGCGGGGGCGCCGGGGGGGGCCGGGGCCGGGGGCGGGGGCAGGGGTGGGGGCGCCGGGGTCCCCGCGGCCGGGAGGGAAGCGCACGTGGGGTTGAGGCCGAGCTCCGGCGCTCCGCCCTCGGCCTCCCGGTCCTACGGCTCGGGCTCGACTTTAACGGGACAAGTCGTGAGTTGAGGTATGGCGCTTTTCTCTCTCGTGCAAGATCGTTGAGAGGAGGAGGAGCCGCGATGGGAGTTCCTGCTCGAGGGCTCGTGGAAACCGCACCGGGCGCCTGTGCTCCGGGCGCCGCCGCGAGCCTCTTGCCCTGCGTGTGGAGGGATCTCAGTGGACTTTCTGGCCGTGATCTTAAAGGCTTGTGGGTAGAGACGTGAATGCAGGATTTTTTTAAAAAAATTCTTTTGCGAGCCATAAAAATCCTAAACTTACGTAGGATTTAAGCTGTTCTCTGCAGTTGCCGTCACAGAAAGGTTTCAGTCGGGTATTTGGGGACGGCAGGGAGGGAAGAGTCTTGAAAATCCCATCGAGGTTTACGGTAGTAAAACAAAAATGTCCCGAGCCGACTGCCACTCACTTGTTTCTTAAAAATGAAGGGACTTTTCTTTCTTGTCTTTGAAGGCAGCGGAACATCCAGAATGTTCTTTTTTAACCAAACAGGTATTAACTTGAGAGCCTGGAGTGGGTTCTGACCCTGATAGAGGGTCTCTCCTGACGGCTTCCTGCTCCTGTTGGGTCCGCTGATCCTGCGGGGGCAAACTCGAGCCACGGGGGACACCTGGACAGGCCATTGGTGGACCTGAGATGCCGTTTTCTCGTGTGAAAGGGAGGGTGTTTCCCCCTGAGCACCCCTGAAAATACAATCTAATCTTTTCAGTTTACAGTAGCTCTGGAGTGCGGGGCCGTCACGGTGTGAGTGGGTGTGTGTGAGTGTGGGAAGCTCCAGCGTGCTGCCCGGGGCCCTGCGCCTTGAGAATCGCTGGGCTGAGCGGCCTTGGAGGTCTTCTCAGCCCCAGTTCATCAAACCAAAAAGTAAAATGCTTCTTTGTATAAGGAATTGAAAATAAACCTCAATTCCATGTATTTTTTTGACATCACTATTTTTCCCTAAGAAACCTTTTTTGTTAAAGTACATTTAATGTGCTTTTTTGATTTAAAAGGTAGAACTATTGTAAATATTCTTAATATTAAAAATACTTATAAAAAAATCTGCTATGATCCTTCCACCCAGATATAATTCATGTTAGCATTTTGGAATATAGTCATTTTTTTTATGGGTGTGTGTGTGTATGCATATATATAAAATTAACTTTTTTGAAATCTTGTTAAAAGATACTCTTAAAAAAATACTTTATTTCTTTATAAATGAGATACAGAGAGAGAGGCAGGGACACAGGCAGAGGGAGAAGCAGGCTCCCTGTGGGGAGACCAATGTGGGACTCGATCCCAGGACCCCACGGTCACGCCCTGAGCCAAAGGCAATGCCTCAACTGCTGAGCCGCCAAGCCACCCGGGAGCCCCTAAAAGACGCATTTTAACTCAGTGCAAAGAACACTGAAGTTGGCTACTTTACCAAGTAGGCATGCCCTTGGAAAAGTAATTTAATCTCCTTGATTTTCCGTTTGCATATCTATGAAATGGAGAGGATTTCCAGATCAAGTTATCATGAGGTTTAAATGAAAACTACTTGTGTGAAAACAACACGGGGCGACACAGACTTAAATTGTTACATTTTATTTTTCATTATTCCTTTAGAAATGTTAAGCATTATTATTTTTTTTAAAAAAATGTTTCAGGGGCTCAGTATTTTGTTGATTTTTTTTTGTTTTTGTTTTTTTAATTCAGTGCCATATGAAGGCTCAGAAAAGAGGTAAAGAACAACAACTTGACATTATGAACAAGCAGTACAAACAGCTTGAAAGCCGTTTGGATGAGATACTTTCTAGAATTGCCAAAGAAACTGAAGAGATTAAGGACCTTGAAGAACAGCTTACTGAAGGTGAGAATTTAGGTATAATTTAAGGTAAATCAGTATTTAAATTTAAAGATTTAAGATGCTTCAGTATTAACAAAAGACAAATGACACCCAGGCAGGCATTAATCCAGTTATTATCTGAATATGCTTCAGCTGTTTGTACTAATGTTTGATAGGGAAATATTTGCAGAATACCCAAAACTTGACCAAAAGTAAAACATTTTTTCAATTTTGATATTGTTGCATCCATTTCCCAATAAGTCAGGTCATTGCATTCAGTAGACAAGAAGCCAGTACATGATCATGATAAGCTCTGGCATGTCATTGTCTTCTTCCAAAACACATAATCCTTTCAGGAACAAAGAGCCCATTGACACCAGGGTGTTCAGTGCCTAGTTCTAAGAGTGTAGAAAGAATTTTAGGATCTACATTTGCAATGCAGATTTAGATTGTGACGTTGCTTTACTAGTGGAAGAGGAAGATAATATAGATTGTGGTGGTGAAGGCCTAAGATGGGGTAAAAAGAGCCCAATTCCTGTTTTGCTATTATCAGCTGTGTGACCTGGGACAAGATATTTCTATCTCGATCATTAGTTGTTGGGAAGATCTTTAAAAACAACAACAACAAACTTTTGTGTATTTGAGAGAGAACATGAGCAGGAGAGGAGCGGAGGGAGAAGCAGACTCCCACTGAGCACGGAACCTGACATGGGATGGGGCTCAGTTCCAGAACCTTGGGATCATGACCCAAGCTGAAGGCAGACGCTTACCCAGCTGAGCCACTCAGGTGTGCCCCCTTTGTTGGGAAGATTAAATGAAGTGGTGGTCATGAAGTGCCTGGCTCATAGTAGGTACCCAATATATGGTTGGTTGGTTTTTCAAGTTACATGTTTATGCCACCAGTCTTGGATTCATCTTGTATATTGAGTGGTTTTATGTATCTAGTAACAAGGACTCACAGTTTTGTTGAACATTTTTCATTATTTGGCAGTTTATTTGGACAAGTTTCATTATTTTAAACTTCTTGTAGCCTGAATTTATCATTTTATAGGTAATGCCTGCTGAATATACTGTTTTTATGGGATAGCTAGTTAATACTACTGTACTATAGATAATACAGGGAAAGACTATCATATCTTGAAAAAGAAAAACCAGATGGTACAAAAGTAATTGAAAGCTTAGAATTTCTTTCTTAGCCAGTAACAAATAACTAGGAGACTAATGCGGTCATTAAATATCTTGAAAGCGTTTTCTTATAAAAGTTATCACTTTGCCTTTTTTCATTTTGATTAGGACAAATAGCCGCAAACGAAGCCCTGAAGAAGGACTTAGAAAGTGTCATCAGTGGGTTGCAAGAATACCTGGAGACTGTCAAAGGTCAGGCCCGTCAGGCCCAGAATGAGTGCAGAAAGCTACAGGATGAGAAGGAGACATTGCTGCAGAGATTGAGTGAGGTCGAGCAGGAGAGGGACCAACTGGAAATAGTGGCCATAGATGCAGAAAATATGAGGAAGGTATGATTTATTTCTTTTTGCCTGTATCCGCAGCCTCAGAAGTAGGTGATGTCCAAATTAACTTAGTTAAGGAAGTTACCAACTGTGTAATTTGAAGTGACAAAGAGTATTAATGGCTATTTTATGGGTTTTTTCTCTTTTATTGTGAAACACTTGGAATCATTTTTTTTTTTTTTTGCCTTCACTCTAAAAAGGAAGGTTATTTTGAGTTTCTATCCCTGAAAGCCGTTGTTATCAAAGAACTCTAAAAAATATGACACTGTGTAGCTATTACCGTTGCCATATTAAGTGTTCATACTTTGTTATTTGTGCAGCAAAATTAAACACAGCATAATTTTCTCATTCTTGTTGTTATTCACAATTTTAACTTTATTTTATAAAACAAAACATAGTGTTCTAAATTATATACACCCTTCCATACCTGGCTTGTTGCCATTCGTTTAGAGATTTCACTTGATCTGTTTTAGTTGTTTGACAAACTTTATCAGACATGAGAACCCAGATTCCCAATTTTAATCCCTAGTAGGATTTGCTCTAGAAGTTTGAATTCATACATTTAATATTATGAAAGTTTTCAGGCAGATAAAGATGTCAAAAATTCTATTCAATGCCATGTACTCTGTACTCAGCTTAAGAAATAAAATATTGCAGATATATATGAAACCCTCTGAACACCTCCATACAGAGGCAATAGAATCTTGAATATAGTCATTTTTCTGCATCTCTTTTCTTAAATATGCAGCCATCCATAAGCAATATGTAGCATTGCTTTGCATAATTTTAAGATTTATATAAAAGATATCATAGTGTGCATATTCTTTGGCCCACTTGTTTTTCTTCCTTCCTATTTATGTTTTGGGGAATTATATACATTGATACGTATAGCTCTAGTTTGCTTATTTTTATCAGTGTATATAGCATTCCATTATAGGTACTTACAGCTTTTTCATTATCCTCTTGGAGGACATTTAGGGTGGTTTCTGGTCCTTGGCTATTATGGTGTTGAGTGTAACATCTTTGCATATATCTTGAGCATGGGGACTATGTTCAAGATTGGAACTGTGAGTCAGAGGGTATGTGTCCCCCTCAGCTTCACTGGACATTATCAGATTACCAGCCATAGTGACTCAGTCAGTTTCTACTCCAACCAGCAATGCTAGTGTTATCCAACTTTTAATTTATTTTTAAGCTTCTATTTTGAAATAATTTTAAATTTACTGGAGAGTTGCAAGAATAATACAAATAAGGCTGTACTAAACCTTCAGAGCCATCAGTTAATATTTTGCTACACTTGTTATATAAATTTTTTTTCTAACCATTTGAGATTTAGTTGTAGACATCACCCTCCTTGGCTCCTATATATTTCATCATGTGTTTCCTAGGAACAGGAACATTTTCTAACATGGAGTATCTAACACAGAATAATTAGCACATTGTGGAAATTTAGCATTTTGTCAGTCTTAGCGTTTGCCAGTCTGCTGAATTTGAAATGGTATCTTTTTATTGTGAAAATTTACATTTATAAGGAAAGTTAAAAGAATAGTTCAGTGAATGTGGGCTAAGATTCAAAAAATATTTTGCTGTATTTTTTTCTCTTGAGTTATTTGAAAGTTACAAACATCAACACATCATCCTTTAAGTATACCGTCTCTTAAAAATCAAGACGTTTTCCTGTATCATTGCAATGCCATTATTATACCTAGAAAAATTAATAATAATTCTCTAATGTTATCTAATATCTGAACCGTATTCAAGTTTTCTCAGTTGTGCAAAGAATGTCTTTTATAGCTGTGTGTGTAGAGACCAGGCTAGTAGTCCTATAGAGTGTCCCACATTCTGAATTTGTCTGTTGTTTTCTCATGATTTGTGTAGCTTGTTCCTCTGTGCTCCATGTAAACTCCTATCTTGTTACAACTGCATTTTCCCTTCATCACTGAAGAGATTGGACACCTTCCCTTTGCTATCCAGGCTTCCTCTTCAGTGAATTCCCTATTCATATTTTGTGTCCATTTTTCTATTGGATTGTCTGGTTTTTTTTTTCTCTTAATGATTTGTGGGCATTCTTGATGTATCCTGGACCTTTGTTGTTTATAAGTAGAGTTTGCATTTTGCACAAGTAACCCAAATAATTGAGATCCCAAGTAGTCTTTGGATCACCCCCTGAGAAACTCTTCTGTGGAAGTTCTCATCACAAAATCCTCCTCTTTAGAATAGTTTGATCTAATTCTACAAGATCCCAAATAAATAGATAGAAGCTGTAATGTTTAATCATAAAACACAGATGGGCTAAAATGAATTAGAACTTTGGTATATTAATCAATGTGTACTTCTGTTCTTGTCAGCACTCATGCCAGTTACTGTATCAACTTTAATTAGAGAGTGCTAATTGCATTTTGTTCTTCTAATAAGTGAACTTGCTGTGGTTTAATAGAGTATGGACTTTGGAGTCAGAGATCTGGGCTCATGTCCTATCTTTTTAGCTACACAGCCCTGTGCAATTATTAGATGTTTATTCTCCAGTTCCTCTTTTGTAAAACAGGGATAATACCGTGCCTTACACAGTTGCTGTGAAGATACAATGAATGAATAAATGTTTTCACATTTATTCTGATGGAAATAGGCCTTACATTTTATCCACCCCCCTCCCCCTTTCTTCTTACATATTCAGACACAAAGTGTCACACAGCTGGTTACTTTGGAAAACATGTTGGTAGCTTACTGATTTTTCTGATTACATTTAGTCAGGATTTTTGTTTTCCAACCTGGATATGCACAGCCTGCAGCTTCATTGTATTGCTAAATGAAAACTTTCTGTGCCGGACCAGCATTGGCTGGCCATTTGGTTCACAGTGCTCAGGTTACTTATAAAAACTTACAGATGCTTATGCACAATTGGGAGGGTTCCATAAAAACGTACTGAATCCTTCCAGGAGCTCGCAGAACTGGAGAATGCCCTCCAGGAGCAGCATGAGGTGAATATATCTCTGCAGCAGACCCAGGGAGATCTCAGTGCCTATGAGGCTGAGCTAGAGGCTCAGCTGAAAATACGGGATGCTGAAGCCAACCAGCTCAAGGAGGAGTTGGAAAAACTTAGAAGGTTGAGCCAGGTAAGTAGGAGTATAAAGCCATCTAGAATCCAAGGCCTGTGGCCTTAAACATATCAGCCTTTCTTTAATGTAATGTAAGATGAAACATTTTCTAATATAATGTATGTAGAATGATGGGAAGAGTACATTTTTGGAGTCAGCTGTTCTGAGTTCAAATACTACCCCTGTCTGAGCTGCCGAGCATGCAAATCACTTCATAGCTCCTGAGCCTCTGAAGTACCTCCTTCTTTAAAATGGGTTATAGTGAGGATAAGGGAAATACTGGGCATGAAAGCACCTTGCAGTTGGTATTCAATAAATTCTAGTCTTTCTTTCTTAAAACAGGATTAAGAGACCTTTTAAGTTAGTGATATATTTTATTTTAGTACTTTCAATTTTGGTTGGGTAAAGTATCCACTAGTTTAGATTGTACTTGCAAATTAGAGAAATAATTATTCATTCAATAGCCACTGACAGGCCATGGAGAGCCAGATGCTATAGATGCTGCAGTTAACAGCATAGACATGGTCACTGTCCTTGTGGAGCTGGCACTCCAGTAGGTGAGACAGGTGGAGGAGAAAGAGAAGAATAGTGTTCTATAGCTGGGAGGGGTGGTTAGGGAAGAATGCCCTAAAGAAATGTCTCTGCCAAGACTCAGAGGAGGAGTTAGATTTTGCTGTGTAGAAGGAGCAGAGGCTGATAAGGGTAGGGGTAGGGTTCTAAGCAGGGGTGAGGGTTCTAAGCAGACACAAAGAGAAGGAGCATAGTGCATTTGAAGTGCTGAAAGTATGCCTCTTGGATGCCAGGAGCAAGACGAAGAGCAGGGAAGAGGGAGAGAGAGAAAGACAGGGAGGCAGACGGGGCCAGTTACAGCATACTCTTTATCAGATTAAAAATGTAATTTTGTTTATTTTATTAGTCACATGGGCTGCATCTTTCTCCAGGAAGACTATTGTGATCTTCCTCTTGTGCCTGCTGGTAGTCTGGTTTCAGGATCCTACTTCAGTTTTCCTGTAACCTGTGTGCTCCGTCAAAGCATTTTATCGTGTGTATGATAAGCATCAGCTTAGATTTTCCATCTCTCAGAGCACAGCGAATACCCAGATTGCATATGCTTGCTTCTGTTCTTTCAGTGCCTGGCACAGTATGCACTTATCGGATGAAAGTGAAATAAAACGAGATAGTTTGAGTCCCAGGATTGTATGTAAAATAGCATTCATGTGATTAGAAAAGGAAATAAAAGTAGGTCATGCTTATTATAGCAATTATGTTAATTTGTATCCCTTATCAGATATCAAATGACTACCTGACAATTGTCAGGATTATGTTTCTCAAGAGTATAAAGTTTTACAAAACTACAGTTGATAAGATCAGAGTGCAAAAAGAAAGGAAGTTGAGGGAAAACAAAATGACAATAAGTACAGATTTCTAAATAATAGTAAACAAAATTTCTAGATGGCATCTCAATCCAAATGAATAGTCTTTTTTTTTTTTTTTAAAGTTTTCAAGCTAGCTTTTGCTAGCTTGAAATCTATTATCCTTTGTATTTCCATTGTCCTTCTTTTTCCTCATAAGTCTGGACAAAAATATTATAACAATCTAGCCTTTTCACAGATTGACTTGATATTAAGAAGGACTCTCCCCTTCTTGGGAGAAGCACTACCAGAATTGGCCTTCAAGCCATATAATGAGAGTATGCAGCGTAACAGATCTGTGTGATCTCCAGGTCTCTAATTGGTGTATACTTCAGCTATATGAAATTATTTGTGAAGCTTATTAAATGCAGATATTTGCCCCCCACCCTTCCCTCAAAGCTTCTGGCCCACTGAGTTTAAGATGTAATCTGAGCATCTGCATTATTAACCAGCACACTGAGTGATTTTGATGCAGGTATTTGAGGACCATAGTTGGAGAACTACTGGTCTAAGGGAAGGAAGAGCAGTAACTGTTAGGTCACTCACAGAACTTTTAAAGGTAGGTATTTGGGCCCACCCCTGAGGTTCTAATTTGGTATATCTGATCTGAACTGATTCTAATGGCTATTCTTTCTTAAATATTAATGGTTGAAGGAGGCATGTAAAAAAGATTAACTTAGGCTTTGAAATCTGCGCATACAAGCATAAAACCATGTTATAAAACCATAGCCACCAAGGGATTGTGTGTGTATATAAATTTATTTATGCCTTTTTAGGTTTAAAAAAAAAAAAAAAGTGTTGCTCTTTATGTTTTCATGTTGTTGCTCCCCACGGCAATAGTTAGAACAATCGGCCCTTCAAGCAGAGCTTGAGAAGGAAAAGCAAGCCCTCAAGACTGCTGTCAAAAAAGCCCAGCTCTCAGAAGGAAAGGACCAAGAAAATAGTGAGCTCCGCACACAACTCCAACAGCTGCAGGTAGAGACATGTCTGTTCAGGATATATCCTTACGTACCACACCTGACACCCTAACGTACTGCTCTCTTTAGTCAGACACTTAACAACCTACTCCAACCTGTAGTAGGCGACTAGAATTTATTAGAAACGAAAGATTATGGGTGGGATGTTACCATAGCCTCTGTTCTCTTGTGAGCCCATCGCTGTAGGATTAACACACACATATCCTGTGTGGTGTTCGGTGGTGTGAAGAGGTGAAGCCAGTGTCGGGAGTATACCACCAGGACTGTGGGAGTTCACAGGTAAAAGCAGTACCTGACAGTTCTCCAAGAAGCAGATTTATCACCCTGCTGGGCTAAAGGATCAGATTAATGCATTCTTCTTCCACTGAAATATCTTTGTAATTATCCAGAAATTTAACTAGAGTGAGTTGCAGAACTTTTTAACTGTAAACGTTTTTCACAGACACCTTCTCAGAAAGGATGCTATTAAAAATACAGTCATGGGGCCCCTGGATGGCTCAGTCGAATGAGTGTCCAACTCTTGGTTTTAGCTCAGGTCATGATCTCAGGATCATGATATCAAGCCTCGTGTCGCATCGGGCTCCCCACTTAGTGGGGAGTCTGCTTCCCCTCTCCTTTTGCCCTGCTCCCCAACTCGTGTGTTGTTCTCTATCTCCTCTCTCTCTTCTCTCTCTTTTTCTCAAATAAGTCTTTAAAAAAAAAAAAAATTAAAATGCAGTCATTTTGCATCTGTGGGGGTTTGCTTTGGTGGAGTATTTTTACTGCCACTGTCACAATAATCTGCCTAACAAGCTGCCAGAGAAGCAGGTGGATAGGATTTTCCAGATAATTAAACTCTCAGAGAGCACAGATGTCTGAACAAACAAGTACCTGGATCAACACTCGGGTCTCCAAATCTGTGAGGCCAAAGGCCACTTGGCTGACTGAGGTGGCATGTGTTATACTTCACCAGCAATAAAGGGGCAGCGTCCTGTGGTTTTAGGGAAGCCTTAAATGCAGGGGGGTTGTAACAAATAAGACTAATAAACTCACCGAACTTCTCTCAATATTTTTTTCCTCAAAGTTTAAGGAAATGTAATAACCTAGAATTTAATTTTTACTGCTACCAGCTTAATTTCTGAAGCAAGTATCATAAAGGATGTAGAGATTTTCCATTCTTGTTTGACTTATGTGTCAGGTGTTCAATAGATTACTATTTTTTATTTTTACTATGGAAATTTTCAAGTAATCACAAAAACAGACTAGTCTTACATCCTTTTGTTTACACTGCTTAAACAACGCATCAGCATTGTGCCATTCTTGGTTCCATCAGTCCATGTGGTTTTTTTGCTGGAATACTTCAAAAGAAAATCTCATACATCTTTATACTTCAGTATCTATCTCTTAAAGAAAAGGACTGAAACGTTGTCTTCGGTGGCCTTCTCTTCCAAGTTAGAAACTGAAGTCCGCTTTCCAGAACATTAGCCCATGCTGTGAGACTGCCTTACTTGGAACTAGGTCCTTGGCCTACTAACCTCCTGATGACAGAGTTAAGGTGAAACTCACTCAGCGTTTGTCTCTTGTCAGAAAATCCTTTAGCTGCAATGGACCAAACCTACTAACTAATACCAGCTCAAGAAGGGAGACGGAGCTGCTCTGTCAGCCATTCAGGAGCTGCACGGCTCTCTCGTTTCTCCTCCTCTGTGTCTGGGGCGTTGTATTTGCCACATGGACTCCAGCCCTGAGCTGACGTATCTTTACAAGGGCTGCTCTTACAAACCTGACATACTGGGTCTTGGTCCAGGTTTTAGAGAGACTGAAAACTTGTTTTCTGGCAAGTCAGCAGATTGTCTGGCCCTGGGTCAGATCACCTGTGGCCGAGATTAGATAGTGGTACAAATATGGGCATCTCAGGGCGGTGGGCAGGACATTTTACAGATGACAGGCTCCAGATGGGTCAGGCAGTTAAACGTGTTCGTTGTAATTCTGAATCTCCATTTTAGCTAAGAGGGTTTCTTTCATTCATGGATTTTGAAGTAAATCACTCACGTGGAATATAGGTATTCAGGGGAATACAATCAGTACCTTAGGATGTAGAAGTATTTTTCTTTACAACTTAGGGTGATTTTAGCGGGTTCTTTTTACTTGAAAGAGGCATTGTGTGAATTTAATTCTTGGATCTAGATATTTGTGTTTGTTAATAGTGAAAATATGCTGGCATATAACAAATACTCCCACAGAGAATTCTCAGCTATTAGAGAAGTTCCAGTATTAGAGGTCCATTTTTAGTTGCTTGGCAGACAGAGTATCATGGCAAAGTAAGTGTTTTGTTTTTGTTTTTAACTTTGAATTCCGGACATTTCAAACACATACAAAAGTAGAATACAAAAACAAATCCTCATGTACATATTACCTGTCTTCAACAGTTATCAGCACATGGCCGATCTTCATCTATAATGCCTGCCATACACTGAATTATTTGGAAATAAATCTGAAAATCTTGGGGCGCCTCGGTGGCTCATTTGGTTAAGTGTCTGCCTTTGGCTCAGGTTATGATCCCAGGGTCCTGGAATGGAGCCCCACATTAGGCTCCCTGCCCATGGGGAGTCTGCTGCTCCCTCTTCTTCTGCCCCTACCCTGCAACTCATGCCCTCTCTCTCAAATAAATAAAATCATTTTTAAAAATCTGAAAATCTTATTTTATCTGTAAATACTGTAAAACTGCTTTTTTTAAAAAAATGAACAGGTGCCACTTTATATCTTAAAATTATAGTAATTACCTAATATCAAATGCCTTATCATAGGCAAATTTTCAATTATCTCACATGGTTTCGTGTTGTTTCAGAGAGAGAAAAAGAATGCAAAAGTAGGGTGGTGAGGGGGAGGGAGAGAGAGAATCTTAACCAGGCTCCACACTCAACGTGGAGTCCAAATGGGGCCCAATCCCACACCCCTTATTTCTTAGTTTTTACAAGTGTTTGTTGGAATCAGGATCCAAATAAAGTGCACACGTTGTATTTGACTTGACTCTTAAGTCTCTTGTAGTCTACAGTCTGAAGGGTTCCTCCTCCTTTCCCACTTGTTATGTTTTAAAGAAAACCAGGTCTTTGTCCTGTAGAATTTCCTGTATTCTAGATTTTGCTGGTTGCATCTTTTTTGGTATTAATAAATGTTCTTATATCACATATGAAAGCTTATTTAGATTCAAGTTAGTTCTCAGCAAGAAGACATGCATGAGTAGTGTTCATAGGTACTTGTTTTTGTATCCTATCAGGAAACATTGTAATGCCTGGTTCTGTCTTTTGTGACTTTAGATCAGTAGATTCAGATATTGTCAGCCTCAATGGAAAGCATTCTTAAAGAATTGGTAAAAGAAGTTGAATAGAACTATCATATGACAAATACTACAGGCTGTGCATGGGTATGTATTTTAAATTTTGTCTTGGTAACTTTTATCTCATTTCACCACCATCCATAGGATGACAATGACCTATTGAAACAGCAACTTAAAGATTTCCAGAGTCACCTTAACCATGTGGTTGATGGTTTGATTCGTCCAGAAGAAGTGGCAGCTTGTGTGGATGAGCTAAGGAAAAAACTGAAGTCAGGAGCTGGGGAAATGAGGTAATGAAAAATCAGGACCTCCAGGAATTGAGATTGCTGAGTTATGAGGTTCATGGAGGCTCACCTTCCCAAGTTCTGTTAACAGCTGATTTCTTTTGTAAGCGTTCCTGAGTCATATTTTCATGATTGAGACACAAAATTGCTTTATTCATACTACCCATCACTGATTATTATTTTTTTTTTTTACATTTTAAATCTTTCATACTTTTTGGTATTATTTAATTTTAAAAGCAGAAGTTTTAAGAGTAACTTTCTCGAAGGGTCATTGTACGTGGTCAGGAAGTAGAGCCATGTTATGCATTTTAAACAGAAAGTGAATATCAAAACCAAGGCTAATTTAAATATATGAAATGGACCATTATCCTTTGAGCAAACATTGTTAGCCTGTTAGGAGCCTGTGTTTTCAGAGCGACAGCGGTCATTGGATAAAACAGTGACTTGCACTCAGGAGGTGCCGAGATGCTATGTCCTGACACCAGTCCCATTCTGTGCAGCTCTTTTTACTCCTGCACTGCTTCCAGGGTGTTTGCACCCAGCATCTGGCATGAGAAACAAAAGGTCACATTTATAACCATCTTTTCTCCCCCCTTACCAGAATCCATACTCCTTCAGATGTCTTAGGGAAAAGTCTTGCTGACTTGCAGAAGCAATTCAGTGAGATCCTGGCACGCTCCCAGTGGGAAAGACAGGAAGCACAAGTGAGAGAGAGAAAACTCCAGGAGGAAATGGCTCTGCAACAAGAGAAACTGGCGAGCGGACAAGAGGAGTTCAGGCACGCCTGCGAGAGGGCCCTGGAAGCCCGAGTAAGGAGAGGGCGAGAGGCAGCTGGAGGGAAGCGCTTGGTGTGATACTCGTGTTTTCAACAAATTGCAATGCTTCCTTTCCCTTGTAAATACAGTATATTTACTGTTATTTTCATTCTTAACGAGTCAGACTGCCTGTGACTGAAATTCAGCCCTGAATACGGTTACTGATGTCTGTCCGTCTTTGTGGCTGTGTTTTCCTTGGTTTGGAATCAAGTGAGAAATGTTTCCGAGCATGCAGGTAAACAGTGCTGCATTGCTAGAGTGTAGCAGCGTGCCAGAATCTGATTTTTTGGATGTAATTATTTCAATGATGATGTAAACAATAGAATGGATCCTAGAGAATATTCGAGATAAAACCATGCCCTGTAACTGATTAGTACAAGATTTCATTAACACTCATTAGTAAAATGAAATTCTCTAAAAAGTGTTTATTTTGCTTAAAAAACATCTTCAAAACTTGATATCCTCACAGATTAGTTTTGATAAGAGGCAGCACGAAGCAAGAATCCAGCAGTTGGAGAATGAAATTCACTATTTGCAAGAAAATCTAAAAAGTATGGAGGAAATCCAAGGTCTCACAGACCTCCAACTTCAGGAAGCTGATGAAGAGAAGGAGAGAATTCTGGCCCAACTCCGGGAGTTAGAGAAAAAGGTGAGGAAGGCTCAGAAAGCACAACACCCGTGTCTCCGGGCCTGGACCCTGCCCTGAGCGGGCTGACTCGCTGTGCGGGGCCTGACCACGGTCCCCTCTGGCAGCGTCGCTGGCCCAGACGTGAACTGGGGGCAGGGGAATCCGAACACAGGTGGTCAAATCAGGAGCCTGAACCATAGTAAATGAAAACGACAGCTGGCATGTGCGGAGCGACTTTAGGCATTTCAGTGCTAATGACATGAGTCGGTGTCCTCAGAAACCCCCTGCCTAATTGGACACATCCACAGGAAATTACTTTTTAACTCATCGTCTTCCTTTCTAACATGCTGACCTCTCTTTTTGCTTCTCCATCCTACCTCAACCATCTCCTCCCATGGTCACATCCTCAACCCTGTCCAGCTCAGAAATTACACCCACCACCTCTGAAATCCCAAGCTGAAGCATCCCTTGCTGATCATCCACTGCACCCCACCTGACAATTTTTCAACCTCATGGTTATTTCCAGGGCATGAGCCCCACCTTTTCTGTCTGTTAGGCTTTCCTGTGCACCCTCCTCATCATCGCCCAACCTAAATTCCATGGTCCACCACTATGAGCATTTTTGCAGACGTCCTCAAATCCCTTCTCCTTTTTTCCTGTCTCACTTGCCTGACAAAACTACAGCTATATGCTTTCTTTGGACGGGTACCCATGCTAAGGATTCCTGCAGGCATAGTGGTATCACTGTAATCTCTTGGTCATTAACCTCAAATGGGCAGTATTACCCTTCTCTCTTTTTAGTGAACCATGATCGGTTCACTCTCCCACGCTCCACTGTTTCATGCCTTGTCTCCCCCCACACCTGCCTTCTAGCCTCAGTAAATGACTTGCTTCATACTTGAGTGAGAACCTTTCAGTTTCCAAGTCCTGTTGTGTCCACCCCCAAAAATATATCTGGAACACTGGTCCTTTTTTCTTTTCTGATGCCACCACCCCCATCCAGCCGTCATCTCTCTTCTGGACAACTGGTACAGCTGCCTGACAGATCTCCCACTCCCGCTCTGCTCCACAGAGCCACTAACATGCCCTTTCAAAAACATGTTAGCACCCCCCACCTCCGTCATTTCCCCCCTCTCCGATAACTTCTGTTGTTTTTATGAAAAAGACCCAAATTCTTAAGCCTATGAGGCCCAGCATAATTTGCCTCTAACTCCCTCTTATTCTCACCACGCTCCTTCTTCCAGTACCTCAAAAATGCCAAGTTCTTCTGGCCTTCCCACAGACCATTCCCTCTCCTGGACCATGTTCCTCTACTCTTCTCTCTGACTGCCCCCCTCCCCACCAGTCTACGTCTCTCCTGCTGTTCTTTCAAATAGTACCCTGTTCTATTCCTTGATAGCTAACAACCACCATTTTGGTTATATATTTGAGTGTTTAATATCTGTCTCTCATGAACCCTTTATAGTAGCCCAGTCTGTTTTATTTGCCACTATATGCCCAGTGCCTGCCTCCATGGTCATAAGAGGCTGGACCATCTCTTGGTGATGGTGCCAGGAAATGGTTTTCCAGTGATTGAATGAACCTATGATCACTAAGGTTCTTGACTAAGAAGACTGATTTCGTTCTAAGTTTACCATACAATTTTGAGTTGATTTTATTCTTTCACTCTGTGAATATTTATGGAGAACCTACTTTATACCAGGTATTATTCTAGGCACGAGCCGGGGAGCAGTGAACAGAGTCCCTGCCCTCATGGAGCTTATGTCTTAATTCATTGCCGCCAAGTGATTCATCTGCTCAATTAACACTTCTTTTGTTTTAGAAGAAACTTGAGGATGCCAAGTCTCAGGAGCAGTTTCTTGGATTAGATAGAGAATTGAAGAAGCTAAAGAAAGCTGTGGCTGCCTCTGATAAGCTGGCCACAGCTGAGCTCACCATTGCCAAAGACCAGCTCAAGTCCCTTCATGGAACTGTGATGAAAATTAACCAGGAGCGAGCAGAGGTGAGTCCACGTGTGCAGAACAAGTTTCCACCAGCACTGTAGCCCCAAAACATAGCCACTTGTATTACTGCATTTTGTTATAGACTGGTTATTTTAGAAACCACTGTAAAGTTGTGTGTTTCCCTTCAGACCTAAGGATTGTATTTCTCCCATCACAGCCCTGCTGCAGGTCTTGCCTTCTTCTGAGCCCCGAAGGGAACCACCAAATGAAACCTACTATCCCCACCTCGAAATGTAGAATTCTGCCTAGGGAGATAGCTGTTGATCCACACCTGAACCAAGGTTTTAAAGGTTTCTGAACCCCAGACTTTTCACCTTGTGCAGTCAGATACTCTGTGACCCCTGGGGCTCTCCTGCCTTCTGACTGAAATGCCTTATATAACAGTTTGAAAGGGGCAGATGCTCATGAGATTAAGACAATAGATAATAGAGAAAATCTAATGAGAGTCCAGAAAGACATCAGTCGTGGAAGACTCTGGAATAGTGAAGAAAAAGTCAGCTCTTGCCTAACTGATGGAGCCCCCTGCCCACCTGGGCCCCTTGAGGGGTGGAGTAATCTGCCAGTGATGGGAACAGCACAGGACAAGGTGGGACCCGGTGCCACACACGTGGGGTAGTCAGGCTGGCGATGGGACGAGAACAGAGGCGTCCGTCTGAGAGGAAGAGAGAAATGAAGAAGACAGTGAATGATGGCAGTGCTGCCTTTCTCCTACCTCTGTCCCAGTAGGAGCTGCAGGAGACGGAGAGGTTCAGCAGAAAGGCAGCACAAGCAGCTAGGGATCTGATCCGAGCAGAAGCGGAGATTGAACTCCTGCAGAAGCTTCTCAGAGATAAAGAGGAGCAGGTCAGTGCTGGTACTCTGCGATCTCCTTTTTGGGCCTGTATCGGTTCCTAAAAGACAAAAGTAGTGGACGTGACCACTCAAGAGAATTTGGAAGTGTAATCAGTCCTCTCCTGCGTTCTGGGCAAGGGGTGATGTGGCATCCTTACCTCCCTAAAGTGTAGGTAAAAGTTCTAGAAGTACTAAAACAAGTTGGAAGGATAAGGGTGTCTGGGAAAGAATGTTCATGGGCAACTTTGTGTATGTGATTTTTTTAATAGTTTCGAAATGAGATTGAGAAAGTAGATGTCGGCTCTGGAGGAGCAAAGTCACAGATGCTGGAGATGGAGAAACTAAATGAGACAATGGAGAGGCAAAGAACAGAGATTGCTAGGCTGAGGAATTTACTAGACCTCACCGGGGCTGGTAAAGTATTGGGCTTTGATTTGGGTATCGGTTTTAAAAACAGTTGTTCTGGGGCGCCTGGGTGGCTCAGTCAGTTAAGCATCTTCCTTCATCTCAGGCCATGATCCCAGGGTCCTGAGATCAAGTCCCATGTTGGGCTCCCTGCTCAGCGGGGAGTCTGCTTCTCCCTCTCCTCCTATTTGTGTTCTCTGTCAAATAAAAAAAATAACAATAAATAAGTAAAATAAATAACAGTTCAGATTGTGTTAAAAAAAATCATTGTTTTTTTTTCTCACCTTAGCAAATTTATTTAACTGTGATCAGTTCCATGCTTGATTTACAGAGTTGTCATAATTAGCTTAATGAATAAAAGCAAATAATTTTAAAAACATTTTATGTAAGTGAAATATTAAGGAACTTGATTACAGTGAGACAAGAGATCTTTGAATTTTCAAAAGGAATAATGTTTACAAACCAGTTTTCTCTGGCTCACTTTATAGATGAATAACAGAGGGTTATGTTTATCCTTTTTAAGTGTTAGCAAAAACATTACCATGGGATGGGCTGAAAAGACACCTTTGAGTTGCTGATCGAAGTCGTTGGCTGTCACAGAATCACTTGTGTATGTTGGGAGAGGAGGGAAGTAGATGATTTCATGCCCAGTTTCACAGAATGGCTTCCCTTTGCAGATAACAAAGGAAACTTTGAAAATGTTTTGGAAGAAATTGCTGAACTTCGACGTGAAGTTTCTCATCAGAATGATTACATCAGCAGCATGACAGATCCTTTCAAAAGACGAGGCTATTGGTACTTTATGCCACCACCATCATCATCAAAAGTAGGAAGTCTGTGATGCTGGGAGTGTATTCTGAATTTTCTTGAAGGAAATGTGACAATATTCTTCCAATTTGTGAAGAAGGTGTCAAGAGCAATATGTCTAGATTAAGCCATGCATTGAGTTTCTTAAGTGTTTCTAATATTTGAGATGAAAATAGGGTCTTCTCAGGAATATTGCCATTGCCCACTCATGGTCAGATAGTATGTCATGGGTCCCTGATAGAAGATCCTGCAAAGGGATAAGGTGATGGGCGCAGAGGGCCTGTTGGAAATGGTTATAAAATTGTGCAGAGGCTAACAGAAAATGGGGCCCCTGGATTTCATTTGATTTTAGCCAACCTTTCATCTTGTGTTCACTGAAATCTAAGTCAGGTGCTACATGGGGTGCCATGATAAATGGTTTAGCCCTTGCTCTCAAAGACATTACAACACTGTTGTCATTACAACAGTGGCATGCACATGATGACAGTCTTGATCTTTGTGCTCTGCTTATAGAGAAGTGTTAGGGATTCCTCCCATGGGGAAGTTGAGGAAAGAAGACTTCACACACCGTCATGAAGTCAGCACTTAGCGCTCAAGGCATGGGCTTTTAGAAGGGAGGAAATGTGTGGAAGGGGGGAGTTGGTTTAGCTGTGGTGAGTCGCCGTGTGGGGCTGGATGGTTGGATGGGAATGGTGAAAGGTGAGTCTGGAAAAGTAGATTGGGCTCATGCTTTTGAAAAGGGCCTCACAATCTCTTGCAGTGACCTGAGGAAGCCTTGGGAACCAAGGCTGTGTGTAAATGTGATCAGAGCCAGAGTGTAGGAAGGATGATTGGGCTGAGTGTGGGGGCCTGACTTGCAGCAGGTGAACTCGGGGTGGTGGGGGTGGGGACGTGGAGCTGTATTAACTCATTCCCTGAGGGACAGCACCTGGAGCTGGATGTGCGGGAGACAAAAAGTCAGGGGCTTGGGGCTTGAAGGTGGTAAGAGAGGAGAGGACGGTAAATGGCCCGCATCCAGAACGGAGGGGCAGGGTGTGACATGCTGCTAGAATCAGCTGACAGGCAGCAGCCAGGGAGAAGTGACTCTGACACACTAGGATCCCAGGGCTGTGTAGACTTAACCAGAATCCACACATCCTTGACAACCAGGGCTGGAGGGGGAAGCTGTGGAGGCTAGATGTTGTAACATTGTAAGGCTGAGCTGGCAAGGGTCTGGAAAGTAGACCTATTTATGACTGGGAAGGAAGGAGGGGAGCAGAGTAGAGCTTTGCAGCCACACCAGGCTCCCAGGACAAGAGCCTGATAATACCCCAGATGGCCTTGGAAATTCACTTCATGGGTTGACCATCAGGGTCCAGGCAAAAGAGGGAATCCACCAGGAAAGACGAGAACTGGCGAAGAGAGGCTGACACTCAGGCAGTTTACCTGAGACTGTAATCGTGTCTTGCTTCTGTCTGAAAAATGAGAATTCCGATCTAGGACAGGAAACTAGTTCTTTCTCAACTTTGTTCTAGACTTTGGCATTTCTCCAGCTCAGCCTGTTCATTTCAAATAAGTAAGGGGCTCTTCTCTCATTTATTTTAGGTTTCCAGCCACAGTTCCCAGGCCACCAAGGACTCTGGTGTTGGCCTAAAGTACACAGCCTCCACTCCGGTTAGAAAACCACATCGTGGACGGCAGGATGGAAAGGAGAACAGTGGGCCTCCACCTGCCTCAGGATACTGGGTGTATTCTCCTATCAGGAGTGGGTTACATAAATCGTTCTCAAATAGAGGTAAGTTAAATCACGGGAGGGAAGTTGCGTTTCTCATTTATTGGTTGCCTGAAATCCATAAGACACAGTCCAGGCTCCTTAGCTGGCTCTGCAAGGCCCTCCTTGCTGTGGCCTTGGCTAGTGCCCTCTTGTCTCCCCTCCCATTACTGTCCTGCAGGTCAGCCGTCCAGCATCCTAAGATACCCATAGCATGCCATGTTCCTCTTACCTCCAGAAGGTACACCTCTAGGTTTTAAACCTTGTGTTTGGAATGTGCTTCTAACTTCCTCTCCCAAACCTATTCCTGCTCAACCTTCAACAAGACTCAGGGCCTCAAACAGCACTCCTCTATGGAGCCGCCTTCTGCCCCGCTTGACCCAGGCCACCTGAGTGGCTTCTTCTTCACCTGCACTCCTGGAGCAAGGCAGGTGCTTACATCCTTGTATCGCGGCATCGATTAGCTTGACTAGAATGAAGTGTTATAGGTCCATCTTCTAAAGCTCCAGGAGGAAGAGTCACCCTTGAAGTGAATCCTAGCTCTTTCACTATGTTGCTGTGTGATCTTAGGCAAATTATGTCGCTCCTCTGAAAGTGTTGAGTGTAAAATAGGAGTATCACCTTCGGAGAATTTGTTTATTCAGGAGCTGCTTATTGAGTGCCTGCTGTGTGCTAGGCTGTTGTCATCAGTGATAAATGTAGATCCCGCTTGTCAGGGAGACAAGCAGGAGAGCCAGCAGCTTAGAGAGAGCCATGCATCATGGTCGTGTAAGTGCTGAGAGCTGAGGTTCTTACCGCTCATCTCTCTGCATCTCTTTTGGTGTCTGCTGTAGCCTGAAGCAGGCACCCAAATGGTTGCTGAATAAAATGAACAAATGAAGACAGAAAAAAAGCAAATCAACAGATAGGTGTAGGAAAAACTCAGGTATCAGCCACTGAAAATAACATGAATGAATCCTTGTTTTGGTCTGCTTTTCAAAAGTGCTTTTGACCTTTTTTTTGTAAAGTTTCATTCTTAGGTCTCAAGGATTTGCACCTAAATTTAAATGCTGCTCGTCTTTACTAAATTTGTTTACCTAATAAGCCACAGGGGCAAAACACTCTTCTGTTTTCTTTTTTTAAGACGCAGACAGTGGAGGAGATAGCCAGGAAGAGAGCGAGCTAGATGACCAAGAAGACCACCCATTTGTACCTCCTCCTGGATACATGATGTACACTGTGTTTCCTGATGGTTCTCCTGTACCCCAGGGCATGGCCCTGTATGCACCCCCTCCTCCCTTGCCCAACAATAGCCAGCCTCTTGACCTTGGCACTGTTGTTTATGGCCCACCTCCTGTTGGGGCTCCCATCGTGTATGGGCCTCCACCTCCCAACTTCTCCGTACCCCTCATCCCCGTGGGTGTGCTGCACTGCAATGTCCCAGAACACCATAACTTGGTAAGTGGAAAGACATAAGACCTGCTCCCACACTGCTCCCATGGGATACTGAATATGGTTATGTGTGTAATGACATGAACTCTCTATGAATGGATTATGTCCCAAGTGTGTTTGTAAGGTTGAATGTTTAGAATGGAGCAAGCATTGATTAAAATACTCTGGTCAAAGGTGAGGGTACCAGGCCAGTCTGCAAACATGTTCAACCATCTCATAACAAAATGCTTTCAGTCCAGAAATTAACCATTTTTGGAGACTATTGTATGTTTTCCTATTGAAAAGTATTGATATGTACGTGTAGGTCTATTCATGTAGTAATGGCTGCATTTGCACACACATGTATACATACACATGTGTGCTCGTGTATCCACACATAGGAGCATACAGCAAGGCTGTGATGGGGATTACCTCTGGGTGGTGAGATTCATGATTATTTTTTTCTTTTCATAATTATTATACACAGATTTCATACTTTGTTTTTCGCGTTTCACATTACAGGCATTTCCCCACGGTTTTACAAATGTTTCTAAAGGACGTATTTTAATGATTGTGTAACATTTCTTCTTTGTAGGAAGTATCATTAACTGTGTGAATTCTTAGTATATTTCATATGCTTACCCTAAGGCTGGATTTCAGAAAATGATAACTTCCTAGTCACTAGCTTGCTTTAGACCTCTGTGGTTCTAAAGAACTACGAAATGCACTACGAACTCCTCCTTCAAACTCTGTAGAGACCTAGAGCTCTTTAGCTTTTCCATTCCCTCCCAGCAGAGTGAGAGGAAGACAAGGACTAGGACAGTCGGTCAGACTAGTTGCCGAGGGCCTGCCTGCACGTGCTCCCGGAGTTGACAGGGTAGTCACTCGCGTGGCCCTGCCATGCATCGGCACGTGTGTTCACCGCGGTGCCATCCGCTCGGCACGTGGTTCCCCCCTTAAGCAGCTTCTGTTACTCGCCAACGGTTCCCCGCTCTTCTGTCCTTTTCTCGCATGCCTCCTAGACCTCTGCATTTGCGCCTGTTGTTTCTTCGGCTTTGATCTTCCCCATGTCTTCTATCCCTCAGAGCCGAGGCACGACCCCTCTCCCTCTGGGCAGCCTTCCAGACCACTCCCCTCCCCTGTGCCCGGAGGAGAGAGAGACCTCTGTTCTGTCCCTTCTGCTCTTGCTGACCCCTGGAGGTAGAGATTATACATAAGAGGTGCTTGGTGAATGTGTACCGACCTTAGTGGGGCGGATGGGAAAGTTAAAAGCTCTGTTAGTTCATCAGTTTCATCTGTGGGATGTGAAAAATTGGCTTGGTTTAATTTTTCTTTTCATTCTCAAGTCTTAGAAGCTAGCTACCGCCATTTTCATGTGGTTGGTAGCACTACAAGCACAGTTAATTACAGCTTTTTGCAAGAAGGAAGAGGACCATCTGGTCATGTTCTCAGTACTGCATTTTTTTCTTTGTTCAGGAGAATGAAGTTTCTAGATTAGAAGACATAATGCAGCATTTAAAATCTGGGAAACGGGAACAGTGCATGAAAACACCCAAGCTGCAGTCGGAGAAAGAACTCGCAGAGCTGCAGCATAACATTGATGGTCTTTTGCAAGAGAAGAAAGACTTAGAGCATGAAGTAGAAGAATTACATAGAACCATCCAAAAACATCAACAGCGAAAGTAACTATTATTAGCCGTTTTATCTTAATAATTCTGATGAGTACGGTATTGGCTCATTAAGGTGACCCAAATCAGTGTTGTCCAGCAGAACTCCCTGTGATCCTGGAAATGCTGTAGCCCTTTGCCGTCTAGAACAGTGGTCACTAGCACATGTACCTGTCGAGCGCTTGAAATGTGGCTAGTGGAAGTAAGGAACAGAGTGGAATTTACATTAAAATAACAGCTGTAGGGTGACGCCCAGGCTGCACAGCGCAAGTCTCGGTCTCTTGGCCAGGAATCCACATCAGCTCTTCGTGGAGGCCCTCTTGGAGAATGGCATTGCCATCTGCCCTCCCCAGTGACTCTGGCTAAAAACATGCGAGCTGTCCTCTGCTCCTCTTTCCCTGCTTCCCCAAACCTCCAGCTGGTGTCCAGGTCCTACAAAGAGGCACACAGAGCTGTCAAGCTGGTCTCCTTTATCACTGCTGCCCTGGTCTTTAATCATGTCAACCTCAGTCGTGATAATAGCTTCCCCGTTGGCCTCCCACATCCAGCCCCCTCTCCATTCTGTCCTTCACATAGCTACGGATCTGGGCCTGCCCCTCTCCCATCTGTCTTTACAGGTGAAGGTCAGGGATCCCCTCTCACATAAAGCCTTTCTCACCTGTGGCTCCCGCGGTTTGGGGTTGGCAACCTTGGGCATCGCACTGTTCACACCATGATGTAAGGAGCCCAGGTTCGGTAGCTGAGCCTCTCTCTTTGTGCACCAGCATCGGGCACAGGGTCCATTAACAAATGCAGTATCTGCTGAGTGCGTCAGATGGATAGAAAGAAGCCCATTTTCTGCAATAGCCCATGAGTTAGGACGGTTCCCCAGTGTTTTGTTGTGTAAGCCAGACTGGTCCAGGCACCAAGGTTGGGGGGAGATCTGTGGCGGTCACAGAGGTGAGTGAGCTCTAGTCTCAGCCTTCTTGGAGCTCACATGTGACTGGCTAGTAGACCTGGCAGGGAAAAGCAAGGGTCAGACCAAGAGAAGATGGGGACTAGATGTTTGAGGGTTTCAAAGATGATCATGCTGTTACTTTTGTAGGTGTGTGATGGAGGAGAGGGTTTTTATTGTGAGGTTTTTGGAGGGAGGATAGTAAAGCAGTGGAATCACTTCTTTTTCTAGGCATAAAAGTATAGTAAATGATCATTGTAAGAGATTTGGATAACATAACATGTCCAAAGAAGAAAGTAAAGATCATCAGAGTGCTTTCATGTAAAGAGAAAGAATCTGTTAATATTGTTGGTAAATTTATTTTCATGGTTTTCTGTCATAGTTTCATTTTCAAGTAATTTTGACATGTTAGCCTTGAGTTAGTCAATCCTGTGTCTTGCTTTCTGATTTGTCAAATAGTGTCACTATAATTTTACTCCAGCAAAACAGGAAATCACAAAATTAGGTAGTCTTTGAGGCAGCTGGTGAGCTACGACTTGAAAGATAGTTTCAAGGGAATGGATGATTATCATGGTGGTAGTTTATTTTTATACCACAGAAGAATAGAAATATCAACATCGTCTTGACAAATGCTTACCCTCCAAAAAAAGAAAGAAAACAACTACATCATACTTTATACGTACTGTGCACTTAGTGTCAGCAGTATACCATGTTTTTTAAAAGATTTATGTAATTATTAGAGAGAGAGCGTGAGCATGTGCATGCATGCCGGGGGCGGGGGGGAGAGGCAGAGGCCGAGGGTGAGAGAGAATCTCAGACTCCCTACTGAGTGCGGAGCCTGATGCAGGGCTTGATCCTAAGACCCTGAGATCAGACCTGAGCTAAAACCAAGAACTGGATGCTTAACTGGGCTGTTGACGTGCTCCCACCAGTCACCATGTTGAATAAAAGGGTAAACATAGGCCTGAACATGATCCGATGTAGCTGTCTCTCTCTCCCACCACTTCTCATATGAAATGAGAAAATCATCATACATCTTTTTATCAGGTTGCAAGTGTCTGTATCGTCTACATTTTAAGTCTCTTAATGTGTGTGTTTTTTAGAGATTTCATTGATGGAAACGTTGAGAGTCTTGTGAATGATCTAGAAATAGAGAAGTCACTCAAACACCATGAAGATATTGTTGATGAAATTGAATGTATTGAGAGGACCCTTCTGAAGCGCCGTGCAGAGCTCAGGGAAGCCGACCGGCTGCTGACGGAGGCTGAAAGTGAACTTTCATGCACGAAAGAGAAAGTATGTTCTGTTGTGGTTTGGGGTGAGGCAGCTTACTGTCGGCAGTCTGAAGGACGAGAAAGAAAACATGATGAGAACGCAGTCGTCCAAGGCAGACAGTTGGGTTCTGGGCTGCAGTCTGCTAGTTAAGGAGTTGTGAGAATTTGGGCAAGCCACCTAAGTCCCCATCTTTGCTCTCCTAATCTATCAATTCAGGCCAAGAATACCAAGGCTGCTCACTAAGGGTTAAATGAAGTAGCATATATATATATTTTTTTTTTTTAAATAAAGATTTTATTTATTTATTTGAGGGAGAGCACGTGCACAAGAGTTGGGGGGAGGGGCAGAGGGAGAAGCAGACTCCTCACTGAGCCAGGGAGCCGAATGCAGGACTCGATCCCAGGTCCAGTGGGATCGTGACCTGAGCCGAAGGCAGATGCTTAACTGACTGAGCCACCTGGGTGGCCCTAAATGAAGTAGCATATTGAAAGCTGCTGAAGTCACTAACGCACCTCACTTCCTTACCCTGTGTGTTCCTTTTTTAAATTATTTGGCTTTTGGATCTCTGTATTAAATAGGTCAGTCTTCTATTCTTCTAAAACAGCAGTGGATCTCAGAGGACTTTTTCCTTCTATTACTTTGTTCTCCAACTTGATATAAAATAAAATATTTTTTGGTCTGAGGTAGTGTTCTTGAGACTTCAACAGAAGGAAATCAAGAGGGAAAAGGAGCTACCTTTCATTGGGCCTCTACTCTACTATGTTTTATAAATAGTGCTTCATTTCACTTTCCTGGCAGCCCTAGAGGGCAGTGGCTAGCCCAGGTCGCCTAGCCCAGGGTCGCACAGCTCAAGTTCTGCCTCGCCAAGAGAGCTTGCTTAGTTTGAGGAGAATTCCAGCGTAAAGAAGTCCCAGACCCACGTGGAGCATCTCAGGAACTACTATTTTTATGTTGTTATCTCAACATGGATGGATCTAAATGAACAGAAATCTATTACCCAGGAACCGAAACGAAGGATGTATTAGAGAAAGTCTGTGAGTGATGGCTTTAATAAGAATGGAAAAACATCCTAGTGTCTCTTCAGATGATCAGTTCCTCCTCCTACATGTTAGATGATTGTGAGCAGGACTAGAGAGGAATTTATCACCGGGATAGAAAAGAAAATTAATGATCCGGTAGTAGGCAGAGATCGTAAGTGAACTGCAGCTAGTAAGTTCTTTCCCCTTCCTCCTCCCAAAACAACTCAGGGAGGCAGCTTGCGAGGGAGGAGGATGGAGGAGAGTGGTGGTTTATAACCATGCTAGATGTGTTAAAACCTAACATAGAAAGAGACCGAAAACTTAGAGATGGGACTTTGCAGAGCACACAGTGCATTTTGTCCAGCGCTTTGTTGCCGAAGCTGACCAAGCCCAGCATTCTGATGTGGGAGGAAGTCCGGTGAAGCGCGCCGGCTGCTACAAATGGATAAAGGAGACGTGGTTTATATTCGAGGCGGATACCAGTCCGCCGTCACAAGATGAAACCTTAACCATTTGCGATGATGTGGATGGAAGTGGAGAGTATTCTGCTAAGCGAAATAAGTGAGTCAGAGAAAGACAATTACCGTAGGATTTCACTCACGTGTGGAATTTAAGAAACAAAGCCGATGACCATAGGAGAAGGGAGGGAAGAATAAAATAAGACAAAAACAGAGAAGGAGATAAACCGTAAGAGGCGCTGAGCTCTAGGAAACAAACTGAGGGTCGCTGGAGGGGCGGGCGATGTGGGGATGGGGTCACTGGGTGACGGGCATGACTGAGGGCACATGATGGAATGAGCACTGGGTGCTGTGCGCAACTGCGGAATCTCTGACCTCTACCTCTGAAACTGAGAATACACTATATGTTAATTAACTTAAAAAAAAAAATAGCTGTTTGGGAGCTTGCCGACCCTTTTGCATCCACACGAGGTATTTAGTAGACTAGTTTAACAGAAGCCTGTGACTTTAGTGCAAGCGCAGAACCCTAGTGTTTTGCCTGAAGGTGAGTCACTGCTCAACGAAGTGCAAACCAGACACTATTTTTGGACCTTTGATGACATCGTTTTAAGCCTCTTATTTTAGAGAGAAAAAGGAAACTGAGTTGATAAAAAAGAAAACTAATCATCTGTTTTTGAAAAGGAAAAAAGAAAAAAAATCTGTTTTGGCCATACCCTGTATGGGAAGATTTTTAAATCAACAAAAATATTTAGTATTTGTGTTTCTCATCCATAAATAAATCATCTTTAATAAAGTTTTATTTAGCATGATAATACAGCACAGCAGTTATCTCTTTGAGGAGGAAATATTGGTAAAATCGGTTTGTTGTTCCTGGAAATATTTTTAATTAAAAAAATAGTGTAACAATTTATAGATTATTTTTAAGTAAAAAGATTCATAGCCTCCCTCTTAGAGTGCTTCCGCCATTTTAAATTTATTTTTTTTCAGCCAACGTAATATCACTAACATTCTTCCATTTTAAAGGCTACACAGTATTCCATTGTGTTGATGCATTATCATTTAATCTATTATTTGTCAAGTTGTATATCAATATACAATGAACATCTTTGTGCAGTAGTTTTTTTACTCCTCTGAGTTCTTTTCTGAGAATTGGAGAGTCAAAGTGAATGAACATTTTAATCAGTCTTTTTGGATTGCCTTGTTGTTTTCCAGAAGAGTTGTACCAACCTACACCCCCCGCCAATGGCTGTGAGGGAGTATGGTAACTGAATTGCTTTTAACGAGAGTGCCTTTTTTTAGACAAAACATGCTGTTGAGAAGTTCACTGATGCCAAGAGAAATTTATTGCAAACTGAGAAAGATGCTGAGGAGTTAGAAAGGAGAGCCCAGGAAACTGCCATTAACCTCGTCAAAGCCGACCAGCAGCTGAGGTAGGTGGAGTCCCTCAGCTATTCCGTGAGATTCATGAGAAGTTTGGTTCTAAAAGGATAATAATTGCCTAATGATGAATAATGCAGGTTAAGTCTAAGGGGCCTTGGAGAATAAAGCAGTGTGTTTCAGATTGCTCCAGGCTGACACGAAGGATTTGGAGCAGCACAAAATGGAGCAAGAGGAAATCTTGAAAGAAATAAACAAAGTTGTTGCAGCAAAAGACTCAGACTTCCAGAGCCTAAACAAGAAGAAGGAAGTACTGACAGGAGAGTAAGTACAGCCTGTGTCGGGCTTAAGGGGCTCATGGTGGAAGACAGCTCTAGGGGTTCAGCCTCACTTCAGATCCGGTCTAGTACTGCTGGTGTTTGTAGGCTGCAGAAACTCCAGAAGGACATTGAGACTGCACGGCACAATGAGGATCAGCACCTGCAGGTCCTTAAAGAGTCGGAGACCCTCCTGCAGGCCAAGAAAGCTGAGCTGGAAAATCTGAAAAGCCAGGTATGGCAACAGGTGCCTTGAAGAACCAGTTCGTGCTGCTTTGAAACCTATATCATTTATAATCATCATATATAGTTATAAAAAAGTAATGTATGTCTGATGGTAGAAAAGACTGGAAAATACAAGATAAGATATAAAGCATAAATGAAGCTGTATCTCCTAGTGATTAAGAGTGGAATCCAACCCAAATTTGAATCCCAACTCAATAGATTGTTAAGTGAAAGAAGTGAGTCTCAAAACAGGATACACCCTGAGATCACTTATGCTAAATGTGTTTATGAACACTTGTATTTTTAGTCTATATCAAAGCACAAAAGCAGTCATCTGATAAGGGGGCATTATGAATATTTTGTTTTCTCCCTTTTGCATGTCTGCATTTTCTGTTTTTTTTTACATAAAAAAGTGTGTGCTGTCCTTAAAATTGTAAGTCATTTTTAAATTTACAGAATGAATAAATCCCTGCCTGACTTCCATTGCCAAGGTAGTTGTTGAATGGAATAGGGTATAGATACGGAAGTATTTTGAAAACCATACCCGAGGGATAATTATTATTATCATATTGTTTTTCCTATGATTTGAGTGCTTTTATGTATGTGAACTCAAGATCTTTGTTAGACATTTTATGCAGGCACCCCCGGCCTGGCCCTCCTCACTCCTGCGGCTGGGATCATTACAGTTAGGCTCTCTCCTAACTGCCCCCACTACCCTTAGCTGGACCCCATAATCTCCATCACAGCAAGCACTGAAGGTTGCATGGCCTTTGTCAAGCTTTGCGTTCTTCCCTGTTCTTGAATCCAGGTGTCAGGACAGCAGCAGGAGATGGCCGTCTTGGACAGGGAGTTAGGACACAAGAAGGAAGAGCTGCATCTCCTCCAGGAAAGCATGGTCCAGGCCAAAGCTGACCTCCAGGAAGCACTGAGACTAGGAGAAAGCGAAGTAACTGAGAAGTGCAATCACATTAGGGTGTGTTTTTCACTGGGTTTTCTTAAGAGTCCTAGGATGACATAGATTTATTTTGAGATATTTTAACTGGTTCCCCCTCCAAACGCAAATACAGATTCCAGAATCTCGACCTCTCTGTACTATCAGTTTGATGTGGTGGTACGCATCCGGGTGATGGCTGCGGTGGTAGCTCTCCCACAGAGGTTCTCTGTCTCTGTGCCTCTCTCGTACCATTTCTTCTCCAGGAATTTCCTTTGGGGAATGTCCAGCTCCTACCCTTTCTTCATTGTTCAGCTTCATGCCACTAAGAAGACTTCCTGACTTGGAAGGAGTGTGTGTGTCTCTCTCTCTCTCTCTCTCTCTCTCTCTCTCCTGAGTCTGGGGGCACTCTGCACATTTCCTAGGGCATCTTAGTCTTTCGGGATCGTGTTTATGATCCTTGCCTAATTTCTCCCAAGGTGCTCAGACTCTTGAGGGTAGGAGATGTATCAGAGTCAGCCTTTTCTCTAACGCATTGCCCTGCACTGAGTGAATACTGCGTATGCATTTTAAATGAAGGTAATGTGTGCCTTCCTTATTTCTGTTATACAGAAATATGTTAGTTTAAAATAAAATACAGTGTGGTTCTTGACATAAAAGGCAAAATTGAACTGGTTTCCGGATCAGAATTGTGAAATTTTTGTGAGATAGTTAATAAAAAAAATTGATTTCAGTGTAATTTTGAGTCATAATTTTGTGGAACAGAGTTGACTTTTTTTTCTTTTCTTTTTTTCTTTTTTTTTTTTTTTTTTTTTTTGCGCAGGAAGTAAAATCTCTTCTGGAAGAACTCAGTTTTCAGAAAGGAGAACTGAATGTCCAGATCAGTGAAAAAAAAACTCAACTTGCACTCATAAAGCAGGAAATTGAAAAAGAGGAAGACAATCTTCAGGTAGTTTTAGGGCAAATGTCTAAACATAAAACTGGTAAGTTTAAAGGAGAACAATCCTATAAATTTAGTTTGAGTTTGGAAATGTCTCTATTCCAGATCACAGAAAAAAAATACAAATGGTGAAATAAACTTCTTTTAAAGTTCGACTTTGTTACAATGAATAAGGAAAAGCAGCATCATAAGAGGAATGTGATATTTTCTGCCATTCAAATTGATGAAATTTATTTAAGAGCAAAATAGTCATAATCATTCCAACCATGGTGTGGAGAAGGAAGACCACTTAACAGGCTGTTTGATAGAAAAATAAATTGGACCAATCCCCCAGTGTTTCCATTCTGAAAAGTCACACCTATTGAACCATTTAGCCCATTTCTGGTTACTGAGAGAGGGCAGGCATTCATACACATTGCAGCAATATTGCATTTATTTATTTAGTAAGTAAGTATTTCCTTGTTTCACAAGTTAAGCTGGCTGACTTGGATACTTGCAGCAAAATTTATATCAACAAAATTTGGAAACTTGGCCAATTTTAAAGCCATACTTTAAACATTTAATGGCATACAAAAATGCTGATGGGAAGACTGAAGAAATAGATGTAAAACTGAATATAGAACATAGTCCCAGTTTGTTTTGAAAATGTGTGTGCCTGTGTGTGCGCATGTGCACGTGTGCACCTCACCTGCACACTTGAATGTGCACGTGCCCTCCCAGAAGGAAATACATCAAAATTCCAGTAGTGATCATCTTTGGATGGTGGGATAATAGTGGGTTTTCATTTTTTATTTTTTTCTTTTTACTTTTTTCTTGAAATATTCTATAGTGAGCAAATATTTGTATAATCAATACTTAAAAACCTATTATATTAAAAGATGTTATCTGAGTTCAGCTTATGTATTTTGACATTTTTCCTATTTATTTTTTTTAAAGATTTCTATTTGAGAGAGAGGGAGACAGAGCACAAGCATTGGGGAGGGACAGAAGGAGAGGGAGAGGCAGGCTCCCCCCTGAGCCGGGAGCCCAAAGTGGGGCTTGATCCCAGGACCCCAGCATCAGGACCTGAGCTGAAGGCAGATGTTTAACCAACTGAGGCACTCAGGTGTCCCTTTCCTAGTTATTTTTATTAAAATTCATTTAGATAGAGTAATTGCTCTTAGAGCTAGATCTTTGTAATCTTATATTAAAATGTTTTTAACAAATTAATAAGTTTAACATTAGTAAGTTAATGTTTAGCAGTATTTTAAAGGATTTTTTTTTTTTTTTCATTAAAATACAGTTAGCTCCAGGGCGCCTGGTTGGCTCAGTGGGTTAAGTGTCTGCCTTGGGCTCAGATCATGATCTTAGTCCTGGGATCAAGCCCCACTTTGGGCTCCCTGCTCAGTGGGTAGTCTGTTTCTGCCTCTGCTCTCCCCTCTCTTGAGCGCGCTCTCTTTCTCAAATAAATAAAATCTTTTAAAAAAAGTACAGTTAGGTCCTTTAATTCAACACAATATATATGTTTTGATGGCCTGTTGTTTCTTTTTTCAACAGCATTATTTTCTGTTTCATTTTGTAAATGTTTCCAACTTCATATAATAGCATGGACCATGCTCTGTTCTCTTAGAACTAAAGAATATTCTGGACATGTTGCAACTTGAAAATAATGAGCTGCAAGGTTTGAAGCTCCAACATGACCAAAAGATGTCTGAATTAGAGAAGACTCGGGTTGAAGTGCTGGAGGTAATAAAGCCGTCTATACCCTTAGCCAACTGCAGTCTTTCTCTTTGGGCATGTGTGAGTTCCCTTTTATCTGATTTAGGAGAAACTGGAGTTAGAGAGTCTGCAGCAGGCAGCCCTGCGACAGAGAGGGGAGATAGAGTGGCAGAAGCAGCTCCTCCAGAGGAACACACAGGAAGTAGAGCGGATGACTGCTGAGACCCGAGCATTACAGTCGTGTGTTGAGTCTTTGTGCAAAGAAAAGCAAGATCTCGAAGAAAAACAGGACAGCTGGGAAAAGAAGTTGGCACAGACCAAACGGTGAGAGCAAAAACCAATAGGCTTGTTAAGATCCCTTCCTGAAGGCTAAAACATGATAATGCATGCCGTAAAAAAGAGTGGAAAATAGAGAAAAGGAGAAAAATAAATACTCCGTGAATTCAGTATCACAGTACAGCTCACCAGTAGCATTTCTGGGTGTATTTACTTTTAGGCTCCCCCCCCCCCCAAAGCACTTTATAAAATAACGTGTTGTAGATTTTTTTTTTTTTTTTTTTTAGGTGAAATAAATGCTGGAAGATACAACTTAAATGGAGGGGGATCCCTGTTTGTGGGTAGAAAGGCAGTACTGTTAAGATCCAGTTCTCCTCAAGTTGATACATAGATTCAGAACAATCACAGTCAAAATCTCAACAAGCTTTTAAAATAGAAATTGACAGTCAGGTTCTGAAATTCATGTGGAAATGCAAAGGATGGACATAGGATAGAATCTAAAATTTTATAGCTGTGGCACCAAAACAACCTTGAAACAGAACAAAAGTTTAGGTCTAACACTACCTGATTTCAAAACTCAGTATACAGCTGTGGTAATCAAAACACTGGTACTGGCGTAAAGATAGTAAAAGCAATCCGTGAACAGAATCGAAGGTCCAAAGTGCACAAACGTGTGGGCAACCAATTTTGACAGAGATGCAAAGGTCTCTTTTTCTGTAGAGAAAAGGTGGTATTTTCAAAAAATATTGCTGAAACAGTTGCATATCCAAAATCCCAAAAAATGAACTTCAGCCCACACCCATACCGTTCTTTAAAATTACCTTAAAATGGGCCATTAACATGAATGCAAAGCCTTAAATATAAAACTTCTAGGAAAAAACGGGGAAAAAAAACCTTTGTGACCTCGGGTTAAGCAGAGTGTTTCCTAGACCAAACACCCAAAGCATGGTCTAAAAGAAAAAATTAGTAAAATTGAACTTCATCAAAATTTAAAACTTCTCCTCAAAAGACACTGTTAAGATAATGAAAAGACCTGTCACAGATTGGGAGAAGAATCTTTGCAACCACAAATTTTCAATAACGAGCTTGTACCCAGAGAATATATATACAAAGAATTCTCCTAAGCCATTATGAGAAACCAAACAATCCAGTTTGTCAAATGGGCAAAAGATTTGAACAGACATTTCACTTAAGATGAATGGGTGGCAGGTAAACACACAAAAAGATGCTCAGCATCATTAACTGTTAGGAAAATGCAAATATAAACCATGATGGGATATCATTACACACCTATTAGAAGGGCCAGATGCTGGCTTGGAACTTTCATACGCAAATGTTAGACCACTTTGGAGAATAGTCTGGCAGTTATTTAAAAACTCTTACATTTACCAGAAGAGCTAGCCATTCCACTCCTAGTTATTTTTTCATGAGAATTGAAAGCATGTGTTCATACAAGGAATGATGTACTTTAATGTTCATAGCAGCTTTAACCTGGACACAACCTAAATGTCCATCAGCTCGTGAATGAGTAGACAAATTATAGTATATCCGTAGCGTGGAGTACTATTCAGCAATAAAAAGGGAGTGCAGTATTGGTACAACACCATGAACCAATCTCAAAGTGACTGTGCTCGAAAAAAGCCACACAAAAACAAGCCCATACTGTATGACTCCGATCATGTAAGAGACCGCTCACGCACGCCTGTGTTTTGGACAATTGTATTTCCTGCTTTTCACTAATCAGAAGGTAGCGATTTATTTTAATCACCAGATTTTTAGAATTCTGCGTGCTATCTATATTAAGGGTTTTATTTATTCCAAGAGACAGAGTGAGCGAGAGAGAGCACAGGAGCAGGAGCAGAGGGAGAAGCAGACTCCCCACTGAGCAGGGAGCCTGATGTGGGGCTCGATCCCAAGACCTCAGGATCATGACCTGAGCTAAAGGCAGCACTTAACCGACTGAGCCACCCAGGCATGCCACTCTCCACATTTTTATCCCTGATTTTTATAAAACCTTAATGAGTCGTTTTTCAAAAAACTCTCCTGTTGAGAAAGCTGAAAGTAAGATATCTTTTGAAAATGAGTTGAAGAACCTTAAATTTTGTCAAGATTCATAATCACTTGTGGTCCGTAACTACACTGAAAGTGTCACACGTGTGTCTTGTGTATGCTTGAACATTTCGTGTTTGGTGGTGTGACTTACTCTGCTGGCCTGGTAGGGTTCTAGCAGCTGCAGAAGAGGACAGCGAGATGGAGCGGGCACGCTTAGAAAAGTTGGAACTGGACGCCAGGAAGCTGCAGCAGGAGTTGGACCAACGAAACAGGGAGAAGCTCTCCCTGCATCAAGACCTGGCAGTGGTGCAGCAGCAGCTACAAGGTGCGGGGGTGGGGGTGGGGGGCTCTTTCCTTCTGTCCTTTCCTTCCCCTTCCCCTCCCATTATTTTTTACTGAGTATACAGCCTTGTGTTTTTCTTCAGATTTGGAGTCTATTATACAAAGATGAGAAGTCAGATTTTATAGGCTAAAAATATTGCCTTATCAAAGCTATATTAACACTTTCATAAACTATACAGAAAGCTTCTGAGACAGATATGCGCATTTGTAGAACTGCAGGACAGTCATGCCAGATCCCTGGGGAGGGGGCTCCTGGCACAACCCCATTTGTCTGCGAGTGCACAGGGGCCGTGTCTAGGCGTGCACACTCAGGACGGACGCCTGTCCACTTACCTGCTTTTTGGAGCAGACGTTTACCTTCCTCATCCACCAGCTGTTGGGGAAGGACGCAGGCCCTTCTTCAGGGAGGGTTTCCCAGTGGCCCTCCTCCATCATCATACCTGGAATCAGGAGTTTCTGCAGCCTCTTCTCTTTTCCACGTCTTGCTGAGGCAGAGTCTCGAAAAACAAAAACAGAACTCAGCTGTTCCCAGAAGAAATGTTAATCAGAGATCATCCCCACGGGGACTGCTGTCCATTCCGATGGAAACCGTCTTTGCCCCTTGGTCCCTGCCTCCTGGGTTCTTTTAATTGTTGGCTTTTCTTATTATCAAAATAATTCATGCTAATGGGTATGGGATTTATTTTAGAAGTGACAGAAATGTTCTAAAATTAGATTGTAGTGATGTTTGCACAGCTCTGTGAATATACTTAAAGCCAGTGAATTGCATACTTTAAAATGGGTGAAATGCATCGTATGTGAATTATATCTCAGTAATGCTGTTTAAAAAATTAGTTCATGTTCCTTAAAGAACAATTTAAAAACATAAGCAAAAAGAAGAAATAAAAGTTACTATTGACCTCACCCCTCAGAGCTAATTCCTGTTGACAGTGTGGTGATTATCCTTCCAGAGTTTTCCTTTGGGGTGTGTGTGTGTGTGTGTGTGTGTGTGTGTGTGTGTGTGTGGTTCTAAAACAAAAAACAAAGATGCAGATAATACCTTTATTACCAAATCTTGGTAATTATTCATGATTAGAAGTTAACTAAATACTTCTAACAATGTTCTTTTGAACACTTTCTGTGTCTTAGACAAGATGCAAGGATTTTATATGCTTTTTTTTTCATTAATCCTTGCCATATTTTTATGAGATAGAAACTGTTTCACCCATTTACAGATGAGGAAACTTAAGCTTAGTTTCCTTGTGACTTAAGTGAGAAATGACTTCCTCAAGGACCTAGAGCTGGTTAGTGACAAAGCCAGCATGCACATAAGATCTTTTCCCAGATTGTCTCCCTTTACATTTCTAGCAGCAGTGTAGAAGGTATTCATTTTTAAACCATGCACATCATCAACCCTGGGTATTATCTATAATTTTTTTTTTTATTATGAAGGTTTTGAACATGTAAATCTAAAAACCTGAGCTCCAAGCCCAGGTTGTACATGTTAACTCTTTCTTTTGATCTTTTAATAAGATGGTACAGCGTAGCCATACCTTTAACAGAAGTTTACATTCAGTTCCTACTTTTTTTGAGGGCTGATGGGAATTTAGAAAATGCATACAAGTATTTATGTAATGTAAATGTTATTTCTGTAGAAAAACAGGAAGCAGTAAACTCATTACAGAAGGAACTAGCTGATGTCCAGGAGCATTTGGACCTAGCAGAACAGGTAAACTTAATAAATGTAATCTTCTGGTTGTATCTTGAAGGCCTGCAGACAATTGGTTAAAATAACAAATCAGGTAGGTTGGTTCCTTTTCATACCTGCAGGTCTCATAGGGCCGTTGATGTGTAACACAGCCATCTGTCCACAAAACTATGGGTGCAGAGCAGTGATGTTCTCATTTATTTTAGCCCCAGAACTCTTGATTCAAAGTTCTACTCAAAGGTAATAAGTAAGATGGTGGCTAGACCAGAGCCTAAACCCTCGGCCAGCCTCCTGTGGGGGCTCCAGGCACCAGACGGACCATGTCTTATCCGTGGCACAGACCAGGCCTCCAGAGGCCCGGCTTAGACTTGGTCGCTTATTGAGCAACAGAGGAACGGCCAACTTCAGAGTAACCGGCCTGCATCTTGTCACATGTTTGTTCGGTGGAGCTGATTCTCGACCCTTCCACTTCTTATAGTCTCCTTGAAGATAACCGAGTGTTGTCCTATGAGAATAGTACTATATAATTTGAGTTTCAAAGGACCTCAAGCAAGTTCTGGGCCTCGGTTTCCACACCATGTAAATTAGAGGTTGGATTAGACCTCTGAATCCTTCCAGCTGCCTTTAGGATTCAGTGTTTCTGAGATGTCTAGAACAAAGTATTCCATCTTTAAAAGCTTCTTACATGAGCTCTAATGAATATTTTCTGTGTTGCTAGAAATATAGTAATGTTTTCAAAAATGTTTAATTTGGGTTCCTTGCAGAAAAAAGAATTTATTTTGTCATTTTTTCAGCCCACAAAAATGTTTCAAATAGTAACAACACCATGACTTTGAGGTTCATTTTCCATTAGAATTAAGCCTTATTCACAGCTCTCCGTAATCTTCCTAGCACTCTTGGAGGTGGGTGTTGTTTATTCCCACCTCAGTGACGAAGCAACTAAAATTCAGAAGAACTGGGCCTCTTAGGTTGTGACATCTTCTGTCATCTTACTTTTCAGATACTAATAAAAAGAGGAAAAGCTGATGATTAAATTGTAGTCTGGGTGCCTTAAAATAAGTTTGTTGGGATAATAAAGGATGTGGGACTTTGGTGCCTGTTGTGTCAGACTTGGCTGATACCAGGAGGGGCACTGGCAGCCCCAGAACGGAAGGCTTTGTGGGTAGTTTCCATTTGTTCTTTCACATACAGGAGGTGCTCTGCACCACCAAGCGCAAGGACGCACTGCTCAGCGAACAGACCAGGCTCGAGAAGGACGTGGGTGAATGGACGAAGAAGTTTGAAGACTGCCAGAAAGAAGGGGAGACAAAGCAGCAACAGCTTCAAGGGCTTCAGAAGGAGATTGAAGGAAACGAGGCGAAGCTAGCCCAACAAGAAATGGTACTACACATTTATGATTTTACAGCAAGGATCCCAGTGTCCCTCGGGTGAGCTTTTCCCCGGCAGAGGCTGTGCAGAGGATCCCCCCGTGGGGCTAGCTCCCTGGGCTACCCGCTTAGCCGGGAGGGATCTTACCCCGCTCTCTGACTCTCTGGGGAGTAGTATCTGTGGACCATTAAGACCACAGAACGCTGGTCCCGTAGAGAATCTGGATGGCGCCAGGCCACCCGCTGCACGAACCCCCTCTCGTGCCTGCGGGGAGCTGTCGGCACAGTTGGCCTCGGTAAAGGGAACTCCCGGTCTGTCCCTGTGCGCCTCTCCTGCTTTCTCTTGAGCTGGAACCTGGCTAGTGTCCATGACGGTTCCCTCATTGAGACACGCTGTGTTTGTTCTTTTATGACTAAGGTGGTTCTCTATTAAGATGTTTCAGAGACTCCAGAAAGAGCGAGAATGTGAAGAAAAAAAGTTAGAAGCTAGTAAAGTGACTCTGAAGGAGCAGCAGCAACAGCTGGAAAAGGAATTGATGGAGCAGAAAGGCAAGCTGGACCAGGTGCTCGCTAAGCTCTTGGTGGCTGAGGAGCGTGTCAGGACCTTGCAGGAGGAGGGAAGGTGGAGCGAGACCCTGGAGAAGACGCTCTCCCAGACCAGTACGTGTTCCCGAACATGGCGCTGCGGGAGGGGGGGCCACGCTGGTTGTCTTGTCAAGTGTATCGAGGAGACCCATAGCCTGGCCATGGCCCAGAGGTGTGCCGGGAGGAGATGCCCAGTTGGATCCTGCTAGCCCGTGAGAGGTGACAACAGGCGCAGAGGCACAGGGGGCATTTGTCTTTTGTGGAAATGGGATCTGATTCTTAGACTGTGAGGTCTTTGACTTCACCATATTGCCACCTTCGAGAATGTTGCCACAGGGAGAGACGTTAAGGCAAAGGAATTCCAGAAGGCACTTTGAAGGCTTTCGCTGAAGCACGCTGTTTTGAGCTTAGGAAACAATGATCCATTTCATCTCACCCAATCAAAAAACAACATTACCAATTCTGTCTGTGTCCCAATTTGACGTCGTGAACGGTACCAAAATACTGGGTACTTGCTGTCGTGTCGGTTGGCTCCCTCTTGAGCCGTGTATCCGTGACACTGACGTGGGAATCCAGGGTAAATGATTGTTCCCACGTCAGTAAATGATCTTTTCTCTTACTTACTTACTTACTTACTTCGGGGTTTAATAATGCTCAGAAAATGTTCTTTTCCCTGCGGTGGACTCAGTGAAAGGGTTAGGACTCCTAATTTTTCCCCGCAACTCTTGATACATTCAGACCCAACCATTTCGTGGTGAAAGTGAAACTCGCCAGATGTGCTGAGTCTGTCCACAGCAGACATGTGGAAGTGAAGTCTGCACGGGGTGTTGCTCCAAAGAGCGTGATTAGAAACATGGATTTTACGTCATGGTTCTTTTTAAGCACGACTTACCGAGTCCTCACCGTGTACTTCCTACACGTTTGCCTACAAGATTCCCATTGAACACTGGGAAGTAGGCGGCTCCTGTAGAAGACCGGGCTCGTGCCCGTGATCTTTCCACCGAGCTGCCTCCCGTGAAGGAGGGGTGTCGGCGCACCTCCCGGGGTTAGCGGCCAGGCGCATAGAAAGCCTTTCAGTCGTGTGTGCGTGTCCCCTGCCCCTGGGACCGTTCTCCCTGGTCTCACGCTCCGAGGGAAGGCAGGAGCTGTGTGTCGCTCCAGAACCGGCCCTGCAGGACCCAGCTGCGCCAGGAGGCCCCTTCCTGTGGGCCTCTTTCTGGGGTGATGTGGGTCGGGGCACGTAGAAGACCCGGGGAGCCGGCGTGGGTGGCACGTCATGACGCAGCCCGCCCGCAGCCCACCCAGGGCCTCTGGCTAAACTACTGAAAATGCTCATTGCAGAGCGACAGCTTTCAGAACGGGAGCAGCAGTTACTGGCCAAGTCAGACGAGCTGCTGGCCCTGCAGAAGGAGACGGACTCCATGAGGGCGGACTTCAGCCTCTTGCGCAACCAGTTCCTGACAGAAAGAAAGAAAGCCGAGAAGCAGGTGGCCAGCCTGAAGGAAGCCCTTAAGATCCAGCGGAGCCAACTGGAGAAGAACCTTCTGGTGAGTGCCTGCTGCCATGCAGCCTCCGAGGAAATAATGCATTTAGATTTTTAAACTAAAGCTCGCTGCTTCTGAGCGTCGAGAAAACAAATCACCTGTCCACCCAGTCCCTACGCAAAGGTCGCAAAGGTCGGTTCTGGTGTATTTGCGTGCACAACTCTGTCTTGGAGCTGGTGGTAGGTTTGCCCGCGTCTGGGGGAGCCCAGCTGGCAGCGGCGGCCACGTGAGCCGGCTACGTGGGCACAAAGGCAGGCGCCTCCCCCAGCCAGGCTGCAGGGGGCGCTGGGTGTGCGGTCGGGAGAGAAGGCTCCGGAGACGTTTTTTGCCCATCGTTCCCCTCCCCCTCGCTAGGAGCAAAAGCAGGAGAACAGCTGCATGCAGAGGGAGATGGCAACCATCGAACAGGTGGCCCAGGACAACCACGAGCGGGCCCGGCGCCTGATGAGGGAGCTCAACCAGATGCAGCGCGAGTACGTGGAGCTCAGGAAACAGGTGCGCCCCGGGGCCCAGGCCCAGGCCCAGGCCGGAAGGCTCGAGAGGCACGAACTCCCCCCTCCCCCCTCCCCCGGTCCCCCGCCCGCTGGGCTCGGACAGGTTGCCCTTCTTGGATAGTTCTTTTCACAGGAGTATTTCTTCATGGAGATTGTCAAAGCCGAGGATGACAATGTCCTTGAAGTCAAATGTGTTTGTAGAGTTAAAATTTAGAAATGCACCTCCACAAGGGAACAGCATTTGTACTTTTAAAATCTCCCTAAGTTCAGCAAGTTCTTTCTGTATGTTAGTTTTCAGAAGAAAAATGGCAGTTCTTCATGAAATTTTACCACGTCCAATAGAACTGTGTTGAAATGTTAGATTTTATGCCAGAAACAAGTCATTGCGGCCCAAATCCCCAGGAAGGAAGAGCTGACCCCAGGAGAAAGCCCCGTTCCTGTCATGGAGCCAGGCTGAGGGCAGGTGACGCTTAGACTGGGGGAGTCCTGTCCTGGGTGGAAAGTTCCACAAGCACATGACACAGGAGACCGTTCACTTCCCAGGGGTCCCCGACTTCACCTGATGGTATTTGACTCACTCCTCAGATGACAAACCAAAAGGATTTGGAAAGAAGACAGATGGAAATCAGTGATGCGATGCAAGCACTTAAATGTGAGGTGAAAGATGAAATCCGAACCAGCCTGAAGAATCTCAACCAGTTTCTTCCAGAGCTGCCAGCGGACCTGGAGGCCCTTCTGGAAAGGAATGAGAACCTTGGAGGAGGCTTGGAGAGCTTGAAAGAGAATTTCCCGTTTACCGTGAGCGACAGACCATCATCTTGCGAAGAGAAACTGAATTTTGGCCAGGCTCACGTGGCGGTAAGGCTGCGCCCACGGCCCCCTGGGCTTGGGGGGCGGCGGGGGGGGGGCCTGCGGGGACTCTGATGTGTCCCTCCCCCCTGGAAAAGGATGAACAGTGGCGGGGAGAGGCACTCCGGGAGAAGCTGCGCCACCGCGAGGACCGGCTCAAGGTTGCCCTCGAACAGTAGGAGGTGCTGGGTGGGGGGGGGGGCTCAGAGCTGGGCGCCGCCCGGTGAGTGGCAGGGGTCCGGTCCGTTGGAAGCCTCGGCTCCGGAGCTGGCCCAGCGTGCGTGTGGGGCGACGCTGCTTCGCCTCGGTCACACCTGAGGCCTTGGGACAGGAAAGCGCCACCGTGGTATGGGAGGGCCGGGTGGTCGAGAGGCTGCGGACCTAGAGGGCGGCTCGGGCGTCGCCGGGAGGCCGCTGGGCCCCGAACACGTGGCGTCCGGGAGCCCGTGAGGCCCGCGGGCCCGCTCCCCTGTGGGCAGCCTCAGATCTGGGGTTAAGGCTGTAGGTGACATGCGGGGGTGGGGGGGGGGCAGCGACGTGCTCGCGTGAGGCCGAGGGCTCCTCAGATGGAAGTTGGTCATCGGGGTTGGCTCCGGGGGCCTGGGAGGCCGGCTCTGGGGCCGCCCCTGGGTGTCCCTTGGAGGCGCAGGGGACGCACAGCGCCCGGGGAGCCCCGAGGGGAGCGGAACCGCCCGCCTCACGCCGTCCCGCCTCCAGGCCCAGCTGCGCCGCTGCATGTCCAAGCAGGCCGAGGTGCTGAGCGAGGGCCGGCGGCGCACGGAGGGGACCCTGCACAGCCTGCGGCGGCAGGTGGACGCCCTGGGCGAGCTGGTCACCAGCACTTCCGGGGACTCCGCGTCCACCCGCAGTCTGTCGCGCACCGAGGGCTCGCTCGCCGAGGACGAACCGCCGGGGCCCAGCCAGGTGAGCGCGAGCTCCCCGTCGCCCTGCGGGTCCCCGGGAGCGGGTGTGCGGGTGTGTGGGTGGGGACCGGGGCTGCGGGGGGTGCAGGGTGGCGGCGGGGCCCTCGGCCCGGGCCTCCAGGGCTTGGTGTGTGCGGCGCCTGCGGGCCGGCGTGTAGGAGCTGCACGTGCTGGGGTCGGGCGGCAGCGACCGAGGTGGAGGACGGGGCGGGGGCAGGAAGGGCCTTTCCCGACGCCGCCGCTGGAACCACGGAGAAGCGCGCCTCGGCCCGCGGAGGCCCCCACGGGAGGGGGCAGGGCGGGGCGCGGCCTTCCGAGCCTTGGTCTCCTGCTCCCGCCCTGCAGAGCTCCCGGCGGCTCCCCCGAGGCCCGTCGCCGCGGCTGGACGCGCACCGACCCTGAGGACCCGGAGGACCCGGAGGCCCGGCGTCCCCTCGGTACGTGCTGCCTCCCGGAGCCCCGCTGAGCGCGTCCTGGCGTCGCGTAAGCTTCTCCCGGATGACGGATGACGAGCCCCCCCCCCCCCCCCCCCCCCCGCGCGCGCGACCCCCGGCAGCCGCCCCGGCGCCCTCGGCCCCGCCGACACGGTGGCTCTTGCTGTGTGTGGCAGGAGCGCTTCCTCCGCGTCCGCGGACACCAGGCTCACGGGAAGGCGCGTCCATGCGGGAAGAGCCGCGAGCGGAACCCGGATGCCCGGGCTGGTCTCTGGGCCTTGGAAACGTGTTGCCGTAAAAGCAGCGCCCGCGGCTGCGGACTTGAAGCCCCGAACTGGTAAACTCGGCGGCTGCCGGGCGAACTGTACTCAGGACTTTTTTCACGGACACCGTCAGATTTTATTTTTGGAAATCTATTTTCATATGAAAATAAAAGATAAAAGCGCCTGTCACGTGCCTTTACGTTTCTTGGATGTGCAAAGGCCTCCGACCCCGCGCAGAGGGCGCGCCGCTCCGTCAGGCCGCGATGGGGGCTTGTCCTCAACCAGAAACACTCCTTGGTGGGAAATCAGCAGAATCTGACCTGGTGGGAAGTTCACACCGTTGGACTTTTAAATTGCTGAGCCACTGTAATTAACGGCTCAGCACCAGGCTCTGCAAATCTGTAATTTCCCTAAAAACAAGAATAGCAACTGTCGGGAAAGACCGCGTGGCAGGATCCTCCCCCGGCCATGGGCAGCCACGGGCGGTCCGCGCGGCCCCCTCCCCCCTCTTCCCCTCCCCCCCCTTCCTACTACCCACCCCCGGGGGGGCTCGGGCTCCTGCTCCCGCCGGGCTTCCCAGGCCTGGGCCGTCAGCATCGGGGTGAACGGGTTACACGCGAGGCAACGGAAGTGACAGAATCCGCGCGCACACAGGAGGTCCTAGGAGGCGTCTATTTCGGAAATAAAACCGGCCCCGGGGTCTTGCGCTCCGCACACTTCGCAGCCGCCGTGCCCGGTGCGGAGCGAGCGTGCGGTACCCTCTCATGCCTCGGGGCCGGACTGGACGAGGGGCCGTGACCCCGTGGGGCCGCCTGCAGTCCCGAGGGACACGGACCACCCCCCGGCCGGTGCGACGGGAGCGTCCCCAGCACCAGGAAAGGCCCCCAGGGCGCGTTACCGCGGCCCACACTGAGACCGCCCCTCCCCGCCGGGTGTTCCACGCGCGAGTAGCAGTCGGGGAGGTCAGCCTCGGGCCCGGCCGCGGTCGCGAGCGAACACGGGGCGGGGGCGGGGGGGCGGGGACGGGACTCCTCGCAGAGGCCGCGGCCACGGCCGGTGCGCAGACCCCTCCACAGACCCCTCCGCATAGGACAAGGAAGACGTTTCTGCGAGACCCGGGACGGGCCGCTCCTGCCACACTGTGGGCCTGAAGCGGGAGGAGCGCCCGCCGTTCAGGAAATAACACAAACCGTTTTACCTTAATCTAGATACAGGTACTTTATTTACAAATATTTAGATTAATAGCATCTTGTTACATCAAATGAAGAGTACAGCAGTCTGGATAGATCCTGTCACAAGAACAACGAAGACCCACCGTGACTAACTTTGGGAGTCGGGTATTGCACCTCAACGAGCGCCGTCCTCGGCTGTGATTGCTACCTGGCGTCCCGGTGGGGCGGCGGCCGTGAACACAGCAGCAGGTCATGGTCCCCGGGCAAGTCCCTTGTGAAGCAACAGGGTAAGAAGCAAAATGGGTCACTGTGACTCTTTAACAGAATATACCGACCTACTCCAGGAATCTCGTTTTTAAAAAAGTTAAACAAAGACAAAAATAAAGATGAGTCCACAAATTAACCAGATCCTATTTTCTGCACATTCCAGTTTTGGCTTTTATTTAACATGGACTATACAACACTCCAGTACTACCACATGTTTACAACCCAGAAAGCCGTATTTTTTATTTTACTTTAGTGTCTGTAAATAGGGATTTAAAATGTGTATTTTAAACACAGCAGCGGAGCTGAGTGAGTCCGTAGAACATACCGGGGTTTACCTCCTACTTCAGACAAGCTCAGTTCTCCACCTGAACCGTAAGCTCGATCAGGCATCAACCCAAAGATGCAAAAAACTTAGTAAACAGGTCGGCTGTCCCGCTTCCCTTGAGATACAGAATCCTTCCCGCCGCGAGCACCGAAACACCGGCAGAAGCACTTTCCCTTTTACAAAACGATTTATGCCAACAGGACATAAAACAGCCCCTCATACGAACAACGCAAGGGAGGTCTCCAGTCATTTCACTGTAGTGTTAAAAATGCACAATTTAAAATCCCTTAACAGCAGACCTGCGGTTCTGACTGTCCGGTACACAATCTCACCATTCCAAGAAGATAAAGGTATAAAAGCTTAAAATGTGCAATAAGAAACCCAGCCTTTTTTCTTTTTCTATACAGTAAGGCAAGAAATGCAGCCTGTAATGCAAAATGTTTACAAAGAGAAAAGCAGGTTAGCACATTGTCGATTGCACAAGAACAGTTAAGAAAATCAGCAGGTAAGCCACAGTGCAAGGGTGGAACAGAATCTGCTAGTGTTAATCCTCTCGCGCTAGGAGGTCTCCCCAGCACCCGTCCCCAGGCGCAGGGCCGGGAGGACTTGCGAACTGCAGTCGCGTCTATTTCCTTGTGTGAAACGGAGGGAGTAACATGGTCACATACAGGTCATACTGTACAAACTGGTATTTTATACTGTTCCAATGCCAGTAATCAATTTATTTTCTTCATTAAAATAATATACACAGAATGTATTGTTAGTTCGGTTCCTTCAAATTTTATACATATTTACTTTCTGCTAAAGAGAAAAGGATAAAATGGTGTAAAAAAAAAAGGGATAAAGCTATTAATTAAGCACAAGAGAAAAGAGAAGTGGATATTTTCCCTGCGCAAGGCTGAGACAGAAGCAAACCTCCACGAGAAAAATGCCACCCACACAACAGGAGAACGTATCCAACGGAAACAACGAAAGCAGTTATAGAACCATTCTCTATCGGGAGTCGTTTCACAGCAATAAACGTATCGGTTACAACAGACATACTCGAACAGTAAAGATGGGGAGAAAGGCTCAAGATACCCTCAACTTAAACCAGACGGTAAGACGAAGCCTTGCCAAAAAGAGGGAAGGATAAAAATCATTGAAGTCCAGCATCAGTGCTCAGTGTGAATCATGTACTGGTGACATACCTATCACGAGGACAATCAAGGGGAAAAAAAGTCTAGATTTACCATGCAGGAGAGATTTATTACTCTACTTGCCTTTGATAACCTGATTACATCTAGTTGTTTAGCAGTTTAGTATTGTGTTAAACTGTTTTTACAACAGAGTTGTTTTTTTCTTTTTTTTTTTTTTAATTAAACCCAGTAAGATGTACAGAAGACAATGAGGCAGTAAAAAGAACTGCTTCCAACAGACAGAGGTGAAAGGTCAAATGGGAGCGACGGCAAAGAGGTCACTAGCAGCCACAGCCTTCTCTCTGGGGTTGGGGTTCGCTGGTTAGCCGGCCTCCCTGTGGGGCTGAAGGTTTGTGTTGTACGCCAGACTCGGCGGCATTCAGATCCAGGCTTCCGTCCTGAATGTTCTGATAGATCTTCTTGGCAGCCTCCAGGAAAGCATCTTCTACATTCTCCCCCCTACGAGGCAAGGGACAACTTTATTCGAGAATCACAGCTTTCCACAAAAGGTAAGACATTGTACACTGACCTTTTGCTAACCTTTCGTCAACTGCCATGATGTCTTCAACTTAGCCACTGTCATCTAATAAGAGATTACCAAGGCTGAGCTAAGAGAACAACACAGGGAAATATTTTCTGTGGAGAGCATATAAACGCGGTGCTAAGAGCCGTTTCTACAAACCCCATTTGGATAACCGGATGTGTTCTAATCATTACAATGCTTTACATTAACTTATGATGACAGTGAAGACAGGCCATTTTGTAAGAATAGGAAGGGACTCCAAATAGGAACGAGGTTCCAGATTTGTATGGTTTGACGAGCCAGGCATCGACTACGCTGTTCTTATCACGTGATGCCGATACAGTCGTGCTCGGCCACGTTCCCACTTCGGGTCTCTGAGTACTAACAACAGGGATGAAGCTAAACAAAAAGGGGCTAGCTTCTCACCATGGCAAGGAATTCTTGGCTTAATAAATGAACTCTGATGGGAGTCCTGGGTTCAACAATGGACATGGAATAACGATTAGAAAACATTAATTATGCTTCTGATTTTTCTTAGACATTGTTTCCTTAAGCCACACTTTTTAATCAGAAGTATTAAATAAACAGATTTACCAAGCTGGAGTCCAGGATGCCAAACTCAACCACAGTTGTGAAAGTCAAACACTTTTGAAATGCTAACACAATTTCATTTATTAACCTGAATTGGGGGGGGGGGGGGGGCCGGCGGCACAATCAGGGTACAATCTTTTAGGTGAAGTAGCAAAAAATACTACTTTTAAACAGGAAGCAAAGGGAAGCCTGCTTACTGTTTTTCCCACCATACACATTACACATTTACATATTATTATTCATTTTCCACATGTCTGGGTCTGGTTCTACTTTGAGAAGTTTGAATGTAACCGAAAATGATTAATTTTAGCCATACTTACGTTTTTGCACTTGCTTCAAGGAACAATAAGCCTAAAAATTAAAATTCAGACTATGATTAAGACATTTCACATAAAAAAAAAAAAAAAAAGACATTTCACATTAATTCACAAGGGCATTTTCTTCAATAACATCTGAATAAGAATTTCCCATCACCTATCAGTACTCCTATCACAGCATTTTACAGAACATTAACGTTAGTTTGAGAGGAGGGTGGGAGGCAAGGAGGGGCCCTTATGTTTGTCATTAAATACGTGCACTACCCCCCAACACGAAGGACCGTCAAATAGACACACATTTTGTTTCCTCATTCTTGAGATTGAAGTAGTTGGCATTAAAAGTGTCAAATAATCTACAGTACCAAAATCCCACCTTTCCTTAGACATTCTAGGTGTGACCCCAAAAAAGCCATTAAAAGTCTTAAACCCACCATTTTCTTCAGCAAACTGTTTGGCTTCTTCATATGTGACATCTCTCTGTGCCTCCAAATCTGCTTTATTTCCTATGAGAATTATTACCTAATTTGTGACCAAGAGAAAGACATCTTAAAATAAAAGCAACCATTTAAAATCAACCATAAAAATTCTGAAACCCCAAAATTTTTGACAAACAAAAAAAAAACCCAGCTCCATGGGCCTAAAAGGAAACCAAGTATCAGCAATCACCCAGCAGAGAGAGATGAGAATCATGAAGTCCATCCTATTAGGAGAGAGGTCAGCAATTATGTAGGCCATGGGTTGACAAACTCTGTAAAAGGCCAAAAGTGTGTATTTCAGGTCTGTGGGCCCAAATGGGGTCTCTGCATATCCTTTTTTTTTTTTTTAATGACTTTTTAAAAATGTAAAATCCATTCTTAGTTTGCAAGCCATCCAAAAACAATACAGCCCATAAGCAACCCCTGGTCCAGGCCAAAGGTTCTGATTTGAGTAAGATCACAGAGGGTCCGTGGACAAGCTCCAGGGGATCGGAGGATCCATGAAATTAAGCAGAGGATGCTGTAACCAAGAACAGGAGGCTCATGGTTTTCCCCCAGAGTCTCTAGGACCCTCAGAAAGTCAAACTACCAGTTCAGCTCCTCCAGGTAAGGCAAGTAGTGCTCAAATAAGACAAAGGGCCTTGTCGAAGGTCAGTGAGCAGGTGGTAGGAGGACATCAGAACCCAGGCAGAAACCCCCAACTGTGACCTTCAAATTCTGTCCTCCTCTCCACTAGCCCTCGCAGCACTAAGCTTGTAGCAACTGAAAACAAGCGTCTGTTCCGTGGGGAAGTGGTGGTGGGAGGAGGGGGTAGGGGGCACATATGCAGGGAGTTCAGATCCAAAGCAAAATATCACACACAACGACACTCACTTGGGAATCATTTATGTAAGTGAAGTTAGGCCAAAGTTAAAGGCAGCTCTGCAAAGTTTGAAGAAAAAAGTTCACAGCCTTGAAGAAACAGCTTTTTGATCTTTATGGTGATTTCAGGGGCCGGAGGGGGGGGGGGAGGGATTTAGGGATAAACTGTCTCTGTCTATATATAAACTTATTTGACTCCTTTCCCTTCCAAACAGATGTGGTAATCCAGGATGGTTTCAACCAAAAGTGATTTCCACCATTAATTTTTCTCATGTTGAAACTACAGCCCCTGGGCCCACCTGTTTCCAAAAATGATGTCCAATGTCCATTGTATCTGAATGTAAAAACCCTGAGCAAGAACACCTAGTGTTCTTGCAGTGTAACGAACGTGAGCATTCCTCAATGTGGACAAGGGCCCACTGAGGAGGGGAAGAGGCTTTTACATGGAGTCTGCTAGTCTTTTAAAGAAGAAGGTAAAACAAAACAAAACAAAACAAAAAAACACTTTAAAAAGGAAATCAGTTTGTTTCTTAAATCAACACTGAAAAAGTCACAATGGCCTAGTACAGGGCCACCATAAGACAAGTACTCAAAACAAGAAATGTTTTGTATGTCAACTATACTTCATAATAAATTTTAAAAAAATAACATTGAACTGCACATTTTTTTAAAGCTTTATTTGAGAGAGAGGGAGAGCACAGAGAGAGAGTGAGGGAGAAGCAGACCCCAGATGTGGGGCCTCATCCCAGGACCCCGAGCTGAAGGCTGACTTAAGTCAGGCTTAACTGACTGAGCCACCCAAGCACCCCTGAACTGCACACTTTAAATGAGTAAATTATGTTAATCAGATCTCAACAAAGCTGTTCGTAAAAGGTATTTTTTTTTAAAGAAGTTTAAACATTTGCTGAATGGAAACACTGCCTCCTCTCCAAATTCCTTAAGAATTTCCAAGCGGTGATTCCCATCATTCTGAAGGCAGACATAAAAGTGGTGCGTGCGCTAACCAGACGGAGGTACAAAATATACCACCACCAACATGGGGAAGTATGTAACTTATACACAGAAACTGAAGGCTATGTTATAGGAAATATAATACTTGAGCTGGACTTGAAGAGATTTTCTTCTGTAGGGGAGCAAATTTATCCATCCCCAGATATACCTCTTTGGAATTACTGATTATTTTAAACTGACTTGTTTTTAAGAAGCAGCAGACACAAGTGAAGCTCTGGAAACCCAAAAGTTATGCTTCAAGAGACATCTACATTTACAAGAAAAATCCCCAACTGTAAGGGCATTTCCCTCTCAGTACCAGAAGAGGGGGTGGACTCCATCTCCAGAAACTTGTAACAACTGTCAATTTATTTCTTAGACAAGCCAGAAGAATCCTGAAGGGCAAGGTTCTCCCGCCCTAACAGTTTCTTCTGAAGATCTGGTAAAAGTCAAAGAGGCATAAGTGAGGCAGGAAGGATACGGATGATTTGTCGTCATATTCCTCTGAGCACCCTCTACAGTGAGTTTTGTTTCTTTTTAACAGATTTCTTGAGAGAACTATAGAATCACAGACAAGAGGACAGCTTCTGTACACCCGTTACCGAGCCTCCTAATAGCAATGTATCACAGGCTCAAACCCTGCAAACTGAGGGGTGCAATTTATGTCCTTACTCAGATCTCACCAGTTGTACACCTGTGTGTGTGTGTACAGTTCCATGCAATTTTATTTCAGGTACAGGTTTGAATCCCCACAATCAGGATACAGAACTGTTCCATCACTAGAAAGAATGCTCTGTGCTGTGCTCAGGGTACACCACTCATACCCTTCACCCCCACTTGCTAACCCCCTGGCAACAATGCTAACTCCTCTATAGTTTTGTCTTTTTGAGAATGTTTTATAAATGGAATCCTACAGTAAGTCATCTCGTAAGTATAACTTTTTCACTCAGCACAATGCCCCTGAGACCCATCTAAATTGCCGTATGTATCATTTCATTTCTTTATAAAGCTGAGGAGTGTTTTTTATATTATGAATGTATCAGACTGTTTAATCATTCACCTACTGCTGACCATCTAGGTTGTTTCCAATTTTTGGCTACCGTAAATAAAGCTGCTATGAACATTTATCTATAGTTGACCGTATACCTACCGTGGGTTTAAGGGGATAATGGGTATGAAGCCAGGATAGGTTGCAGGCACAGTCCCTGGCTTTATAAATCATGTTGGGGCACACCTGGGTGTCTGGGTCGGTTAAGTGGCTGATTCTGGATTTGTTTTTTTTTTTTTTTTTTTTTTTTTTTTTTCGATTCTGGATTTTGACTCAGGTCGTGATCTTAGGGGTCATGGGACTGAGCCGAAGTCAAATCCACACTCAGCAGGGAGCCTGCTTAAGGATCCTCTCTCCCTCTCCCTCTCTCCCACTCACAAGCTTTCTAAAATAAACAAACCTTTACCCCCCCCCCCCCAAAAGGGTAAATCAGGGCAGCCTGGGTGGCTCAGTGGTTTAGAGCCACCTTCAGCCCAGGGCGTGATCCTGGAGACCCGGGATCGAGTCCCACATCGGGCTCCTTGCATGGAGCCTGCTTCTCCCTCTGCCTGTGTCTCTGCCTCTGTGTGTGTGTGTGTGTGTCTGTGTGTGTCTCTCATGAATAAATAAAATCTTTAAAAAAAAAAAGGGGGGGGAGGCAAATCATGTTAACTTTTAGTACAATTTATTGCTGTTCCCTGATAAAAGCCAATCTTGCCACTGGTTACCTATTTATTCAATCAGACCTCTGCTAGATGGTGAAGTACAAAAGCTAAGTGAGCCACAGGCCTTGGTCAGTCACAGCTCAGTGACTTTCCTCACTTATTCCCGGAATGCCCCCTTTAGCATCTACTAAAATCGTGCTCACCTCCACAGTCCCAGCTCAAACACCACTTTTCCTGCAAAGCTGGTTTCTCCAGACGGCGCTGCTTATCCTGGGCACTTCCAGCTGCGCACACACACCAGTTGCTCTATTTCTAACTCCTATTTCACTCTGCTTCTCAGCACAGTTATTTGTATACACACAGCTATCTCCTTACTAGGCCATTAACATGCTGTGGGCCAAGGACCCACATTATCTTTGGATACTGAGACTCCACCATGGTAGCTGGCTTTTAAAACCTCAATATCTTCTCAGTCTGGCTAAGAAGCTAATTTTTCTTTTCATTAAAAAAAAATCTTTTAAAATTTGCAATTTGAAAATATAGCACAGTAATGGTTACTTTCCAAATCTATTTTTAATTATTTACTGAAGTATAGTTGATTTTTTTTGTTAAAAAGAAAAAAATTTTAATTAAAAGACTAATTTTTTTAAGCAGGCAGAACTCTATTTTTCACTGAAATTTTATTGAGATAATTGTAGATTCACAAGCAGCTGTCATGAAATAGAGATCTCTATACTTTGCCCAGTTTTTCTTCTAATGGTTAATGTTTTATGAAACAAATGCAGATCCCTTTTAAACTGATTATTTCAGATTTCATGGTCTCCACCTGACATAAAATCACCACCTCATTCCTAATTTTTTTTTTTTTTTTTTAACCATAAACACGGACAAAAACCGAAGATAAGATGCAAAACCTGGGGTAATTGTATTGAAAAAAAAAGTTAGCTTCTCTTCAATTACTCTAAAAATTAAATATTCTCCCATTCTCAGTACTCATATACAAAAATCCTACTAGCAATTGACTCCGTTTGGGATTAGCATAGATCTTAAAATTTTCTGTATAATAGATTTTATTCAACTTACCGTATTTGGATTGGTGAGATTCCTTGCGTCTGTCAACCAACTGCTTAAGTGGTTATACGTACTTCTTCTGCAAAAATTAAAGTTTACATTTGTGACTACTACATACAACTGCCATTTCAATTTTTTAAAAAATAAACTTCAAATAAATATGTGTAATAGTCACTTTTCATCAAAACCTGTGGAATGTAAAAACATAACTTTCTAAAAATCTAGCCAAATCTATTATTTGTTTTAAATAAATAAATCAACATCCAACAGCTTTGCTAATCACGTATCAGAAGTAAACTGTTTACATTTAAAAGCACATTCCTGAACAGACCAATAAGGAGGCGAGGAACAACAACAAAAAATTAACAGAAACAATTCTGAACTCAGAATTTCCCATCTGAAGTAAAAACTAAGATTATGTGTAAATCATTTATATTTTCAATCACAAAATGGGAGAAAAAATACCAAAATGTTTAACAAATGATATGTTCAATGGCAAACATGTTTGCATCTGTTTTCTTCAAATTAGAAACTAAGACGGTCACCTGACTACAGACCTTTCTTCCAAGAGAAAGTTAACTATGACAACAAAAACTGGCTTGAAAAAGGCACTTTATCTGACTGGAAATTCAAGCCCCCAGATATTAGAGTGAGTTTATTCTAACTTTGTACTCTTATTTACCAGCTACTAAATCATTCTGGGATTCAGACTACCGTATTTCTCCACTTTCTCCAAGCAAGAGTTTAGAAACTCACAGGCTCATTTGCAGCAGTCAAATAGGCCCAAAGAGAGCAAGCAAATCCAAATATTTTACAATCTTATAGATAGCAGAATATTAATATTTATAAGACTTCACCAAAGGGGTCAAATAAAATTTTTGAAAGTTAAAAATGTCTGATTTATATACAATCACAGAACACTAATCCATCTTACTCATTTAACAGGTGAGGAAACAGAAGCCCACAAAGACTTGAATAATTTCAGAGCCAGGCCCTGAACCCTTTACGCACATAGTGTCCTCAAATTGTTTCAAATTTAGCCTTGTGAATATACTCCATGAACTACAGCTGCCAGTACCCATATAAAGTTGGATATTCCAAACAATCCTTTCCCAGGGGGAACCGAAAAGAAGTTGTAAGATTCTCTTTTTACTGTGCTAAACTATGTTACACACAAATCACCACCTAACTGTAAAAAAAAAAAAAAAAAAAAAAAAAAGGTCAAATAAATAAAAGCAACATTTCCCCAATATTTCAAAATTTTCTAAGTAAAATCTTCTAATGGTCAAATATTTTTAAAAAGCACAAGCCGTATCACTTTACTGTTCAATATTTGTAGTACTGGCCTACCTTGCTTTTACACGATATATTTATCCTACTCTGTGCACAAAAACTTAAATAGCACAAATCCAAAAATATTTATACTGATTTTGATACGTTTTAAAATGTCAAAGCTGGCATCAAGAGTGATTTACAAACTGCCACCACTTTGGTAAACAGAAAAATCTACGCATCCTTTTAAGTATCAAGATCACATAAACTATATTATTTACATGTGTCCATAACCTCTTCTAATACTTCTAGTAATTGTTCTATTAACCTAAAATTCACCATTATGTCAAATCTATAAATACAGTGGCATCCCAATATTCATTAATTAGTGGTAATAGTGCTAAAAAAAAAAAAAAAGGTGCAAAAACATCCCTGACTTTCCAAGGATGTTAAATGACACACCAAACAACTGCTATAGCCAAACTGCCACGATAAACTATGCTGTCAATTTAGGAAGTATCCTGTAACAATTATATGTAATGCTAAAAATAAAAATATTATTAAAGCAGAACTTTCAACTTTGCAAAATGTCAAGGAATAGAGAAAAAAGCAAAAAATCAGTGTCATGGAGGCAACATCAACGTCACTATGAAATATATTAATAAAGCATGTCTAAAGCCTGAAGTACTTTTTTTCAGTAATATTTTTACTGGGATATGATAAACATACAATAAAAGCTCATCCTTTTAAAGTATACAATGTAGCTATTTTTGGTATATATCCTAAAGCTGTGCAATGATCACCAGTTTCTAATTCTAGAACATTTTTATCAACCCCAAAAGAAACTCTGTACCCATTAGCACTCACTCTTCACCCCCTGGCAATCCACTTTCTGTCTCCATGAATTGGCCTATTCTGGATACTCCATGTGAATGGAATCATACAACATGTGGCCTTTTATATCTGGCTTCTTTCACTTAGCAAAATGTTTTCAAGATTCATCCACTTTATAGCATTTATCGGTTTCTTTAACGGTCAAATTATATTTCATTCTACCAATACACCCGTTTGTTTATTCCTTAGTTGATAGACATTTGTGTTGTTTCCACCAGAAGTACTTCCGATGACCCAGACACAAATTTTACCAAAAGTATTTACTATGCTTAAAAGCTATGTTTAAAAGCAAACTATATACATACATCAAATCCTCACACTGTAGACCTTAAACTTCCACACTGTTACATACCAATTATATTATTAGCAAAGATAGGGGTGGGGAAGAACACAAGCACACTTGCACAAAGCAAAACAAAGTACATTTTGATACATTCTTAAGTACATACCGCCACATTTATATTTAATAATAACAGGGTTTTTAATTATGCAAAGTCTTCGGGAATGCATCCCTCATTAGTATGTCCTATAGAGACGGACAGGTTCTTTAATATTCTTCCCACAAAACTATTTACTTATCATGTTACAAGTTGCCAGGCTAGAGAGAAGAGGATTAAGGCTATTTCAGTCTGTTTTGCCCTGAGATCGCCCAATTCTGAAACGCAATGAACCTCAAAAGCAGTATAATTACAATCAGCCACTATTGTTATTCTAAGTCCACATTTCCCAAGGTGTTCCTCAATAAAATAAGCTTAGGAAACACCAAACTAAACCAAGTTAAAGAATTTTTCTACTGGGCAGCCTGAGTGGCTCTGTGGTTTAGTGCCACCTTTCAGCCCAGGGCCTGATCCTGGAGACACCTGGAATGGAGTCCCACGTCCGGCTCCCGGCATGGAGCCTGCTTCTCCCTCTGCCTGTGTCTCTGCCTCTCTCTCTTTCTCTCCGTGTCTCTCATGGATAAATAAATAAAAATATTAAAAAAAAAATTTCTACTGCAGAACTTCTCAGGAAGAACTACTCAGAACTAATATGTTAATGAGTACACTGTATCGTGACTCCTGAAGAGGAAACAGTATAAAGCATTTCCCAAAAGGTAATACACTTGAAAGTCTAATTATCATTTGGTCCCACTCACCTATTCCTACCTCCCCCCCAAAAAGTAAGACAAGAGGGACTCCTGGGTGGCTCAGCGGTTGAGTATCTGCCTTCGGCTCAGGGCGTGATCCTGGAGTCCTGGGATCGAGTCCCGCATCGGGCTCCCTGCATGGACCCTGCTTCTCCCTCTGCCTGTGTCTCTGCCTCTCCTCTCTCTGTGTGTCTCTCATGAATACATAAATAAAATCTTTAGAAAAAAAAAAAAAAAAGACAAGAGTCACACCACTATAAACTGGCACTCTGCATTAGTATGAAAGGTGATCCAATTCATTTTCTAGCTTAGCACCATTTAATGAAGTGGCACCATTTCCCCTGTGTTCTGAAGCCAAATATTTATGGTCCAGTTTTGTTACTTTGTATCAAGTGCTTTTAGTTTCCAGAAATAGCCAAGCTGAAATAAATTTAATCTTACTACATGAAGTATATAAACCATATCAATCCATTTTAGAAAAAGAATTTAAGTAAATGAATACCTTAAACACCTTTGGATGCAAGCATAAGAACTTTTTATAATCTACCAACGTTGGATTAGCAAAACTACTTAATTCCTTCCCTGACCTTATTTTGAAAAGATGTCAACTTTAACACCAGAGCCTGAATAGAGTGACTCCTCAAGGCTTGCGTGCTTTCTACTGACGTGAAAAGAGCAAAGTTTGGTATAAAATATTATTTCACCTCAAATAATTGAACTGATGCTGCTTTTCAGAATAGTATTCTTCTATTAGCTCCACCAGCACCTCCTAAAGTTTTTCTTCAGCCATATCCACTTTCAGAAAAGGAAATCAACATGTTACATGGAGTCTTACACAACAATGCAGAGAAGAAACCATAAAACCAAAATGAGCTCATTTATAATCACATAATCACAAACTAAAGAATGCCTAATTAAAAAAAAAAAAAACACAAAAAACCCCACAAAAAACACAAAAGAAAAGATTTCTTTTCTCAAGTATGAAGTTTGAAAAACTATTAATCTCTTACCTAGTGATATCATACACCATAAGCGCTCCCGCAGCTCCTCTGTAGTAGCTTCGTGTAACAGCCCTAAACCTCTCCTGCCCTGCTGTATCCCAAATCTGCAGTTTGATTTTCTGGCCACTAACTTCAATTATTCTTGTACCAAATTCAACACCAATCGTGTGAGGACAATCAGCCATAACTGTTAGAGAAAAAAGAAATAAGATCCACTGGATAATTAAATGACTTAATGCTTGTAGGCTATAAATAAACTAAAACTAGCACTGAAAAAAGCGAAAACTCAGAAATCCAAGAAATCTGACTGGATTAGAACAGGGGTCAGCAACCTTCTGTAAGGGACCAAATAATAAATATTTAAGTTTTGTAGGCCAGAGGTCTGCCACAACTACTCAACAGTGCTACTGAAGCACAAAAGCAGCCAAAGACAGTAAGTAAAATAAACATGGTTGTGTTCTAATAAAACTTTATTTTCAAAAATAGGCAGTAACTGGATTTGACCCACGTGCTATTGTTTGCTGACCCCTGGCCTAAAATAATCTGCTAATTAAAAATATTTTGGTAAGCTCTTCCTAACACCAACATTATGCTATTTAGACTTCTGACAATTATTACATATAACAAACCATTCAATAAAGACTCTAAAAAATATAAAAAAAAAATAAAAAATAAAGACTCTACAAGTTGTCAAATTTTTATCCTGGTAAATATTATCAGTATCTCAAACAAAAACACATTTAATATATACTTACAATTACATATTGGCAAGTTACATATGTCCAATCCAATAGGACAAGTTTATTAGTCCTTTCCTTATAATTCAGCCACTGAAAACCTTAAACCCACTATTCTCTGGTACAAGTATGCAGACTGCTAGAGACTTCATAAAATTTACATTAAGAAGAAAAAAAAAAAAAAGCCATAAAAATAACTTCAACTATATGGAAACAATTTCAACTATATTTAGCCTATCAGTTACAAAAAATAAGATGAGATGGTCTCTTCCCTTACCATCCAAAACAGAGTTGTACTTCAAATATTAATCAACCAGTACTGGATACAGAAAGAATTTCATTTAAATATTTTCTAATCTATTATTATTTAGTTAATAAATAAATGATACATGCAGCAAATTAATAATTTCTATAATGGAGACTTAGAAAAAAGATTATTTAAATTTAACATTACAATATACATTTTTTAAAATTTTCTACCACTATAAAAAAAAAACCTAAACAACTCAAATTATATACGGTACATAAATTAATACTCTATACATACAGGTGTATTTCATTTTATATGCACCTATTTAAAAAAATTTCACTCACTAAAAACAAAACTTATATTTAAATATTTCATTCTACCAATACACCCATTTGTTTATACTGAAAATGTTACTTTTTAAAAGGTAGGAAAGTCTGTATACTAGAAAAAAAATAAATAAAAAGTAGGAAAGTGAATGTAAGTTTAATTTATATATTATTTTACCTATATATTAAACTTACATTTTTTTTCTGTAAATTGATGAAGTAAGCAAGATTTTCCTACTCCCATGTCCCCTGTTAAAAAAAGAAAAAGTTTCAAGCAGCAATTACATTTCTCAATTTTATACTCATAATTATATGCAAAGATTGCTATACCCCCTACCATATCACATCACAAATTTCTGGGACACTTGAAAAGTTTTATTTCATATATATATATATATATATATATAAAATGAGTCTGAACGATGCTATAGGTCACTTTTCAGGGTGATGTACAAATGGACTATTGCCAACCTAGCAGGGACAATTAAGTTATAAATTATGTTAGTAAATAACATATCAGCTAGGAGGTGCTTTTTAAAAAAGAAACTTTTAAGAGGAGCACTCCTTACTTTGAGCTGTTGAAAAATTTTGTATTGTTTTTTCCCTTAATCCATGCATAAAAGCAAAAGAATTCTGGGAATAACACACACAGGGCAGCATATAACAAGCAAAAACAGTTAAGTTTGGGAAATCTGACTAGATCCCATCTCTTCTCATATTCCTTATATTTCTTATACGATTCCACAAAAGAAGAGCATGTGCACTATATGAAAACCACAAGAGAACAGATGTCCTCTCTGACTATACTACAGCAATTTAACCCCTGGTGAAGGAAGTATTATCGTATAGTCACATGAACTCACCATTACACCATACCATTCTAAATATGAAGAATTAACTAAAAAGATTACGTGTACTTTCAACTGAACTCTTACAACTAGACCTGGGTAAACAACAGTCTTTTAATATGAGCAGTATCTTGAAACTTACTTGAAATAACCACCGATATTATATTTTGTGTATATTACACAACTACTCTGAGTCAATGTTAGCTCTATCAATTTTTGGAATCCACAGGGCTCTGATGGCTTTCACAATATTTTTTGGAATGTTATCCGTGCTCCTAGGAAATTAGTCCCATTTCCAGGATTAACAAAGCTTTCAGAAAGACCTCAAGAACAATCTGTTTCACTTCAAAAAGTCCCCACCGTTGTACTACAGGGCCACAATGCAAGTACGTCGTTACCGCAAAAATAAATATTATTAAAGGAACTTAAATTTTGCAGTTAAAAAAACAACAACAACAACACTCACTTCTTCTGGAATGCTATGTTAACTATTAGTATATAAGTATTTCATATAGTAACTTTCTTTGTAGAACAAGAGCATAAGTTAAATAGACTTACCAATAATAATATATTTAAAGATGTAAGAGTAGTTGTATGGTGCAGTTGCCATGGTGGCACTAAAAACAAAGAAAACTGTGTTACTTCAGAAGGATATATGCATGTTTTCCAGCTGATCACTGTTAGACTTTAAAGACATAAAACACAGCATTCTGATTATAAACAAAATGTTGTTTATAGTTATATCAGAATTACATTTTCCAAATTGATAAAATGCAAAAATTCTCGTGGATGCACATTAATATTCTCATGTGTTATCCACAGAAATACTAAGAAACCATAATATCAGAACAATTCCATAATTTCACTTTAGGGAATATCCAGTAAAAAAAGTTACTCTGGAAAATTTCAAACAAGGAAATCTTTATAACTTTGAATTAAACATCATTATAAACAGCTCTCCCCTTTGAAGTCCCCACCCTTGTCAACTGATGAAGTGAATTACTGATGGCCAACTTGTTCAGAACTCTTTGATTTTACAACAGCGTGTTCTAAAAAGTAACCACTAACTTAAAAACACAAAATAACTTTTTTTTTACTACTTTAAATCATAGCATAGCATCCAAAAAGACCAACTATTTCCAAACCAAATTACTGCCAGAATTAGATAAAACCACATGAAACTGCTGTTCTTATACATTTTTAAAGTCAGTTATTTGCACTTTCATATGGCTCAACCCAATAAAGGATATGAAGATTAACAATGTATCAAATGCCTACTATATACTACTCTAGAAGCTAAAATAATGGCCTAAAATTTAATTTAGGATTGTAAAATTTTCAAGTGTATGTATTAGAAGATGTTTAGAAAGATCACAGCCTATCTTTGCCCTCAGATGGACTTAACCTAAATAATTCCAATTTCTTTCTACTTTTAATGACTTAAAAAAAAGAAAAAACTCCCCAGTTTATCCAAATGAATGCCTTAAATGTGTTAGACACTGTGCTAAGTGCTAGAAAAACAAGAGGTAAATTCTAATACTGGTAATAACTTCCAGTAACGTTTATTCTCAAACCAGTTCTCAGCTTAAGATAAAAATTACTCGCATGCTCACACATATATAAAGATTTGACCCCATTTTTAAAAATTTGATTTCCAATATTTTAATCTGATTTTTTCTATCATGGCCAGTTGTCACACTATACAAGCCAGACATTTGATATGATTGCAGAAATTCATTTATTAAGGCTAACAAAATTACTATATAATAAAATTTAACCTATAAAAAAGTATTATTTAAAACAAGTGAATTATTGTTAACAGGAAAGAGAAAGTTGTTAATTACAGTTAAGTATTAGACAATCACTTCACACAATATAATCTTCTCACTTAACTATAAGGATTACATTTAACAAAAGCGGATGCCCTGCTACCTATTCCTGCTTGACATGTAGCACTTTCATAATCAGTCTTCAACATCACTGAAAACTCCCTTAACCAGTTTGTTCAGGAAGGGAGTTTCTCTAGTTAGATTAACTGATTCTGAACACCGTCATAATTTTTTTCTCTTTTCCCAGACACTAGGGATGCAAAACTTTTAAGAATGAACTTGGTCCTGAGGCTAAAATTGGTGTGGGTTATTCACCAGATATCCAAACCAGATCCCAAACACAAGGAAAAAAAATAATCTTTCACAATAAAAATGTTAAAGATTATTATGTTCTTCACCTGCATTCTTCCCAGAACCCTATAATTAATTTTTAACTTCTTTTTTAAGCTCCTCTTTTCCCATTCAAACTTGAGGAAAAGGAATTAGTCACCTTAAAATTAGTTTCTTTTATGCTCTTCCTCTTCTGATTTTCCCATTTCCTTTCTCTCTTCTTACCCAAAGCTGTAGCCATACACACTTTTTGCTTCCTTCCATTTTATTATGTTAAAACCAAGGCCTCTAACAATTCTAATTTCTCCTTGAAATGCTCTAAAGGTTAATCATAAAATTATAAGCCAATTCTAGTTGTATTAATTTGTGTACTTGCTAATTACCACAAAAGCATTTATTAAATATCTACAAGATGACTAATTTTAAAACATTTTAAAAAACTGCCAAGCATTAATTAGCATAAACTATTCCCAAATAAAAGACAATGATCACTTTTTCGGAGTAAATACTAGTACCCTGTCTTCACCTCAAAACACAACTTTCTGGTTCAAGTTTCTTAAAAATGAACCCTAAAGGCAAAGTTAAAAGGGAAAGCTACTCAAGTTTAATAATTTCAGTAGACAATGAAAGGCAGAAAATATCTAGCACTGTAGCCACTAACACAACAGGTCCTCCCTCTCTTATTATAAGCTAAGATACTAGCTAGGTTTAAATATACTCCCACAGCTTATTGGTAACATTCACTCAAAATTATGTATTTACATTAAAACTATATTGGAGTTGCCCCTTTTAAATATTAACCAATGCTTAATTAGTATTGTCCTAAAAAAGGATTTCTCAACATCATTTCTTGAACATGAATGAAACATACCACTGTTAAGGTGAGGAATGTACTTTTTACCCAGATTTGAAAGAGGAAAAAAGTTTTCTATTATCTAAGAATGCTTTTTGCTTTACTCAAAAGTCAAAAAAAAAAAAAAAAGGGGGGGGGAGAAAGGGGGTAAAAACTGTCGGTCTAGTTCAAATCTCTGAAAACATGAGTTCATTCAACACTAAAATCTCCACTAATTAAAAAACCTTGATAATATTTCATAACTTGTGCACAGCTACTGGTGAAATTAAAATGTGTTTTCCATGTGTTAGAAAAGTATGAAAATAAAATTCATATGCAGATAAGATCTCCTTCAATGCTTCTGGTTTCCTTATGTAAAAAGTACTCCTTGCAGACAATAAGCACCATTAAATACAGATGAACAACCTGCAAACTAGTAAACAATTGTTACAGTTACCATTTATTGAGTACTTAATATACACCAGGGCAATGTGCTAAACATTTTACATGCAATCTCAATTAATCCTTACTACGGCCTTATAAAACAGTGACTATAATCCTCATTTTACAGATGAAGACTCAACAGGTAAGTAACATGTCCAGGTCACACAGCTAAGTGGTCAAGCTTATACTGAACCTAAGACTGTTTTTAACTGCAGAGAACCCCCTCTTATTCACTACACCATCTGGCCTCCTTCATAGTTAAGGGATGCACCATGAAACCCTTTGGTGGTACTTTGGGACACAGATCTTTCTCACTTGGTACTAATATAATACTTCAGTCTTAAAAAATTATATTTAGAGGATATAATCAGGATTTGTAGATATGAATGATAACACTAATTCAAGTTATATCCACTTAAAGTTTCTGAAGGTAACAACATTTGTTTAGAGTAAACCGTGTGATGATCATCAGTACTTTTCCCTTCATATAATTCTTACTTAATTCTCACAACTCTGCAGTCATTATGTCCATGCAAAAACTGAAGAAATTGAAGTTTAGAGAAATTCATTAATTTGGCCTGTGTTACAAAAATAGTAAATGGCAGAGCTGGAATCTGAACCCAGGCCTGACTCCAAAGAACATGATTTTCTCTAAGGCGGGTTATTAAAAGCATATATGTATGTGGACTGATATACATACATATGTAAACTGATAAAACCAAAACAGGGCGCCTGGGTGGCTCAGCAGTTGAGCGTCTGCCTTCGGCTCAGGGCACGATCCCGGGGTCCTGGGATGGAGTCCCATATAGGGCTCCCCACTGACAGCCTGCTTGTCCCTCTGCCTGTGTCTCTGCCTCTTTCAGTGTGTCTCATGAACAAATAAAACTTAAAAAAAAAAAAAAAAAAAAAAATCAAAGAAAAATGGAGGATAATTACACGAAATATTTAGGGTCAGGCTTTACTATCACTGCATGTAAAACTTAGCACTAAACTTCTTGTCAAGACTAATGATTACTGCATGCATACCAAACACTGATGATTGTGGTGTAGTCCCTTTAAATATTAACTATGCCTAATACTCCTTTCACAACGGATTTTTTGAGATTAACATTAAATCTTCAACACAAGAAACACCCTTAAGGTAAGGAATATATTTTAAAATGGGGTATGCTACTGCATCAAACTGCATGTTTTTCACTTAACAAAATCATGGATCCATTTCCAGGCCAATACACAGAGATCTACATGGTTACTAAATACACATTAAAGACAAATCATTGTTGCCCCCAAAATAAAGTCGCATGGTCTCCATATAGTTAGATACATCTCCAAGTGAAATTAAACAGATATATAAATGACTGTATTTGAAATGTGCATGCAGACGAGAAGGTTAAGGACCTTTCATACACTCTGCTTACAAGAGTCTGAATTGCCACATTTTTTTGGGAAGTAAACAATATATTTTAAAATCTTAAAGATAATCCCAATCAACTGTGACCAAGAAGTAGCCTACAGATACAAGATCTTCAATCCATAAGGTTATAGGTCCAACTGCATCTAATGCAGTACTTATACAGCAAACAAAACAAAACCCAAAACCAAAAAAACTGGAAACAATCTATACTTCTATCAACAGGGAAATGACTAAAGTATCATGAAATAACATGCTTCTAGTTTAAAAACCATTCAGAGATGGATAATAAACTTAAAAATATATCCATGATTTTTAAGTGGAAAAAAAAAAGTTGATAGAATTTTATGCAGTGGCATATCCCATTTTTAAACACACACACATACACACACTCTCCCTCAAACCTGTATACAGATAATATGGAAGGATACACACCAAATTGTGAAAAATGAGTATGTGGACTGAGAAGAAAAAGGATAGGGAGAAATTATTAACTTTATATAACTCTATTAACAGTGTAAGCATGTGCTATATTCACTGGTGATATTCTAAAGTATTCAAAGTAGATAAAGAACTATTCTAATACAAAACAAACAAGAATCAACAAAAACAAGCAGCGCCTGGGTGGCCCATTCAGTTAAGTGGTCAACTCTGGACTTTGGCCCAGGTCATCATCTCAGGAGTCGGCTTGAAGATTTTCTCTCCCTCTGCCCCAGCCCCAGCCCTACTCACATGCCTTCAATCTCTCTAGAATAAATATTTTCCAAAAATAAAACAACTCCCATTCATAATAGTTCCAACATTACTTACACATTTACAATAATATGGGGAAATTCATAATAATATGGGGAAAGTCAATCATATGATCGGCCTCAAAAAACACACTCCGAAAATTGACAGCATTTTTTCTTTTTTAATACCTTGGCTTTTACTGTGTTCACTCAGGCACTACGTCTGACTAATCCTCTCACAACCATTAAACGGCTATTTTATTCTACTTCTTAGGACGAACGATGCTACGATGTAATTTTTACATAACTTATTCAAGACAACACAGGACAAAAACAACCCACAAAGATTCCAGGTGATTTACATTCTGATCCTCATTATTAACGTTACTAAGCTTGGTTTGGGGTTTTGCTACACGTAAGACATCTCGTTATAGACACAGAACTGGACCGAGCGCCCAAAAGCACTGTGATCCCAACACGGAAATCCTTGTTGAGCATCTGCGAAGCACAGAGTCTGCGTGAGGCTTTGACAAGGCAGGAGCGACCAAGAGGAGCGTCGCGCCCGCCTCCCGGAGACTTAGCGGCGGTCGGACTCGCTAACAGGCTGTGCCGGGGACACAGTGTAGACCGGTGCTGTGCTCGGGGAATCCGAATGCGCGGTCTCAGCAGTAACGCAACCTCGGAGAAGAGCCCACCCATTCTGACCTCCACTTTAAAAAACTCACTCTTGGCAGGACAGTCAATGTCACATCTTTGCATCAACTAATACAAGAAAAAGAGCCGGGTTTCTACTGTGCCACGAGCAGGGCAGTTCTGCCGTCATGGCCGCAGCCTAGGAAGAAAGTGCTTGGGCGCCGCAGCCGTGCTTCAAGGGCAAGAACCAGCCAGGGGCCCGCACCTACTTTACTACAAGCACTAAGAGGGCCAGAAACGGCCAAAGTTTCACTGATGAAACGTGATGTCTGAAGGGAACGGTCCTCAAAGCAGCGTGGCGGGGGGGGGGGGGGGGGGGGGGGGGCGACCCCGACACTCCCGGGACCCCCCCGCACACGCTGGAAGCTACGCCCTCAAGTTCCGAGGCGCAGCCCGTCCGCGCGCAGGCGTGTCTCGGCCGCACCAGACGTCCCGGGCTCCGGCGTCCTGCCTGGGCCGAGGCCGCTCCCGCGGAGCCCTCTCCTACTGCGGTTACGTAAAGACGCTCGCGGCGGGACGGGCCCGGGCTGGGTCGTCAGAAGCAGAGACTTGAAAGACGTCGCTTGAGCCTCAAGAATCTGGGGCCGTTCGGCTTTAGAGGAGCCTCCCGCGGCCTCCCGCGACCGCCTTCCCTCCTCTGCAAGCAACGACTGACCTTACACCCGCCCTGCAGGTGAGGCGGCGAGGCCGGAGGGCGCGGGGGCTCGCGGCGGGGGGCGCCGGGGGCGGGGACGGGGACGCGGACCTCGCAGCCCCCAGCCCGGGCCCGACCGGGCCAAGCGGAGCCGGCGCAGTCGGCAGCCAGGGCCACCGGCGACGGGCTCCCTGCTCCGCCGTCTCCCCTCCAGTCCCAGAAACGCTCAAAACCCACAACTTTTTGTCGCCTTCACGGCGGGCCGACGCCACCCAAGCTCGGCGCCGTCCGGGCCGCCCCGGCCCTCAGCAGCCGCGGCCCTCAGCCTCCCCGGCCCTCAGGGCCCTCAGCCTCCCCGGCCCTCACCGCCCCGGCCCTCCGCCGCGGCCCCGCCGACAAGGACACCGAGCCCCGCCGCGCCGGCGAGGCCTCCAGCTGCCGCCTTTGTGCCCGGGCCCACGCGGACCGGCGCCGGGGCCGGGGCTCCACGTCCGGGCTCGCGGGGGCGGCGGCGGCCGGCCGCACACGCCCTCGCCCGCGCCCTCGCCCGCGCCCCCGCCGCCCCCGCCCCCCGGCCGGCCCGCCCGCGGCGCCCCCGCCCCCGCCCCCCGCCCCCGCGCCAGGCGGCCGCGGCCCGACGGACGCTGCGGAAGGCCCGGCTCACCTGGGGGGTTGCTGGTGGCTGGGCAGCTTTCCGGGCGGGCGGGGGGCGTCAGGACGAGGAAGCGGGCGCGGCGGGCGGCGCGGGCGGGCGGGCGGGCGGCCGGGGCCCCGGGGGCGGCGGGCTGGCCGACGAGGTGCAGGCGCGCCGGCGGCGGCGGCAGCGGCGGGGGCGGCGGCGACGGCTCCGCGGCTCCCTCAGGATCTCCTCGGGCAGGTCCAAGATGGCGGCGCTCCCTGCACAGGGTTTCCTGTCACCCTCGCAATGGGCCGGACCACAAAAGAAGCGGGGGGAGGAGGCTGCGCGCGCAGCCGGCGGGGCCCGGAAGACGGCGGCCGGCCCGGCCTGCTGGCCACGCCCCTTCCCCGCCGCGGCCCTCGGGACTCGCCGCGCGGCCGCCGAGACCCGCCCCGCGGGCGGCGGCGCCTGGAGGGGCGGAGGGCGGCGCTTGTGCGCAGGCGCAGCGGCCGGCGCCCGCTTCCCAGGGGCGCTCCTGCGCAGGCGCGCGCGGCACCTGCTGTGGGCGGGCCGGGCCGGGCCGGGGCGGGGCGGGCCGGGCTCGGCGCTCGGTGGACCCCGCGGCTCCCGGCGCCCCGGCTCCGGCCCCCGCCCCCGCCCCCGCCTGCCGGACACGCCCGCGCCGCGCGCCCCACGCCGGGCACAGTCTGCTGCGCCCGCCCGCAGCGGGGCCCGAGGGCGCGACGTCCCCGTCCCGCAGCCGCAGGAGGCTCTTGGCCCCATTGTACCGATGGCGAAACTGAGGCTCGCGTCGATCGAGCCGGGGGCCCGGGATCCAGCAGCCGGAACGTGGCGCTTCCCGTTGTGGGTCGCCTCTGCCCTCCGAGGGGCCCTGGGACGCGGGGCCCGAGCACCCCAGCACCCCGGCGCCTCCGGCCTGCCACCCTCCCGGAAGGCCCTGCGCAGCCGGCGGCGGGCGGCCCTCGGGGGACCCCAACGCCCGCCTGTGCCTGCGGAGACGGTTACGGGGATCGCCTGTTACTGTACTTCTGTGTTCCTATTGTTAGCGTTTTACAGCTACGTTGGCGTGGAGAGGGATGTTTTAATGTCACACCGCACGACACTTTCTTTAACCTGGAAATTCATCTTTCCTTCCTGACTTTCAAAGCACTGAAGACATTTCTGCGGGTCCCCACGAAAGCATCGTGGGCCCCAGGCTCGGTGCTTCCGGTGGCTCAGGTAAGACGGCCCTGCCTCAGTTTACCCAAAGGAAGCTCAGGCTCTCTCGGCAGGAGGAGCTTTCAGAAGCTGGCTTTGCCTCGGCGACGGGACACTTCCTTGGAAAACCGTATGGCAGTTCACACATGTCTCATTTTCAGAAAGACCCGGCTGCGAATCCCTGATCTTCCACTTACTGATGACCCACGGCTGGGCACGTCCCTTGATTTCCCAGATCCGCAGTCTTTTCTGCAAAATGAGGATGATGATACCTATCACCCGTGGGTCCTTGTGAGCGTTAAATGAGGTGATATACACAAAGCGCTTGACATACGCGTTTTTAATACGTGGGAATGGCTATTAGGTGATAATCCGATATAAGGTTATGTTGAAATCCCTTCTGGCCCTGGAGGTCTATGCTTCTATTCCTGTATTCTTTATTTTTATTTTTTTAAGATTTTATTTATTTATTTATTTATTCATGAGAGACACAGAGAGAGACACAGGCAGAGGCACAGGCAGAGGGAGAAGCAGGCTCCATGCAGGGAGCCCGACGTGGGACTCCATCCCGGGTCTCCAGGATCACACCCTGGGCTGAAGGCGGCACTGAACCGCTGGGCCACCAGAGCTGCTCTTCCTGTATTCTTTAATTCCAATAAGCATACTTTGTGCTCATGATTCAACATCTCTGAAATCAAGAAATTTGCAAAGGAAAGAAGGAAGCTGTGAACCATTTGGCATCACTTGTCCAGCTGTGAGCTTAGGTCTGGCCAGAACGTTTCACTATATCCACTTGTCCCCTTGGGTTGAAGACCTTCGTGACTAGCTAATGCTTCTTGCACACTCAGTGTGAAAGAGGAACTGACCTAAGAATCATGTATATTTTCTTATTTAATCTCTGCAACATCCCCGCACAGTCATTTTATGAATGAGAAAACTGGGTGTCACGTAAGTCAAAGACTTTGTAAAATACATAAAACTTGGCAGTGCTGGGAATTCAGGCACATGTGACTGCGGAGCCCCCATCCCCGAAGCACCGTTGTATTCTTTATCTCTTATTTCCTCTTGTAGCAGCTTAAGCGCCGATCCCTGATTGTCGCTTCAGTCTATGTGAAGACACTGCACCGGATGCAGCATCGACAAGCGTTGCCGTGAATGCAGCGTGCCTAGTCCACGCTCAGCAAGTGTTGAGGACTGTAGAAATGGTCGATGCTTGTAATAAGTCACAGAATTTTCAGAGGAGAGATTGTGTGTGACCAATTGCAACATAATTAGAACTGTCCATTGGATGCCTATCAGGGTTTCTAGTTAATTTTTTTTACAATTTTATTTATTTATTCATGAGAGACACAGAGAGAGGCAGAGGCACAGGCAGAGGGAGAAGCAGGCTCCATGCAGGGAGCCCGACGCGGGACTCGATCCCGGGACCCCGGGGTCACGCCCTGGGCTGTAGGCGACGCTAAACCGCTGAGCCACCCAGGGATCCCCTAGTTAATTTTTTTTTAAGGCTGCTGCTTATGTGAAAAGAGACGTATAGACGAAATAGCGAGTGCAGCGCTGCTTGTAAAAGACTAGAGACCAACTCTCACCAAAGAGCTGTTGTAATACATTTTAACCTACCCACACCGTGGAGAGTGTGCAGCAATTAAAGACTGAAGCACACATGTGTGTCCTGATATGGAACAGCCTCTAAGAAATACTTCAAGTGAAAAAAAAAAACAAGGGAGAAAAGCAAACAGTCTGCCAAGACTTGTTCAACTATGAAAGGGGCACGAATATGTATATGTGTGTAAATGCACATCGAGAGGGGTTTTTCCTGTTGTCCTGAAACTGCTGCTGAAGCCCAGCTCTGAAAACCGAAACGTCCATAAGGAGCCCACTGCCGGTGGTTGGAACTAGCTCTCTCCCAGGAGGACATTTGAGGAGCCATTGTTCGGGAAACCAGCCCTCCTGCCAACCCCTACCTCCACCCTGCTACTCCCCACCTCTTCTCCATTCCCATCCTCTCTCCCCACAGACAAACCATCACCCCTCATCAGTGGGAAAAATGGAGAGTTGAGAGGGAAGTCAGGTTTTAGGAAAGAACAATGCTCTGGAAAGAGGCTCATCCCTCCCTCTCCCTCCGTGGGGGGTGGTATCCCTTCCTAGGGGCGAGGGACGGGGGCTCCACGGGATCACCAGTGGAGCTTGGGCGTGCCTATAGGAAGCGGAGGCTGGCAGCCCCCCAGGTACCCGTTTGGCCATTGGACTTACCAATATGCTCTGCCCCATTGTACCCTTGGCAAAGGAAAACACAGAGCGAGACCACATTGCAGGGGCTTCGGATGGGGAAGGATGGAACCTGCCCCACCAGCCCACTCACACCTGGACTCCTCAGTCCCAGATTGGAGGGCAGCAACAAGGTCGTCCTCCCGGGGTGAGGCATAGATGACACGGGCTAGCAGTCAGCTGGAAGAGAAACGTATGAGGGCTCAGCCGTTCCTGGGGAGATGAGTGGGGCACTCCGGGCACTGGTGCTTTGTCGTGTCTACTCGTTCTTGTTGCATCTCAACCTATTTATATTTTCATAATTTCTTTTGTAAAAATAGATGTTTTCCTATTCTTTTTTTCCAAAGGCTAAAAATCTGAAGTTATTTTCAGATCTGTCTATTGTGTTTATTTAAACCAAATTAGTTCACCTCCTTGTTGGTCTTAAAGGCTTAATTTTATTGGTTAATTTTGCTCATTTATTTTAGGGGTTTTGTTCATAGTTATATCTCGGATAATAGGTTCCCCCCCACACACACACTTACCCTTTTTTGTCTAGTGGTTTTGGAGCTGCCACTATAAACCATAGCCAGATATTAAAATATTGGTATTCCAACTCCTGGGTAATATTGAAGATACAGAAAAACCAACACAATTTATACTCTGAATTTTATTACTGTGTATGTGTGCTACCTAATTAGAGAACCTAATGTATTTTTTTAAGATTTTTAAAATTTATTTATTCATGAGAGACACACAGAAAGAGGCAGAGACACTGGCAGAGGGAGAAGCAGGCTCCCAGTAGGGAGCCCAATGTGGGACTTGATCCCAGGATCCGGGGTCACCCCTGAGCTGGAGACAGACGGTCAACCACTAAGACCCAGAATTTAATGTATTTTTAAGTGTAGTTGGTTGCTCTCTAGTGATACATAATTCAGTTAAGTAAAAACAAGCAAATAATAAAAAAATACTACTACATCGATCAATAACAATTGATAAACTTCAAAATTTAGCAGGTTGACAGAGAAGTAAAAATCAAGTACATAAGACTCGTTAGTTTCTGGGTAGGAGAAAGGAGTAGATGCAAATTCATAATACAAAAAAAGAAAATGATGCATAAATGTAAGGATAAGTATGTGTTCTACTCAATGGTAAAAGAAATGTTGTGACCATTAAAATAGCTCCCCTTCCAACATACCCATCCACCTTATACCAGTCGCCCCAAAATATAATCCTCGGACGTCACAGCTTTATTAGGGCGTGACTTCTAGAGTCAACAACAACGAACTTACATAAGGTGAAAAGTATGCTTGAAATTTCCCAGGAAAGATCCGCACTAGAGACTGACTTACCCTCTCTTAGTTTTCCTCTAGCGTCAGATCTGATAGCCGTGGCTCTGGCTGACCACCTGAAGAGGCGGGTGGTTTAGAGCGGGAGCCGGGTTACCGGAGAAAACCTGCATCTTTGAACTTCAGACTCACACTCTCTGTGGCTAAGTGACCATGCTGTGAGCTCTACTAAAAAATAGCAAGATTTACCTCTTTAATCAGAGACAGACTGGTATTTTAAATTTTCTTTATTGCTTCGCTGACCTTTACGTTTTGTTGAAATAATGTAAGTTAAAAGCACGTGTGATGTGACACAAGTGTATCAGACTGGTGGTGACTGTCACCATGGCTCGAATTTGGCAGGTGCTGTCAAGAACTGGGATTTTACCCCAGTTGCAAGCTAAAAATGTGGCCTAACACGGTTTCCTTTTGTTGTTGTTTTTTTAGTTTTTGTTTTTGCTTTGGGGCCTAACGCAGTTTCCTGGATGGAAGCAGAAGACATGAAACCCCTGGGTCAGAGACAAAGGACCGTATTGCCCACAACACTGCGTGCAGCCTGAACATCAGCACTTTTGCATCCGTCCTTGGCTGTGTGGACACACAGTGTGTCACAGTAAAGGAACTCCGTGCTTAGGGAAACCAGATCCTTCATGGCGGAGAGTGAGCATTTCTGTCCTTTGCTCTGGAGGGAAACTGTATCATCGAGGGCTGTTTGCTAAACAAACATAGTTGAAAAGTCGAAAAAATAGTGTGGGGCAAACGACGGTCAGTGCCTGTAGTCACAGGCTGTGCGGAAGCACAACCGTGGAGGGTTGTCTTCCACGGGGGCGAGACTTCATTGTGCACCTGCTGAGCGAGCGAGGGAGGCAGGGAGTCGAACACCTTCGCAATGAAAGACTGGTTTTGAGGGGCACCGTGACTTCAGCTCCATTTCTAGCAAACATTTTATTGGTTCTGGGATCTTAGTCATAGTCCTTAACTTCTCTGAGCCTCAACTACCTAATGGAATAATAAGTATATCCCAACGCAATCGTTGTTTAGATCTTCTGAGAAAGTGTAACTGAAAGCATCAGGCTCAGGATCTGGAATATGGGAAGCATTCCACAAATGCCCGATCCTTCTAGCCTTCCTTCATCTCTGCCCCATAGACGTGAAGCAGGTGCCAGAGCGTTGCGCCCGTCCCCCAAATCGGGAAGCGACTTCCTACCTGTGACACTAGACCAGGTTGGAGAAGCAGCTTTCAGGGCTGGTGGCTGAAGTGCACCCCTGACCGTGAACCCCAGAACAGGACCGCTAAGGGGAGCAGAGCCCCAGAGGCAGCTTCCTCCCAGTAGGAAGGAGAACAATGCCCAGGTGAGCACAAATTTACCAGGTGAGCAGTTCCTCATCTACCCAGGAATGGAGAAAGCAAGAGGGATGCTTACAACGAACCCTTCCCCGCCGAAAGTCCTGCTGGAGGAAGGAGGCCCCTGTACCATCCGCTGTGCACACATCGAGGCCCGGAAGCCGCGGGGAGCATCTCACAGCATCTCCCAGCCGGCAGGTGCAGAAGGACCTGCGCTGAGGCGTCGCGTGTCCTCGGATGAGTTCCAGAGAGTCTCTAATTCCTCATTTCCCTGCCTCCAGAATGAGGAAATCGTGGTGCGGAGACCAAGAGGCGAGCCGGTGGCGGGTGCGCCCCCAGCCCCCCGAGGGCCGGTGCTACCTCCAGGGCCAGTACTGCTCCCGCCGCTGCTCCATATAACCCGGGAAAGAAGGGAACAGCAGCAGCAGCACAACTGTCCCTGCTGGCAGGGCGCTCAGCCGAGGGAAGGGTTTCTGCCCATAATAAGGACAACTGGGGGAGAGGAAGGAGGGGAGGACGGGAAGTGGGCTCTGCAGGCTCCCCGGCCAGAGGGAACTGGGTCCCGGGCAGCCTGGCGGGCCTTCCCTCTCCTGTACCCGCTGCGCCACCCCACACACGTCGGGACGGGGCGGAGACGGGAGGGAGCCCACCTGTATTTAAGGCCCCTTGTCGTACTCTGAGGTCCACCCCTGGGTGGCTGGGCTCCACCCCTGCCAGCCCCCTCCTCACGTGCAGCCGGTGGTTTGGGGCCTTTGTGGGCGCCCTGTGTGTCGGACCTCCAAGTCTGCAGATGAGGGAGTGGGAGGCTCGAAGTTCTGCGTCCCCCACTGAGAGCCGGGCGGCCCCTCGCAGGGGCGACACCTGCCCATTGGCAGGGCGTTCACCACCGGGACCCGCTCTTCAGTGACCGGGGCTCGCACTTGGACTCGGCCCCCTCACCCACGGGAGCCCTTTGGGGCCCCTTCCTGTTTGCTCAGACGAGGGCCCCCGACACCCTCGCAGCCGAGCCTCCGCGTGCAGAAGAGAAGCACAGGGATCCGCGACTTAGCTGATGAGCAGGCGGTGGGGACGCGGCCGGAAGCCACACCTGGGCTCCTGGTGCGTCCCCGAGACGGGGATCCCGCGGTGCCCGTGAGCTCGGGGGCCCGGGTGGGCAAGCTTCCTCAGCCCCGAGCCTCCGTGGCCACGCTGTAAGGCGGGTGTGAGGGCCCCTGGCTTGCTGGGCTGTTGGGAAGGTTAGAAACGCCCCGAAAATCCCTGGGCACCGTGACCCGCCCTTCGGTGGCCTGCGTGTCGGTCGCTGGTGGGGGCAGCCCCTGCGGACGTGGGGCGCTGCCTCTGGCTTCTGGGGCAACGGGGAGGCCCCTTCCTGCGGCGGCCCAGCGCAGGTGACGGCCTGGTCACGCTAGGGGCCCAGGCACAGGGTCTGTGACGCAAGTTTGAGAGCAGATGACGTCACTTTAATGAATTGTTCAGCTTAACGGTGTTCATCTCCCGTTCTTCCCGGTGCAGGAGACTCTTCCCACCGAGACATCGGAGCGGAGGCAAAGCAGAGGGAGCGTGGCCGAGGAAATCCCGCCTCCACTGCTTCTGCCTTTACAGGGTCAGCGTCTGGCCTGCGTCACCCGGCGCCGAGGACGGAAGGTACCGTTTCTGCTGGATTCCGTTTGCACCTGACGCAGGTGGGTACCGGGTGTAAACACAGAAACAACAAACAACCTGCCTCATCCGTGAATGAACAGGGCGGCGGGCTGCACGACGGGATGCCGCCTTCGAGCCACCTTTGCTTTAGGACAACAGCGGGTCACTGGCTGTCACATCTCTTGGGGACACCGTGTCCTGCCTCCCGATTCCTACAATTCCTAGTCTACGCGGGCGTCTGGAAGAGGCCGCCGACCGAGCGTTTCGGACACGCTCCAGCAGAGGGAGTAACAGGCTCACACCAGGCCAGCTCCAGCCGCTCCGGGCCTCGAGGGCCCCCTTGTGTTGCTCACAGGGTCGGGTTTGCAGCGGTTTGTGCCCGGCTCTGCTCTAGTCCCTCTCCTTTCGGAACTCGGAGGAAGTGGGGGTGCTCCCGCAGTCGTGCAGCTTGGGTTAAGACCCTGCTCCGTCATTTGCTGAGGCCTTGGCAGTGGCACTGGTGACTGCGAACTCCTCCCCGAGGCTCCTGGTGCAAGAAGGGAGGCCTCAAGATGGGCCAGCAGAATCCCCACATTTCACAGAGGGGGAAACTGAGGCTCAGCCTAGACCAGAACCCGGGTCCCTGGGCACGTGAGCCCGTGCTCCCTCTGCTGTGCCCACCCGCCCCCTGCAAATACGCATAAACCTTCAGAGCAGCCAGACGCGCCGGGTGGTCGCAGGGCCGTGGTGCCCACTCCCCTCGCAGGGGGTTCGGCCGTGTTGGGCGTGAGTCACAGGCCTGTCAGAGGGGGTCAGGAGGACAGCTCGGCCCGGGCCACGCAGGCCCCACGCGATGGTGGCTCTCCGCGTGGCCTGGAGGCTTCCCGGGTCGCAGTTCTCCCCTGCGGGTAGGGGGTCCTGAGGTGTGGGCGCCTTACACGATCCAGCCCATCAGGCCCCCGGCAGGGCCTGGGGGTCCTTCAGCTGGTGGGGGTCGGGGCCTGCGCAGCGGGGAGCCTGCCTCTCCCCTCCCTCTGCCCCCCACTCGGTCGCACCCTCTCTGGCGCTCGCTCACTCTCATTCCCAAATAAATGAGACCTTAAAGAAAGGGAAAAGCCCCCCGCCAAGGTCCTGACTCGTGGCAATGATGTAAAACACACGGAGCCTGGTGGGGACTGCCACCGCACGCCCCCCGTGAGGTAGAGGGTGACATGTCTAAGAACAGAGTTTTTCTACACCCCGCCATTGCGTGCATTGGGGGGACCCCATCTGTGCCCTAAACTTGCTGCAGGGTCTGCACCTGTGGAGGAGGGAGTGATGGCACCGAGGGGATCCAGCCAACCCCTGCCAGGAGGGCACATGCTTCCGCGGATGTTCCTACAGCCGCCCTAACAAAGTGCCACAAACCGAGGAGTCTAAACCCACAGGAATGTGTTCGCCCACGGTTCTGGGCATTAGAAACCCGAAATCAAGATGTTGACAGGCCACACCCTCTGACAGTGGGTTGAGCCTTCCTGGCTGCTCCTTGGCTTGGAGCCTCACCTTCCACTCTGGCCCGTCATCAGCCACATGCTGTTCTCCCTCCGGGCTCTCGGTGTCCCTTTTCTTTCTCTTCTTATAAGGACACGGTTCCTGTTGGATTAAGGGCCTCTCGGTGGCAAGAGCATGACCTCGTCTTAGTAGCATCTGCAAAGACTGTTTCCAAATAAGGTCAAATTCGCAGGTACCCCAGACTAGGACTTCAGCCTTCCTTGTGTGGGAACACAGCTCAACCCACAACGCTTATTAAAAGCTTTTCAAAAAAAAAAAACAAAAAAAAAAAAAAAAAAAAGCTTTTCAAGAACTCTGATGTTTTATGAGGTCTTGCAACTTCTTAATATGCGTAATTTACATAGAGACATACTGACATAATTATAAGAGATCTTATTTCATCCGCTCGTATAAAATTAATGTAATATTCATTATTATAAATATATGAACTCAAAACCTATTGTTATTAAATTACTCAAATTAATTTTTATCATTTGTTAACTATTAGAATAGTTAATTTTTTAAAAATGAGTCAAACAAAACATTTCTGTGGACCTGAAAGGCGCTTGGGCCATCGCTTTCCAGCCCTTGGTCTCATGAACTGTGTGACTCCCCTGTTTTAAGCTGACCCCGAGCAGACCTTCACCGCCCCTTCACCGCCCCGTCTTCCTGCCTACGTGGCTCCTCCAGGAACAGGCCCCATCTTTCCCACTCCCCACCCCGACAACCCGCCCCAGTTCTCTCTACTGCTCCTCGTTCAGGGCCCCACTTAAAAGCCACTTCCCCTCTGAAAGCGGCAGACCCAGGAGGGTCCTCCCACGGGGGTTCTGCGGTCCCTGCTTCTGCATTTGTAGCACGTCTTCCAGTTTCCTGATGCCACAGTGAGCTTACACGGTTAGCAGCCTCTCCATGGGGCTAGGAGCTCCCGAAGTCTGGAAGTTACCTTGGTCCTTGTGACAAAAGTTCTTGGCTTGAGCAAACTTCAGCCCCTAAAACTTCTCCTAGACCCGTCTGTGCATTACCATATAAAATCCAGTCTTAGCAAGAACCCTGCTCGGTTATTTTAGCAGGAGCCCCCAAGTCTGATGCCTGATGACCCTCACTGTCTGATCAGGGTCCTCATCCTCCACCATTCGTCAAGCAATGTCCGAATACCGGGCCTGTCTTCGGTCAAAATCCCGTTAGGTCAGCGTAGCCAGGACCCTCCACGCCTGATGCTTCCTCTCAGTGCTTTTCCATCCCCTGACCCCGTACCTCTCGCCCCTACAGATTCCCACCAGCCCATGCTGTGCTTGAAGCTGAGCCCGTCTCTGCCCCCCTGTAAAATCCCATCGCAGGCCCCACACCGAACACCATTGCCCAGAATAAAGCCTGCCTTACCATCCTCAACAAGTGTCACTGAATATTTTTGTCAGAAACAGCTGCCCATGACGAATATCACAGACTGGGCGGCTTGCACAGCAGAAATTTGTTTTCTTACAATTCTGGAGGCCGGAAGTCCGAGATCAAGGTGTCGGGGGGGTCGGCTTCTTCTGAGGCCTCTCTCCTAGGCTCATAGACGGCCGTCTCCTCCCTGTGCCTTCACGTGTCCCCCCTGTGTGTCTCTGTCCCAAATGTCCTCTGCCTGTAAGGACACTAGTCATGTTGGATTAGAGTCCTTCCCGATGACCTCATTACCTTAATAACGTCCTCCAGACCTGATCTCCAAACACAGCCCTATTCTAGGGTGCTGAGATTAGGACGTTCAGCATCTGAATTGGGACTGGGATGCAATTCGGCCCGTGACTGTCATTTAAAGTAAATGTTTAATAACCCAAGTAATATAGAAGTGTATCATCATCATTACTAGTACTACAACCTCAGACGATACAGGTGAAGCTACGGTCCTGTTTCCCTACCTCACTCTACCTGATTGTCAACACTGCCACTGGATCTATTTCTTTTCTTTTCTTTTTAAAAATATTTTATTTATTCATTCAGGAGCGACCCAGAGAGAGGCAGAGGCACAGGCAGAGGGAGAAGCAGGCTCCCTGCGGGGAGCCCGAGGTGGGACTCGATCCCAGGACCCCGGGGTCACGCCTGGAGCCCAAGGCAGATGCTGCACCACTGAGCCCCCCGCCCTGGGCATCCCTCAGTTTTACTTCCTTGACGTTTCTGAGAATCCAGAGAGCACTTCCATCTCCACCAGACCAGCCTCGGTGGCTCTTTTCTGCGGCCAGGTGGCTGTTCTGCGGCTGTTTCCGCTGCGGTTCCCTCTGTTCTTCTTTGCCTAAGACGCAGGCTGCTGGGTGGAGGAGCTTTGCCGGAGGGGGGGGTTGCGCTGGCCGGATGGCGGGGCCCTGCCCGCAGCGTTTGCCAGACTTTGGCGGGTCGAGCGAAGGCAGTTGCACACGAAGGCCATAAGCCGAAGCTCCGTGAGCTCGGGGAGTGGGGGACGCACACGGGCCGCAGGGAGTCCGCGCCAGCTTCCCTGTCCCTGTCCCCGGCCTCCGCTTGCGCGCACGGGCATTCGCTCTCTCTCAAATTAATAAATTAGTTGGAAAAAAAAATAACGGAAGCACATTGTGAGATAGTTCATCTATTTTCTGATTACTTTCAGGAAAGCCTCACGTCGCATGCAACATCCTGCAGAAGCTCTCGACGGGCGCCGTCCCCCTCTCTACCGGGGAGGCAGCGGGCAGCAGCGCCTAGCTAGGGCTCAGTCACACTGTTCCGTTTTCCTTGTATTTATTTTTATGGAAATGATGTTAATTCCCCATTGCCGAAGCGGTAGAAATGTCCTTGTCATTAAAAATGAGTAGACTTACAGAAAAATAGTAAGTATACAGTGTAGGTAGCTCATCGAAATGGCAAAATTGTGCAACCTGCGGCCTCCAGGCTGGGGAACACCGCTCATAATAAAGAGGAACTTAGGACTGGATGCCAGACCCACTGCCTGGCCGGGCCGCCCCTGCCCCCCCAGGGAGAGCGGGGCCAGCTCCAGGGTCACAATACTCCAGACCCACGGGGGCCCAGGCTTTTCTTTGCGCTGCCTTGTTATCCCAAAGCCTCCATTTCAACAGGGATCTCCATCTCTCTTCCCGAAACAAGTCTCCTAACGCTGTTCCCCTTCAAACAAAAAAAGTGCAGCCAGTTTTCCCTCGACCGCTGCGGCAGGCGGCTCTGCGACGGCGGCGGTTCATCACTGAAGGCCTGCAGGTGTCATCCGTGTAGCCTCGCTCCCCCGGTCTGGCCCCCAGGTGGGGCGGTGCTACCCCCAGTTCTCGTGGGCTGGTCTTCGTGGGCTGGCACCCAAGGCCCAGGGTAGAGGAGAAGCTCATGGGGCCGCGCCTCGGGAACAGTTCCCAGTGCTGGAACCATCCCTGACTTGCTCCGAGGCCTTGCTGCTCCCCTCCTCTCCCTGGGCTGGTTTTCCCATCAGTGGTAGGAGGGAAACAGCGTCCCTCCCAGGGCTGATCGCTGTCGGCTGTGGCTTGAGGCTCAATTAATTGACCAGCTCACGATCAAAGAAGCTCGAGGAGCCAGCACCGAGGCCCCGACCTCCGGCCTGACCACCCTCCGCCCAGCACAGGGCAGACCTTGACACGTTGCCTCTCCAGAGCGCCCTGGATCCGAGGCCCTATCTCAAGAAAACGGGTCTGCTGGGAATTGCGCTGGCCTCTCTGCTTCCCAAGAGTTTCCTTACCGACCGCAAAGCCCTACAGGGTGAGGAAGCCACTCACACTTGACCTCTCATAACTCTCCTCGCATCCCGAATCATTCCAGCAGGAGGATTTTCTGTTTTGTCCTTTTATTTTATTATTTTTGTAAGATTTTACTTATTCACGAGAGACCCAGAGGGAGAGGCAGAGACACAGGCAGAGGGAGAAGCAGGCTCCTCGCAGGGAGCCCGATGCGGGACTCGATCCCAGGACCCGGGGGTCACGCCCTGGGCTGAAGGCAGACGCTAAACTGCTGATCCACTGGGCACCCCATGTTTTGTCTTTTTAAAAGGAGAATGGTTTTGTTTTGTTTTTAACCTGCCATAAAACAGATATTCAGCTTGAAGACGTTGGGACAGTATAGAAACGTATGAAGAAGAGGCTCAAAGTCAACTGAAACGTTATTTACCTACCGCTGCCCATGATATTCTCTTTTTCTGTCAAGGTTTTATTTTTAAGTAATCCAACGTGGGGCTCAAACACACAACCCTGAGGTCAAGAGTGGTGCGCTCCACGGGCCAGTCGAGCCAGGCGCCCCCAAGATATTCTTCACAAACATTTTTGTGTTCATCCTTCTAGGCTTTCTCTAAAAATATAAAGACGTGTATCCTTATAATGAGGAGACGATCAGACTAGAAATACTGTTATAATTTTTTTAAAAGGCAATATTGTGACTCTCATACAAATATAAAACAAACACTTATCAAAGATTGTATTTAACTCAATAATTAATGAAAGAACCAGAAATAAACTAAAACCAGTTCAAAGGAGAATCAGATACGTCTGGGTCTAGATCGACATATAAATTTGCTATTAGATGTAAAGTTGGTTATTATCTTTAGGGCAATAAAGCGGTGTTTGGAGTCATCTCCTAAATTGCATATTTACAGGACAAGATCAACTTGTATTTCCGTGGACAAGGACACCTTATATCACATCACTTCTCCGTGACTTAACAGGGTTCTGAAACAGTCCCCCGCAGAGTCCGGTGACCCCCACAGATAGCACCCCGCCCCGTATCACTGAACGGATGCTCTGCAATCCTTCAAAATTTTCACCCAAACATACGTTACGGGTATAATAGCTCGTATTTGGGGGTGCTCACTACGTGCCACACACGGTTGTAGGCGCTTTATGAGTCTTATCTCATGTAACCCTCACGACAAGACCGTGAGGAGAGTCTGCGGTCACTCCATCTGTACGGATGAGAAAACTGAGATACAGGGGGGCGAAGCAGTTCGCACAATGTCACACCGCCGGGAAGGGGGAGCCAGAATTCACAGCCCTGTTGAGAACTAGGAGTTCGACCAAGTACATTTTGAAGATCTAATTAGCTTTATGAATCGGCTCGTGAGTTGGGCAACATCCCATCCAGCATCCGGGGGAGCCCTGACGAGCTACAGAAAGGGAAAGGTTTTTTAAAAAAATATTTTATTTATTTATTTATTTATTCATTCATTCATTCATTCATTCATGAGACACACAGAGAGAGACACAGGCAGAGGGAGAAGCAGGCTCCATGCAGGAGCGCAATGCGGGACTCGATCCCAAGACCCCGGCCTGGGGTCACGGCCTGGGCTGAAGGCAAATGCTCAACCTCTGAGCCCCCCAGGGATCCCCAAGGGAAAGGTTTTTAAAGGCAGGGCTAGGAAATCATGAACAGAAAAAAGATTATTTGGGGTGAGGCCAACTTCCTTTGGGGGACAAAGGGCCTTGTTAGGTGGGTTACTTCATTTCCTCGGGGGCATGAGGGTGTCCGGCCACGTGTCCGACCCCCTTGCTGGTGCTGACCAGAAGATTCCCGGAGACCAGTCAGGACTGTGTCTGGGGGGGTCAGACTGCACCGGGTGGGTACTAAGCCCCAGCTGGTGACATGGCCTGGCATGACTGACTCTATTCTGGGCACGCGGCTTTGCTTTTTTTAACACCCCTAACTATTTCGACATCATCTTGCCATTTATCTGACTTTTGATTGATGGACATTTGGGTTGTTTCCAGGGGTTTTTTGTCAATGATGAACACTTCAGTGAATATCTTTATCTCCTCTACTTTTGAGAATTCCTCCGAGTGGAATAGCTGGGTTCAAGAATATGTGCATTTTACATTTGATAAATGTGGCCAAATTGCCCTCCAAAAAGTGGAATCAATTTACACTCCCATTAGCAGCCAGCTTAGGGGAGCTTATTTCCCTACATCTTTGCCAACAATGAGCAAGTACATCAATCTTTTCAGTATTCGCCTGTCTCATAGATGTAAGAAAAAAAAAAAAAACATTTCTTGGTGTTATTTTAATTTACTTTTTTTTTTTTTAAGGCAAGACTTCTTCAGGACTCTTGTAGACGGGCAGTTATCTGTGGCGGAGATCACTCTGGACCCTCTCTTTGCCCCCATCAGCGAGCCTGGAACTCAGAGCCAGGTGCCCAGTGAGGACCTGTCCGAGACCCCTGTGGGGCAGGGGCGGACCCGGGCCCTCCTCGGGGCTTTCTGACGTCCTCAGGAGTCAGTGCAGCCTTTCTTAGGAGCCGGTGTTGTTTGCAGCTGAATACGGGTGGGGATGGTGGGGCCCCGTCAGGAGTAAGCCCTTTGGATTAATCAATCAATGGAGATGATGTCATTAGCTAGGCCATTTGAGAAAAAGAAAACTGGGGCAGCCAGGGTGGCTCGGCGGTTGAGTGCCACCTTCAGCCCAGGGAGTGACCCCAGGGTCCTGGGATCGAGTCCCGCGTTGGGCTCCCGGCATGGAGCCTGCTTCTCCCTCCGCTGTGTCTCTGCCTCTCTCTCTGGGTCTCTCATGCATAAATAAATAAAATCTTAAAAAAAAAAAAAAAGTAAAATAAAAAGAAAACTGGTTTCCTACCTTGTAAGCAATGAAACAAACACTGAACTGTCCCGGGTCCTGGGATGGAGCCCCCCCTCCATCTCTGCTCAGTGGGGAGTCTGCTTCTTGTTCCCCCTCTGCGCTCCCTGTGCTCGCGCTCTGTCTCTCTGTCAAATAATTAAATAAACAAATAAACAAATAAATAAATAAATGGTAAAATCAATAAATAAGCAGACTATAAGAAAAATGTGAGTAAATTAGCTCTATGATTGATTCCTTTTTTAGTTCTATGGTTTATAAAACAAATCATAGAGAAAGTTTTGACAGACTTGACCGCTAAATGTTTTAAAACATCTACGCGGCAAAACCAACAACAAACCACCGCAAATGAGTTTGAAAGAGAAAGGGGGACGGGGTGGCCTGGGGGGCTCAGCGGTTGGGCGGCCCTGGGTCCCGGGATCGAGTCCCGCAAGGGGTCCCTGCTCAGCGGGGCGTCTGCTTCCCCCCCCTCCACCCCGCTCTGCTGTCTCTCACTTACTTAGTCTCCCTCAAATAAATGAATAAATAAATAAACAAAAGGAGAATTTACCCGGGGTCCCACTTTCTTAGACGATCCAAAGAGCCCCATCGGACACCCCCGGGCGCTCACCAGCCGCCAGGCCCG